>NW_028154766.1:0-555000 GCF_963457635.1 Microchirus variegatus
AGACATTCCAAGATACTTTTGGGGTCTTTTTTGAATAAAAAGTTAAGTAACTGCCTAAGTGCACAGACTTTCATCATTTTCAAAAATTCATTAAAAATATTCCTTAAGAGATATGCAAATATTTTCAATGGATTCTTGTTCAGGGCCTCGTTGACTATGACCGAGTACAATTTCAAGACATTCCAACATACTTGGAATGTCCAAGTGCATGGATCGCTTTCCTGATTTTCAAAAATTCATTAAAAATATTCCTTAAGCGATATGCAAATATTTTCAATGGATTCTTGTTCAGGGCGTTGTTGACTATGACTGAGTACAATTTCAGGACATTCCAACATACTTGGAATGTCCAAGTGCATGGATCGCTTTCCTGATTTTCAAAAATTCATTAAAAATATTCTTCAAGAGATATGCAAATATATTCAACGGATTCTTGTTCAGGGCATGCTTGACTATGACTGTGTACAATTTCAAGACATTCCAAGATACTTTTGGGGTCTTTTTTGACGAAAAAGTTAAGTCACTGCCTAAGTGCATGGATCGCTTTCCTGATTTTCAGAAATTCTTAAAAAAAATTCCTTAAACGATATGCAAATATTTTCAACGGATTCTTGTTCAGGGCGTCGTTGACTATGACTGAGTACAATTTCAAGACATTCCAACATACTTGGAATGTCCAAGTGCATGGATCGCTTTCCTGATTTTCAAAAGTTCATTAAAAATATTCTTCAAGAGATATGCAAATATATTCAACGGATTCTTGTTCAGGGCATGCTTGACTATGACTGTGTACAATTTCAAGACATTCCAAGATACTTTTGGGGTCTTTTTTGAATAAAAAGTTAAGTCACTGCCTAAGTGCACAGACTTTCCTCATTTTCAAAAATTCATTAAAAATATTCCTTAAGAGGTATGCAAATATTTTCAATTGATTCTTGTTCAGATCGTCGTTGACTATGACTGAGTACAATTTCAAGACATTCCAACATACTTGGAATGTCCAAGTGCATGGATCGCTTTCCTGATTTTCAAAAGTTCATTAAAAATATTCTTCAAGAGATATGCAAATATATTCAACGGATTCTTGTTCAGGGCATGCTTGACTATGACTGTGTACAATTTCAAGACATTCCAAGATACTTTTGGGGTCTTTTTTGACGAAAAAGTTAAGTCACTGCCTAAGTGCATGGATCGCTTTCCTGATTTTCAAAAGTTCATTAAAAAGATTCTTCAAGAGATATGCAAATATATTCAACGGATTCTTGTTCAGGGCATGCTTGACTATGACTGTGTACAATTTCAAGACATTCCAACATACTTGGAATGTCCAAGTGCATGGATCAATTTCCTGATTTTCAAAAGTTCATTAAAAATATTCTTCAAGAGATATGCAAATATATTCAACGGATTCTTGTTCAGGGCATGCTTGACTATGACTGTGTACAATTTCAAGACATTCCAAGATACTTTTGGGGTCTTTTTTGAATAAAAAGTTAAGTCACTGCCTAAGTGCATGGATCGCTTTCCTGATTTTCAGAAATTCTTTAAAAATATTCCTTAAACGATATGCAAATATTTTCAACGGATTCTTGTTCAGGGCGTCGTTGACTATGACTGAGTACAATTTCAAGACATTCCAACATACTTGGAATGTCCAAGTGCATGGATCGCTTTCCTGATTTTCAAAAGTTCATTAAAAATATTCTTCAAGAGATATGCAAATATATTCAACGGATTCTTGTTCAGGGCATGCTTGACTATGACTGTGTACAATTTCAAGACATTCCAAGATACTTTTGGGGTCTTTTTTGAATAAAAAGTTAAGTCACTGCCGAAGTGCACAGACTTTCCTCATTTTCAAAAATTCATTAAAAATATTCCTTAAGAGATATGCAAATATTTTCAATTGATTCTTGTTCAGGGCGTCGTTGACTATGACTGAGTACAATTTCAAGACATTCCAACATACTTGGAATGTCCAAGTGCATGGATCGCTTTTCCGATTTTCAAAAATTCATTAAAAATATTCTTCAAGAGATATGCAAATATATTCAACGGATTCTTGTTCAGGGCATGCTTGACTATGACTGTGTACAATTTCAAGACATTCCAAGATACTTTTGGGGTCTTTTTTGACAAAAAAGTTAAGTCACTGCCTAAGTGCATGGATCGCTTTCCTGATTTTCAAAAATTCATTGAAAATATTCCTTAAGCGATATGCAAATATTTTCAACGGATTCTTGTTCAGGGCGTCGTTGACTATGACTGAGTACAATTTCAAGACATTCCAACATACTTGGAATGTCCAAGTGCATGGATCGCTTTCCTGATTTTCAAAAGTTCATTAAAAATATTCTTCAAGAGATATGCAAATATATTCAACGGATTCTTGTTCAGGGCATGCTTGACTATGACTGTGTACAATTTCAAGACATTCCAAGATACCTTTGGGGTCTTTTTTGAATAAAAAGTTAAGTCACTGCCTAAGTGCACAGACTTTCATCATTTTCAAAAATTCATTAAAAATATTCCTTAAGAGATATGCAAATATTTTCAATTGATTCTTGTTCAGATCGTCGTTGACTATGACTGAGTACAATTTCAAGACATTCCAACATACTTGGAATGTCCAAGTGCATGGATCACTTTTCGGATTTTCAAAAATTCATTAAAAATATTCTTCAAGAGATATGCAAATATATTCAACGGATTCTTGTTCAGGGCATGCTTGACTATGACTGTGTACAATTTCAAGACATTCCAAGATACTTTTGGGGTCTTTTTTGACGAAAAAGTTAAGTCACTGCCTAAGTGCATGGATCGCTTTCCTGATTTTCAAAAATTCATTAAAAATATTCCTTAAGCGATATGCAAATATTTTCAACGGATTCTTGTTCAGAGCGTCGTTGACTATGACTGAGTACAATTTCAAGACATTCCAACATACTTGGAATGTCCAAGTGCATGGATCGCTTTCCTGATTTTCAAAAGTTCATTAAAAATATTCTTCAAGAGATATGCAAATATATTCAACAGATTCTTGTTCAGGGCATGCTTGACTATGACTGTGTACAATTTCAAGACATTCCAAGATACTTTTGGGGTCTTTTTTGACAAAAAAGTTAAGTCACTGCCTAAGTGCATGGATCGCTTTCCTGATTTTCAAAAATTCATTTAAAATATTCCTGAAGCGATATGCAAATATTTTCAACGGACAATAGAAATTGAGTACAATTTCAAGACATTCCAACATACTTGGAATGTCCAAGTGCATGGATCGCTTTCCTGATTTTCAAAAATTCATTAAAAATATTCCTTAAGCGATATGCAAATATATTCAACGGATTCTTGTTCCGGGCATGCTTGACTATGACTGTGTACAATTTCAAGACATTCCAAGATACTTTTGGGGTCTTTTTTGAATAAAAAGTTAAGTCACTGCCTAAGTGCACAGAAATTCCTCATTTTCAAAAATTCATTAAAAATATTCCTTAAGAGATATGCAAATATTTTCAATAGATTCTTGTTCAGGGCGTCGTTGACTATGACTGAGTACAATTTCAAGACATTCCAACATACTTTGAATGTCCAAGTACATGGATCGCTTTCCTGATTTTCAAAAGTTCATTAAAAATATTCTTCAAGAGATATGCAAATATATTCAACGGATTCTTGTTCAGGGCATGCTTGACTATGACTGTGTACAATTTCAAGACATTCCAAGATACTTTTTGGGTCTTTTTTGAATAAAAAGTTAAGTCACTGCCTAAGTGCACAGACTTTCCTCATTTTCAAAAATTCATTAAAAATATTCCTTAAGAGATATGCAAATATTTTCAATTGATTCTTGTTCAGATCGTCGTTGACTAAGACTGAGTACAATTTCAAGACATTCCAAGATACTTTTGGGGTCTTTTTTGAATAAAAAGTTAAGTCACTGCCTAAGTGCACAGACTTTCATCATTTTCAAAAATTCATTAAAAATATTCCTTAAGAGATATGCAAATATTTTCAATGGATTCTTGTTCAGGGCGTCGTTGACTATGACCGAGTACAATTTCAAGACATTCCAACATACTTGGAATGTCCAAGTGCATGGATCAATTTCCTGATTTTCAAAAGTTCATTAAAAATATTCTTCAAGAGATATGCAAATATATTCAACGGATTCTTGTTCAGGGCATGCTTGACTATGACTGTGTACAATTTCAAGACATTCCAAGATACTTTTGGGGTCTTTTTTGAATAAAAAGTTAAGTCACTGCCTAAGTGCATGGATCGCTTTCCTGATTTTCAAAAATTCATTAAAAATATTCCTTAAGCGATATGCAAATATTTTCAATGGATTCTTGTTCAGGGCGTTGTTGACTATGACTGAGTACAATTTCAGGACATTCCAACATACTTGGAATGTCCAAGTGCATGGATCGCTTTCCTGATTTTCAAAAATTCATTAAAAATATTCTTCAAGAGATATGCAAATATATTCAACGGATTCTTGTTCAGGGCATGCTTGACTATGACTGTGTACAATTTCAAGACATTCCAAGATACTTTTGGGGTCTTTTTTGACGAAAAAGTTAAGTCACTGCCTAAGTGCATGGATCGCTTTCCTGATTTTCAGAAATTCTTAAAAAAAATTCCTTAAACGATATGCAAATATTTTCAACGGATTCTTGTTCAGGGCGTCGTTGACTATGACTGAGTACAATTTCAAGACATTCCAACATACTTGGAATGTCCAAGTGCATGGATCGCTTTCCTGATTTTCAAAAGTTCATTAAAAATATTCTTCAAGAGATATGCAAATATATTCAACGGATTCTTGTTCAGGGCATGCTTGACTATGACTGTGTACAATTTCAAGACATTCCAAGATACTTTTGGGGTCTTTTTTGAATAAAAAGTTAAGTCACTGCCTAAGTGCATGGATCGCTTTCCTGATTTTCAAAAATTCATTAAAAATATTCCTTAAGAGATATGCAAATATTTTCAATTGATTCTTGTTCAGATCGTCGTTGACTATGACTGAGTACAATTTCAAGACATTCCAACATACTTGGAATGTCCAAGTGCATGGATCACTTTTCGGATTTTCAAAAATTCATTAAAAATATTCTTCAAGAGATATGCAAATATATTCAACGGATTCTTGTTCAGGGCATGCTTGACTATGACTGTGTACAATTTCAAGACATTCCAAGATACTTTTGGGGTCTTTTTTGACGAAAAAGTTAAGTCACTGCCTAAGTGCATGGATCGCTTTCCTGATTTTCAAAAATTCATTAAAAATATTCCTTAAGCGATATGCAAATATTTTCAACGGATTCTTGTTCAGGGCGTCGTTGACTATGACTGAGTACAATTTCAAGACATTCCAACATACTTGGAATGTCCAAGTGCATGGATCGCTTTCCTGATTTTCAAAAGTTCATTAAAAATATTCTTCAAGAGATATGCAAATATATTCAACGGATTCTTGTTCAGGGCATGCTTGACTATGACTGTGTACAATTTCAAGACATTCCAAGATACTTTTGGGGTCTTTTTTGACAAAAAAGTTAAGTCACTGCCTAAGTGCATGGATCGCTTTCCTGATTTTCAAAAATTCATTTAAAATATTCCTGAAGCGATATGCAAATATTTTCAACGGATTCTTGTTCAGGGCGTCGTTGACTATGACTGAGTACAATTTCAAGACATTCCAACATACTTGGAATGTCCAAGTGCATGGATCGCTTTCCTGATTTTCAAAAATTCATTAAAAATATTCCTTAAGCGATATGCAAATATATTCAACGGATTCTTGTTCAGGGCATGCTTGACTATGACTGTGTACAATTTCAAGACATTCCAAGATACTTTTGGGGTCTTTTTTGAATAAAAAGTTAAGTCACTGCCTAAGTGCACAGAAATTCCTCATTTTCAAAAATTCATTAAAAATATTCCTTAAGAGATATGCAAATATTCTCAATAGATTCTTGTTCAGGGCGTCGTTGACTATGACTGAGTACAATTTCAAGACATTCCAACTTTCTTGGAATGTCCAAGTGCATGGATAGCTTTCCGGATTTTCAAAAATTCATTAAAAATATTCTTCAAGAGATATGCAAATATATTCAACGGATTCTTGTTCAGGGCATGCTTGACTATGACTGTGTACAATTTCAAGACATTCCAAGATACTTTTGGGGTCTTTTTTGAATAAAAAGTTAAGTCACTGCCTAAGTGCATGGATCGCTTTCCTGATTTTCAAAAATTCATTAAAAATATTCCTTAAGCGATATGCAAATATTTTCAATGGATTCTTGTTCAGGGCGTTGTTGACTATGACTGAGTACAATTTCAAGACATTCCAACATACTTGGAATGTCCAAGTGCATGGATCGCTTTCCTGATTTTCAAAAATTCATTAAAAATATTCTTCAAGAGATATGCAAATATATTCAACGGATTCTTGTTCAGGGCATGCTTGACTATGACTGTGTACAATTTCAAGACATTCCAAGATACTTTTGGGGTCTTTTTTGACGAAAAAGTTAAGTCACTGCCTAAGTGCATGGATCGCTTTCCTGATTTTCAGAAATTCTTAAAAAAAATTCCTTAAACGATATGCAAATATTTTCAACGGATTCTTGTTCAGGGCGTCGTTGACTATGACTGAGTACAATTTCAAGACATTCCAACATACTTGGAATGTCCAAGTGCATGGATCGCTTTCCTGATTTTCAAAAGTTCATTAAAAATATTCTTCAAGAGATATGCAAATATATTCAACGGATTCTTGTTCAGGGCATGCTTGACTATGACTGTGTACAATTTCAAGACATTCCAAGATACTTTTGGGGTCTTTTTTGAATAAAAAGTTAAGTCACTGCCTAAGTGCACAGACTTTCCTCATTTTCAAAAATTCATTAAAAATATTCCTTAAGAGGTATGCAAATATTTTCAATTGATTCTTGTTCAGATCGTCGTTGACTATGACTGAGTACAATTTCAAGACATTCCAACATACTTGGAATGTCCAAGTGCATGGATCACTTTTCGGATTTTCAAAAATTCATTAAAAATATTCTTCAAGAGATATGCAAATATATTCAACGGATTCTTGTTCAGGGCATGCTTGACTATGACTGTGTACAATTTCAAGACATTCCAAGATACTTTTGGGGTCTTTTTTGACGAAAAAGTTAAGTCACTGCCTAAGTGCATGGATCGCTTTCCTGATTTTCAAAAATTCATTAAAAATATTCCTTAAGCGATATGCAAATATTTTCAACGGATTCTTGTTCAGGGCGTCGTTGACTATGACTGAGTACAATTTCAAGACATTCCAACATACTTGGAATGTCCAAGTGCATGGATCGCTTTCCTGATTTTCAAAAGTTCATTAAAAATATTCTTCAAGAGATATGCAAATATATTCAACGGATTCTTGTTCAGGGCATGCTTGACTATGACTGTGTACAATTTCAAGACATTCCAAGATACTTTTGGGGTCTTTTTTGAATAAAAAGTTAAGTCACTGCCTAAGTGCATGGATCGCTTTCCTGATTTTCAAAAATTCATTAAAAATATTCCTTAAGCGATATGCAAATATTTTCAACGGATTCTTGTTCAGGGCGTTGTTGACTATGACTGAGTACAATTTCAAGACATTCCAACATACTTGGAATGTCCAAGTGCATGGATCGCTTTCCTGATTTTCAAAAGTTCATTAAAAATATTCTTCAAGAGATATGCAAATATATTCAACGGATTCTTGTTCAGGGCATGCTTGACTATGACTGTGTACAATTTCAAGACATTCCAAGATACTTTTGGGGTCTTTTTTGAATAAAAAGTTAAGTCACTGCCGAAGTGCACAGACTTTCCTCATTTTCAAAAATTCATTAAAAATATTCCTTAAGAGATATGCAAATATTTTCAATTGATTCTTGTTCAGGGCGTCGTTGACTATGACTGAGTACAATTTCAAGACATTCCAACATACTTGGAATGTCCAAGTGCATGGATCGCTTTTCCGATTTTCAAAAATTCATTAAAAATATTCTTCAAGAGATATGCAAATATATTCAACGGATTCTTGTTCAGGGCATGCTTGACTATGACTGTGTACAATTTCAAGACATTCCAAGATACTTTTGGGGTCTTTTTTGACAAAAAAGTTAAGTCACTGCCTAAGTGCATGGGTCGCTTTCCTGATTTTCAAAAATTCATTGAAAATATTCCTTAAGCGATATGCAAATATTTTCAACGGATTCTTGTTCAGGGCGTCGTTGACTATGACTGAGTACAATTTCAAGACATTCCAACATACTTGGAATGTCCAAGTGCATGGATCGCTTTCCTGATTTTCAAAAGTTCATTAAAAATATTCTTCAAGAGATATGCAAATATATTCAACGGATTCTTGTTCAGGGCATGCTTGACTATGACTGTGTACAATTTCAAGACATTCCAAGATACCTTTGGGGTCTTTTTTGAATAAAAAGTTAAGTCACTGCCTAAGTGCATGGATCGCTTTCCTGATTTTCAAAAATTCATTAAAAATATTCCTTAAGCGATATGCAAATATTTTCAACGGATTCTTGTTCAGGGCGTTGTTGACTATGACTGAGTACAATTTCAAGACATTCCAACATACTTGGAATGTCCAAGTGCATGGATCGCTTTCCTGATTTTCAAAAGTTCATTAAAAATATTCTTCAAGAGATATGCAAATATATTCAACGGATTCTTGTTCAGGGCATGCTTGACTATGACTGTGTACAATTTCAAGACATTCCAAGATACTTTTGGGGTCTTTTTTGAATAAAAAGTTAAGTCACTGCCGAAGTGCACAGACTTTCCTCATTTTCAAAAATTCATTAAAAATATTCCTTAAGAGATATGCAAATATTTTCAATTGATTCTTGTTCAGGGCGTCGTTGACTATGACTGAGTACAATTTCAAGACATTCCAACATACTTGGAATGTCCAAGTGCATGGATCGCTTTTCCGATTTTCAAAAATTCATTAAAAATATTCTTCAAGAGATATGCAAATATATTCAACGGATTCTTGTTCAGGGCATGCTTGACTATGACTGTGTACAATTTCAAGACATTCCAAGATACTTTTGGGGTCTTTTTTGACAAAAAAGTTAAGTCACTGCCTAAGTGCATGGGTCGCTTTCCTGATTTTCAAAAATTCATTGAAAATATTCCTTAAGCGATATGCAAATATTTTCAACGGATTCTTGTTCAGGGCGTCGTTGACTATGACTGAGTACAATTTCAAGACATTCCAACATACTTGGAATGTCCAAGTGCATGGATCGCTTTCCTGATTTTCAAAAGTTCATTAAAAATATTCTTCAAGAGATATGCAAATATATTCAACGGATTCTTGTTCAGGGCATGCTTGACTATGACTGTGTACAATTTCAAGACATTCCAAGATACCTTTGGGGTCTTTTTTGAATAAAAAGTTAAGTCACTGCCTAAGTGCACAGACTTTCATCATTTTCAAAAATTCATTAAAAATATTCCTTAAGAGATATGCAAATATTTTCAATGGATTCTTGTTCAGGGCGTCGTTGACTATGACCGAGTACAATTTCAAGACATTCCAACATACTTGGAATGTCCAAGTGCATGGATCGCTTTCCGGATTTTCAAAAATTCATTAAAAATATTCTTCAAGAGATATGCAAATATATTCAACGGATTCTTGTTCAGGGCATGCTTGACTATGACTGTGTACAATTTCAAGACATTCCAAGATACTTTTGGGGTCTTTTTTGACGAAAAAGTTAAGTCACTGCCTAAGTGCATGGATCGCTTTCCTGATTTTCAAAAATTCATTAAAAATATTCCTTAAGCGATATGCAAATATTTTCAACGGATTCTTGTTCAGGGCGTCGTTGACTATGACCGAGTACAATTTCAAGACATTCCAACATACTTTGAATGTCCAAGTACATGGATCGCTTTCCTGATTTTCAAAAGTTCATTAAAAATATTCTTCAAGAGATATGCAAATATATTCAACGGATTCTTGTTCAGGGCATGCTTGACTATGACTGTGTACAATTTCAAGACATTCCAAGATACTTTTTGGGTCTTTTTTGAATAAAAAGTTAAGTCACTGCCTAAGTGCACAGACTTTCCTCATATTCAAAAATTCATTAAAAATATTCTTCAAGAGATATGCAAATATTTTCAATTGATTCTTGTTCAGATCGTCGTTGACTAAGACTGAGTACAATTTCAAGACATTCCAAGATACTTTTGGGGTCTTTTTTGAATAAAAAGTTAAGTCACTGCCTAAGTGCACAGACTTTCATCATTTTCAAAAATTCATTAAAAATATTCCTTAAGAGATATGCAAATTTTATCAATGGATTCTTGTTCAGGGCGTCGTTGACTATGACCGAGTACAATTTCAAGACATTCCAACATACTTGGAATGTCCAAGTGCATGGATCAATTTCCTGATTTTCAAAAGTTCATTAAAAATATTCTTCAAGAGATATGCAAATATATTCAACGGATTCTTGTTCAGGGCATGCTTGACTATGACTGTGTACAATTTCAAGACATTCCAAGATACTTTTGGGGTCTTTTTTGAATAAAAAGTTAAGTCACTGCCTAAGTGCATGGATCGCTTTCCTGATTTTCAAAAATTCATTAAAAATATTCCTTAAGCGATATGCAAATATTTTCAATGGATTCTTGTTCAGGGCGTTGTTGACTATGACTGAGTACAATTTCAAGACATTCCAACATACTTGGAATGTCCAAGTGCATGGATCGCTTTCCTGATTTTCAAAAATTCATTAAAAATATTCTTCAAGAGATATGCAAATATATTCAACGGATTCTTGTTCAGGGCATGCTTGACTATGACTGTGTACAATTTCAAGACATTCCAAGATACTTTTGGGGTCTTTTTTGACGAAAAAGTTAAGTCACTGCCTAAGTGCATGGATCGCTTTCCTGATTTTCAGAAATTCTTAAAAAAAATTCCTTAAACGATATGCAAATATTTTCAACGGATTCTTGTTCAGGGCGTCGTTGACTATGACTGAATACAATTTCAAGACATTCCAACATACTTGGAATGTCCAAGTGCATGGATCGCTTTCCTGATTTTCAAAAGTTCATTAAAAATATTCTTCAAGAGATATGCAAATATATTCAACGGATTCTTGTTCAGGGCATGCTTGACTATGACTGTGTACAATTTCAAGACATTCCAAGATACTTTTGGGGTCTTTTTTGAATAAAAAGTTAAGTCACTGCCTAAGTTCACAGACTTTCCTCATTTTCAAAAATTCATTAAAAATATTCCTTAAGAGATATGCAAATATTTTCAATTGATTCTTGTTCAGATCGTCGTTGACTATGACTGAGTACAATTTCAAGACATTCCAACATACTTGGAATGTCCAAGTGCATGGATCACTTTTCGGATTTTCAAAAATTCATTAAAAATATTCTTCAAGAGATATGCAAATATATTCAACGGATTCTTGTTCAGGGCATGCTTGACTATGACTGTACACAATTTCAAGACATTCCAAGATACTTTTGGGGTCTTTTTTGACGAAAAAGTTAAGTCACTGCCTAAGTGCATGGATCGCTTTCCTGATTTTCAAAAATTCATTAAAAATATTCCTTAAGCGATATGCAAATATTTTCAACGGATTCTTGTTCAGGGCGTCGTTGACTATGACTGAGTACAATTTCAAGACATTCCAACATACTTGGAATGTCCAAGTGCATGGATCGCTTTCCTGATTTTCAAAAACTCATTAAAAATATTCCTTAAGCGATATGCAAATATATTCAACGGATTCTTGTTCAGGGCATGCTTGACTATGACTGTGTACAATTTCAAGACATTCCAAGATACTTTTGGGGTCTTTTTTGAATAAAAAGTTAAGTCACTGCCTAAGTGCACAGAAATTCCTCATTTTCAAAAATTCATTAAAAATATTCCTTAAGAGATATGCAAATATTTTCAATAGATTCTTGTTCAGGGCGTCGTTGACTATGACTGAGTACAATTTCAAGACATTCCAACTTACTTGGAATGTCCAAGTGCATGGATAGCTTTCCGGATTTTCAAAAATTCATTAAAAATATTCTTCAAGAGATATGCAAATATATTCAATGGATTCTTGTTCAGGGCATGCTTGACTATGACTGTGTACAATTTCAAGACATTCCAAGATACTTTTGGGGTCTTTTTTGAATAAAAAGTTAAGTCACTGCCTAAGTGCATGGATCGCTTTCCTGATTTTCAAAAATTCATTAAAAATATTCCTTAAGCGATATGCAAATATTTTCAATGGATTCTTGTTCAGGGCGTTGTTGACTATGACTGAGTACAATTTCAAGACATTCCAACATACTTGGAATGTCCAAGTGCATGGATCGCTTTCCTGATTTTCAAAAATTCATTAAAAATATTCTTCAAGAGATATGCAAATATATTCAACGGATTCTTGTTCAGGGCATGCTTGACTATGACTGTGTACAATTTCAAGACATTCCAAGATACTTTTGGGGTCTTTTTTGACGAAAAAGTTAAGTCACTGCCTAAGTGCATGGATCGCTTTCCTGATTTTCAGAAATTCTTAAAAAAAATTCCTTAAACGATATGCAAATATTTTCAACGGATTCTTGTTCAGGGCGTCGTTGACTATGACTGAGTACAATTTCAAGACATTCCAACATACTTGGAATGTCCAAGTGCATGGATCGCTTTCCTGATTTTCAAAAGTTCATTAAAAATATTCTTCAAGAGATATGCAAATATATTCAACGGATTCTTGTTCAGGGCATGCTTGACTATGACTGTGTACAATTTCAAGACATTCCAAGATACTTTTGGGGTCTTTTTTGAATAAAAAGTTAAGTCACTGCCGAAGTGCACAGACTTTCCTCATTTTCAAAAATTCATTAAAAATATTCCTTAAGAGATATGCAAATATTTTCAATTGATTCTTGTTCAGGGCGTCGTTGACTATGACTGAGTACAATTTCAAGACATTCCAACATACTTGGAATGTCCAAGTGCATGGATCGCTTTTCGGATTTTCAAAAATTCATTAAAAATATTCTTCAAGAGATATGCAAATATATTCAACGGATTCTTGTTCAGGGCATGCTTGACTATGACTGTGTACAATTTCAAGACATTCCAAGATACTTTTGGGGTCTTTTTTGAATAAAAAGTTAAGTCACTGCCTAAGTGCATGGATCGCTTTCCTGATTTTCAAAAATTCATTAAAAATATTCCTTAAGCGATATGCAAATATTTTCAACGGATTCTTGTTCAGGGCATCGTTGACTATGACTGAGTACAATTTCAAGACATTCCAACATACTTGGAATGTCCAAGTGCATGGATCGCTTTCATGATTTTCAAAAGTTCATTAAAAATATTCTTCAAGAGATATGCAAATATATTCAACGGATTCTTGTTCAGGGCATGCTTGACTATGACTGTGTACAATTTCAAGACATTCCAAGATACTTTTGGGGTCTTTTTTGAATAAAAAGTTAATTCACTGCCTAAGTGCATGGATCGCTTTCCTGATTTTCAAAAATTCATTAAAAATATTCCTTAAGCGATATGCAAATATTTTCAACGGATTCTTGTTCAGGGCGTCGTTGACTATGACTGAGTACAATTTCAAGACATTCCAACATACTTGGAATGTCCAAGTGCATGGATCGCTTTCCTGATTTTCAAAAGTTCATTAAAAATATTCTTCAAGAGATATGCAAATATATTCAACAGATTCTTGTTCAGGGCATGCTTGACTATGACTGTGTACAATTTCAAGACATTCCAAGATACTTTTGGGGTCTTTTTTGACAAAAAAGTTAAGTCACTGCCTAAGTGCATGGATCGCTTTCCTGATTTTCAAAAATTCATTAAAAATATTCCTGAAGCGATATGCAAATATTTTCAACGGATTCTTGTTCAGGGCGTCGTTGACTATGACTGAGTACAATTTCAAGACATTCCAACATACTTGGAATGTCCAAGTGCATGGATCGCTTTCCTGATTTTCAAAAATTCATTAAAAATATTCCTTAAGCGATATGCAAATATATTCAACGGATTCTTGTTCAGGGCATGCTTGACTATGACTGTGTACAATTTCAAGACATTCCAAGATACTTTTGGGGTCTTTTTTGAATAAAAAGTTAAGTCACTGCCTAAGTGCACAGAAATTCCTCATTTTCAAAAATTCATTAAAAATATTCCTTAAGAGATATGCAAATATTTTCAATAGATTCTTGTTCAGGGCGTCGTTGACTATGACTGAGTACAATTTCAAGACATTCCAACTTACTTGGAATGTCCAAGTGCATGGATAGCTTTCCGGATTTTCAAAAATTCATTTAAAATATTCTTCAAGAGATATGCAAATATATTCAACAGGTTCTTGTTCAGGGCATGCTTGACTATGACTGTGTACAATTTCAAGACATTCCAAGATACTTTTGGGGTCTTTTTTGACGAAAAAGTTAAGTCACTGCCTAAGTGCATGGATCGCTTTCCTGATTTTCAAAAATTCATTAAAAATATTCCTTAAGCGATATGCAAATATTTTCAACGGATTCTTGTTCAGGGCGTCGTTGACTATGACTGAGTACAATTTCAAGACATTCCAACATACTTGGAATGTCCAAGTGCATGGATCAATTTCCTGATTTTCAAAAGTTCATTAAAAATATTCTTCAAGAGATATGCAAATATATTCAACGGATTCTTGTTCAGGGCATGCTTGTCTATGACTGTGTACAATTTCAAGACATTCCAAGATACTTTTGGGGTCTTTTTTGAATAAAAAGTTAAGTCACTGCCGAAGTGCACAGACTTTCCTCATTTTCAAAAATTCATTAAAAATATTCCTTAAGAGATATGCAAATATTTTCAATTGATTCTTGTTCAGGGCGTCGTTGACTATGACTGAGTACAATTTCAAGACATTCCAACATACTTGGAATGTCCAAGTGCATGGATCGCTTTTCGGATTTTCAAAAATTCTTTAAAAATATTCTTCAAGAGATATGCAAATATATTCAACGGATTCTTGTTCAGGGCATGCTTGACTATGACTGTGTACAATTTCAAGACATTCCAAGATACTTTTGGGGTCTTTTTTGAATAAAAAGTTAAGTCACTGCCTAAGTGCATGGATCGCTTTCCTGATTTTCAAAAATTCATTAAAAATATTCCTTAAGCGATATGCAAATATTTTCAACGGATTCTTGTTCAGGGCGTCGTTGACTATGACTGAGTACAATTTCAAGACATTCCAACATACTTGGAATGTCCAAGTGCATGGATCGCTTTCCTGATTTTCAAAAGTTCATTAAAAATATTCTTCAAGAGATATGCAAATATATTCAACGGATTCTTGTTCAGGGCATGCTTGACTATGACTGTGTACAATTTCAAGACATTCCAAGATACTTTTGGGGTCTTTTTTGAATAAAAAGTTAAGTCACTGCCTAAGTGCATGGATCGCTTTCCTGATTTTCAAAAATTCATTAAAAATATTCCTTAAGCGATATGCAAATATTTTCAACGGATTCTTGTTCAGGGCGTCGTTGACTATGACTGAGTACAATTTCAAGACATTCCAACATACTTGGAATGTCCAAGTGCATGGATCGCTTTCCTGATTTTCAAAAATTCATTAAAAATATTCCTTAAGCGATATGCAAATATATTCAACGGATTCTTGTTCAGGGCATGCTTGACTATGACTGTGTACAATTTCAAGACATTCCAAGATACTTTTGGGGTCTTTTTTGAATAAAAAGTTAAGTCACTGCCTAAGTGCACAGAAATTCCTCATTTTCAAAAATTCATTAAAAATATTCCTTAAGAGATATGCAAATATTTTCAATAGATTCTTGTTCAAGGCGTCGTTGACTATGACTGAGTACAATTTCAAGACATTCCAACTTACTTGGAATGTCCAAGTGCATGGATAGCTTTCCGGATTTTCAAAAATTCATTAAAAATATTCTTCAAGAGATATGCAAATATATTCAACAGGTTCTTGTTCAGGGCATGCTTGACTATGACTGTGTACAATTTCAAGACATTCCAAGATACTTTTGGGGTCTTTTTTGACGAAAAAGTTAAGTCACTGCCTAAGTGCATGGATCACTTTCCTGATTTTCAAAAATTCATTAAAAATATTCCTTAAGCGATATGCAAATATTTTCAACGGATTCTTGTTCAGGGCGTCGTTGACTATGACTGAGTACAATTTCAAGACATTCCAACATACTTGGAATGTCCAAGTGCATGGATCAATTTCCTGATTTTCAAAAGTTCATTAAAAATATTCTTCAAGAGATATGCAAATATATTCAACGGATTCTTGTTCAGGGCATGCTTGTCTATGACTGTGTACAATTTCAAGACATTCCAAGATACTTTTGGGGTCTTTTTTGAATAAAAAGTTAAGTCACTGCCTAAGTGCATGGATCGCTTTCCTGATTTTCAGAAATTCATTAAAAATATTCCTTAAACGATATGCAAATATTTTCAACGGATTCTTGTTCAGGGCGTCGTTGACTATGACTGAGTACAATTTCAAGACATTCCAACATACTTGGAATGTCCAAGTGCATGGATCGCTTTCCGGATTTTCAAAAATTCATTAAAAATATTCTTCCAGAGATATGCAAATATATTCAACGGATTCTTGTTCAGGGCATGCTTGACTATGACTGTGTACAATTTCAAGACATTCAAAGATACTTTTGGGGTCTTTTTTGACGAAAAAGTTAAGTCACTGCCTAAGTGCATGGATCGCTTTCATGATTTTCAGAAATTCTTTAAAAATATTCCTTAAACGATATGCAAATATTTTCAACGGATTCTTGTTCAGGGCATCGTTGACTATGACTGAGTACAATTTCAAGACATTCCAACATACTTGGAATGTCCAAGTGCATGGATCGCTTTCCTGATTTTCAAAAGTTCATTAAAAATATTCTTCAAGAGATATGCAAATATATTCAACGGATTCTTGTTCAGGGCATGCTTGACTATGACTGAGTACAATTTCAAGACATTCCAACTTACTTGGAATGTCCAAGTGCATGGATAGCTTTCCGGATTTTCAAAAATTCATTAAAAATATTCTTCAAGAGATATGCAAATATATTCAACAGGTTCTTGTTCAGGGCATGCTTGACTATGACTGTGTACAATTTCAAGACATTCCAAGATACTTTTGGGGTCTTTTTTGACGAAAAAGTTAAGTCACTGCCTAAGTGCATGGATCGCTTTCCTGATTTTCAAAAATTCATTAAAAATATTCCTTAAGCGATATGCAAATATTTTCAACGGATTCTTGTTCAGGGCGTCGTTGACTATGACTGAGTACAATTTCAAGACATTCCAACATACTTGGAATGTCCAAGTGCATGGATCAATTTCCTGATTTCCAAAAGTTCATTAAAAATATTCTTCAAGAGATATGCAAATATATTCAACGGATTCTTGTTCAGGGCATGCTTGTCTATGACTGTGTACAATTTCAAGACATTCCAAGATACTTTTGGGGTCTTTTTTGAATAAAAAGTTAAGTCACTGCCTAAGTGCATGGATCGCTTTCCTGATTTTCAGAAATTCTTTAAAAATATTCCTTAAACGATATGCAAATATTTTCAACGGATTCTTGTTCAGGGCGTCGTTGACTATGACTGAGTACAATTTCAAGACATTCCAACATACTTGGAATGTCCAAGTGCATGGATCGCTTTCCTGATTTTCAAAAGTTCATTAAAAATATTCTTCAAGAGATATGCAAATATATTCAACGGATTCTTGTTCAGGGCATGCTTGACAATGACTGTGTACAATTTCAAGACATTCCAAGATACTTTTGGGGTCTTTTTTGAATAAAAAGTTAAGTCACTGCCTAAGTGCACAGACTTTCCTCATTTTCAAAAATTCATTAAAAATATTCCTTAAGAGATATGCAAATATCTTCAATGGATTCTTGTTCAGGGCGTTGTTGACTATGACTGAGTACAATTTCAAGACATTCCAACATACTTGGAATGTCCAAGTGCATGGATCGCTTTCCGGATTTTCAAAAATTCATTAAAAATATTCTTCCAGAGATATGCAAATATATTCAACGGATTCTTGTTCAGGGCATGCTTGACTATGACTGTGTACAATTTCAAGACATTCAAAGATACTTTTGGGGTCTTTTTTGACGAAAAAGTTAAGTCACTGCCTAAGTGCATGGATCGCTTTCATGATTTTCAGAAATTCTTTAAAAATATTCCTTAAACGATATGCAAATATTTTCAACGGATTCTTG
The DNA here is from genome assembly GCF_963457635.1 of Microchirus variegatus. NCBI lineage: Eukaryota > Metazoa > Chordata > Actinopteri > Pleuronectiformes > Soleidae > Microchirus > Microchirus variegatus. The sequence continues at coordinate 18,372 of NW_028154766.1, forward strand.
TTCAGGGCATCGTTGACTATGACTGAGTACAATTTCAAGACATTCCAACATACTTGGAATGTCCAAGTGCATGGATCGCTTTCCTGATTTTCAAAAGTTCATTAAAAATATTCTTCAAGAGATATGCAAATATATTCAACGGATTCTTGTTCAGGGCATGCTTGACTATGACTGTGTACAATTTCAAGACATTCCAAGATACTTTTGGGGTCTTTTTTGAATAAAAAGTTAAGTCACTGCCTAAGTGCACAGACTTTCCTCATTTTCAAAAATTCATTAAAAATATTCCTTAAGAGATATGCAAATATTTTCAATTGATTCTTGTTCAGGGCGTCGTTGACTATGACTGAGTACAATTTCAAGACATTCCAGCATACTTGGAATGTCCAAGTGCATGGATCGCTTTTTGGATTTTCAAAAATTCATTAAAAATATTCTTCAAGAGATATGCAAATATATTCAACGGATTCTTGTTCAGGGCATGCTTGACTATGACTGTGTACAATTTCAAGACATTCCAAGATACTTTTGGGGTCTTTTTTGACAAAAAAGTTAAGTCACTGCCTAAGTGCATGGACCGCTTTCCTGATTTTCAAAAATTCATTAAAAATATTCCTTAAGCGATATGCAAATATTTTCAACGGATTCTTGTTCAGGGCGTCGTTGACTATGACTGAGTACAATTTCAAGACATTCCAACATACTTGGAATGTCCAAGTGCATGGATCGCTTTCCGGATTTTCAAAAATTCATTAAAAATATTCTTCAAGAGATATGCAAATATATTCAACGGATTCTTGTTCAGGGCATGCTTGACTATGACTGTGTACAATTTCAAGACATTCCAAGATACTTTTGGGGTCTTTTTTGACGAAAAAGTTAAGTCACTGCCTAAGTGCATGGATCGCTTTCCTGATTTTCAAAAATTCATTAAAAATATTCCTTAAGCGATATGCAAATATTTTCAACGGATTCTTGTTCAGGGCGTCGTTGACTATGACTGAGTACAATTTCAAGACATTCCAACATACTTGGAATGTCCAAGTGCATGGATCGCTTTCCTGATTTTCAAAAGTTCATTAAAAATATTCTTCAAGAGATATGCAAATATATTCAACGGATTCTTGTTCAGGGCATGCTTGACTATGACTGTGTACAATTTCAAGACATTCCAAGATACTTTTGGGGTCTTTTTTGAAAAAAAAGTTAAGTCACTGCCTAAGTGCATGGATCGCTTTCCTGATTTTCAAAAGTTCATTAAAAATATTCTTCAAGAGACATGCAAATATATTCAACGGATTCTTGTTCAGGGCATGCTTGACTATGACTGTGTACAATTTCAAGACATTCCAAGATACTTTTGGGGTCTTTTTTGAATAAAAAGTTAAGTCACTGCCTAAGTGCACAGACTTTCCTCATTTTCAAAAATTCATTAAAAATATTCCTTAAGAGATATGCAAATATTTTCAATGGATTCTTGTTCAGGGCGTTGTTGACTATGACTGAGTACAATTTCAAGACATTCCAACATACTTGGAATGTCCAAGTGCATGGATCGCTTTTCGGATTTTCAAAAATTCATTAAAAATATTCTTCAAGAGATATGCAAATATATTCAACGGATTCTTGTTCAGGGCATGCTTGACTATGACTGTGTACAATTTCAAGACATTCCAAGATACTTTTGGGGTCTTTTTTGAATAAAAAGTTAAGTCACTGCCTAAGTGCACAGACTTTCCTCATTTTCAAAAATTCATTAAAAATATTCCTTAAGAGATATGCAAATATTTTCAATTGATTCTTGTTCAGGGCGTTGTTGACTATGACTGAGTACAATTTCAAGACATTCCAACATACTTGGAATGTCCAAGTGCATGGATCGCTTTCCTGATTTTCAAAAATTCATTAAAAATATTCCTTAAGCGATATGCAAATATATTCAACGGATTCTTGTTCAGGGCATGCTTGACTATGACTGTGTACAATTTCAAGACATTCCAAGATACTTTTGGGGTCTTTTTTGAATAAAAAGTTAAGTCACTGCATAAGTGCACAGAAATTCCTCATTTTCAAAAATTCATTAAAAATATTCCTTAAGAGATATGCAAATATCTTTAATGGATTCTTGTTCAGGGCGTTGTTGACTATGACTGAGTACAATTTCAAGACATTCCAACATACTTGGAATGTCCAAGTGCATGGATAGATTTCCGGATTTTCAAAAATTCATTAAAAATATTCTTCAAGAGATATGCAAATATATTCAACAGGTTCTTGTTCAGGGCATGCTTGACTATGACTGTGTACAATTTCAAGACATTCCAAGATACTTTTGGGGTCTTTTTTGACGAAAAAGTTAAGTCACTGCCTAAGTGCATGGATCGCTTTCCTGATTTTCAAAAATTCATTAAAAATATTCCTTAAGCGATATGCAAATATTTTCAACGGATTCTTGTTCAGGGCGTCGTTGACTATGACTGAGTACAATTTCAAGACATTCCAACATACTTGGAATGTCCAAGTGCATGGATCAATTTCCTGATTTTCAAAAGTTCATTAAAAATATTCTTCAAGAGATATGCAAATATATTCAACGGATTCTTGTTCAGGGCATGCTTGACTATGACTGTGTACAATTTCAAGACATTCCAAGATACTTTTGGGGTCTTTTTTGAATAAAAAGTTAAGTCACTGCCTAAGTGCACAGACTTTCCTCATTTTCAAAAATTCATTAAAAATATTCCTTAAGAGATATGCAAATATTTTCAATGGATTCTTGTTCAGGGCGTTGTTGACTATGACTGAGTACAATTTCAAGACATTCCAACATACTTGGAATGTCCAAGTGCATGGATCGCTTTCCGGATTTTCAAAAATTCATTAAAAATATTCTTCAAGAGATATGCAAGTATATTCAACGGATTCTTGTTCAGGGCATGCTTGACTATGACTGTGTACAATTTCAAGACATTCCAAGATACTTTTGGGGTCTTTTTTGACGAAAAAGTTAAGTCACTGCCTAAGTGCATGGATCGCTTTCCTGATTTTCAGAAATTCTTTAAAAATATTCCTTAAACGATATGCAAATATTTTCAACGGATTCTTGTTCAGGGCGTCGTTGACTATGACTGAGTACAATTTCAAGACATTCCAACATACTTGGAATGTCCAAGTGCATGGATCGCTTTCCTGATTTTCAAAAGTTCATTAAAAATATTCTTCAAGAGATATGCAAATATATTCAACGGATTCTTGTTCAGGGCATGCTTGACTATGACTGTGTACAATTTCAAGACATTCCAAGATACTTTTGGGGTCTTTTTTGAATAAAAAGTTAAGTCACTGCCTAAGTGCACAGACTTTCCTCATTTTCAAAAATTCATTAAAAATATTCCTTAAGAGATATGCAAATATTTTCAATGGATTCTTGTTCAGGGCGTTGTTGACTATGACTGAGTACAATTTCAAGACATTCCAACATACTTGGAATGTCCAAGTGCATGGATCGCTTTTCGGATTTTCAAAAATTCATTAAAAATATTCTTCAAGAGATATGCAAATATATTCAACGGATTCTTGTTCAGGGCATGCTTGACTATGACTGTGTACAATTTCAAGACATTCCAAGATACTTTTGGGGTCTTTTTTGAATAAAAAGTTAAGTCACTGCCTAAGTGCACAGACTTTCCTCATTTTCAAAAATTCATTAAAAATATTCCTTAAGAGATATGCAAATATTTTCAATTGATTCTTGTTCAGGGCGTTGTTGACTATGACTGAGTACAATTTCAAGACATTCCAACATACTTGGAATGTCCAAGTGCATGGATCGCTTTCCTGATTTTCAAAAATTCATTAAAAATATTCCTTAAGCGATATGCAAATATATTCAACGGATTCTTGTTCAGGGCATGCTTGACTATGACTGTGTACAATTTCAAGACATTCCAAGATACTTTTGGGGTCTTTTTTGAATAAAAAGTTAAGTCACTGCATAAGTGCACAGAAATTCCTCATTTTCAAAAATTCATTAAAAATATTCCTTAAGAGATATGCAAATATCTTTAATGGATTCTTGTTCAGGGCGTTGTTGACTATGACTGAGTACAATTTCAAGACATTCCAACATACTTGGAATGTCCAAGTGCATGGATAGATTTCCGGATTTTCAAAAATTCATTAAAAATATTCTTCAAGAGATATGCAAATATATTCAACAGGTTCTTGTTCAGGGCATGCTTGACTATGACTGTGTACAATTTCAAGACATTCCAAGATACTTTTGGGGTCTTTTTTGACGAAAAAGTTAAGTCACTGCCTAAGTGCATGGATCGCTTTCCTGATTTTCAAAAATTCATTAAAAATATTCCTTAAGCGATATGCAAATATTTTCAACGGATTCTTGTTCAGGGCGTCGTTGACTATGACTGAGTACAATTTCAAGACATTCCAACATACTTGGAATGTCCAAGTGCATGGATCAATTTCCTGATTTTCAAAAGTTCATTAAAAATATTCTTCAAGAGATATGCAAATATATTCAACGGATTCTTGTTCAGGGCATGCTTGACTATGACTGTGTACAATTTCAAGACATTCCAAGATACTTTTGGGGTCTTTTTTGAATAAAAAGTTAAGTCACTGCCTAAGTGCACAGACTTTCCTCATTTTCAAAAATTCATTAAAAATATTCCTTAAGAGATATGCAAATATTTTCAATGGATTCTTGTTCAGGGCGTTGTTGACTATGACTGAGTACAATTTCAAGACATTCCAACATACTTGGAATGTCCAAGTGCATGGATCGCTTTCCGGATTTTCAAAAATTCATTAAAAATATTCTTCAAGAGATATGCAAGTATATTCAACGGATTCTTGTTCAGGGCATGCTTGACTATGACTGTGTACAATTTCAAGACATTCCAAGATACTTTTGGGGTCTTTTTTGACGAAAAAGTTAAGTCACTGCCTAAGTGCATGGATCGCTTTCCTGATTTTCAGAAATTCTTTAAAAATATTCCTTAAACGATATGCAAATATTTTCAACGGATTCTTGTTCAGGGCGTCGTTGACTATGACTGAGTACAATTTCAAGACATTCCAACATACTTGGAATGTCCAAGTGCATGGATCGCTTTCCTGATTTTCAAAAGTTCATTAAAAATATTCTTCAAGAGATATGCAAATATATTCAACGGATTCTTGTTCAGGGCATGCTTGACTATGACTGTGTACAATTTCAAGACATTCCAAGATACTTTTGGGGTCTTTTTTGAATAAAAAGTTAAGTCACTGCCTAAGTGCACAGACTTTCCTCATTTTCAAAAATTCATTAAAAATATTCCTTAAGAGATATGCAAATATTTTCAATGGATTCTTGTTCAGGGCGTTGTTGACTATGACTGAGTACAATTTCAAGACATTCCAACATACTTGGAATGTCCAAGTGCATGGATCGCTTTTCGGATTTTCAAAAATTCATTAAAAATATTCTTCAAGAGATATGCAAATATATTCAACGGATTCTTGTTCAGGGCATGCTTGACTATGACTGTGTACAATTTCAAGACATTCCAAGATACTTTTGGGGTCTTTTTTGAATAAAAAGTTAAGTCACTGCCTAAGTGCACAGACTTTCCTCATTTTCAAAAATTCATTAAAAATATTCCTTAAGAGATATGCAAATATTTTCAATTGATTCTTGTTCAGGGCGTCGTTGACTATGACTGAGTACAATTTAAAGACATTCCAACATACTTGGAATGTCCAAGTGCATGGATCGCTTTTCGGATTTTCAAAAATTCATTAAAAATATTCTTCAAGAGATATGCAAATATATTCAACGGATTCTTGTTCAGGGCATGCTTGACTATGACTGTGTACAATTTCAAGACATTCCAAGATACTTTTGGGGTCTTTTTTGAATAAAAAGTTAAGTCACTGCCTAAGTGCATGGATCGCTTTCCTGATTTTCAAAAATTCATTAAAAATATTCCTTAAGCGATATGCAAATATTTTCAACGGATTCTTGTTCAGGGCGTCGTTGACTATGACTGAGTACAATTTCAAGACATTCCAACATACTTGGAATGTCCAAGTGCATGGATCGCTTTCCTGATTTTCAAAAGTTCATTAAAAATATTCTTCAAGAGATATGCAAATATATTCAACGGATTCTTGTTCAGGGCATGCTTGACTATGACTGTGTACAATTTCAAGACATTCCAAGATACCTTTGGGGTCTTTTTTGGATAAAAAGTTAAGTCACTGCCTAAGTGCACAGACTTTCATCATTTTCAAAAATTCATTAAAAATATTCCTTAAGAGATATGCAAATATTTTCAATGGATTCTTGTTCAGGGCGTCGTTGACTATGACCGAGTACAATTTCAAGACATTCCAACATACTTGGAATGTCCAAGTGCATGGATCGCTTTCCGGATTTTCAAAAATTCATTAAAAATATTCTTCAAGAGATATGCAAATATATTCAACGGATTCTTGTTCAGGGCACTCTTGACTATGACTGTGTACAATTTCAAGACATTCCAAGATACTTTTGGGGTCTTTTTTGAATAAAAAGTTAAGTCACTGCCTAAGTGCATGGATCGCTTTCCTGATTTTCAGAAATTCTTTAAAAATATTCCTTAAACGATATGCAAATATTTTCAACGGATTCTTGTTCAGGGCGTCGTTGACTATGACTGAGTACAATTTCAAGACATTCCAACATACTTGGAATGTCCAAGTGCATGGATCGCTTTCCTGATTTTCAAAAGTTCATTAAAAATATTCTTCAAGAGATATGCAAATATATTCAACGGATTCTTGTTCAGGGCATGCTTGACTATGACTGTGTACAATTTCAAGACATTCCAAGATACTTTTGGGGTCTTTTTTGACAAAAAAGTTAAGTCACTGCCTAAGTGCATGGATCGCTTTCCTGATTTTCAGAAATTCTTTAAAAATATTCCTTAAACGATATGCAAATATTTTCAACGGATTCTTGTTCAGGGCGTCGTTGACTATGACTGAGTACAATTTCAAGACATTCCAACATACTTGGAATGTCCAAGTGCATGGATCGCTTTCCTGATTTTCAAAAGTTCATTAAAAATATTCTTCAAGAGATATGCAAATATATTCAACGGATTCTTGTTCAGGGCATGCTTGACTATGACTGTGTACAATTTCAAGACATTCCAAGATACTTTTGGGGTCTTTTTTGAATAAAAAGTTAAGTCACTGCCTAAGTGCACAGACTTTCCTCATTTTCAAAAATTCATTAAAAATATTCCTTAAGAGATATGCAAATATTTTCAATTGATTCTTGTTCAGGGCGTCGTTGACTATGACTGAGTACAATTTAAAGACATTCCAACATACTTGGAATGTCCAAGTGCATGGATCGCTTTTCGGATTTTCAAAAATTCATTAAAAATATTCTTCAAGAGATATGCAAATATATTCAACGGATTCTTGTTCAGGGCATGCTTGACTATGACTGTGTACAATTTCAAGACATTCCAAGATACTTTTGGGGTCTTTTTTGACCAAAAAGTTAAGTCACTGCCTAAGTGCATGGATCGCTTTCCTGATTTTCAAAAATTCATTAAAAATATTCCTTAAGCGATATGCAAATATTTTCAACGGATTCTTGTTCAGGGCGTCGTTGACTATGACTGAGTACAATTTCAAGACATTCCAACATACTTGGAATGTCCAAGTGCATGGATCGCTTTCCTGATTTTCAAAAGTTCATTAAAAATATTCTTTAAGCGATATGCAAATATATTCAACGGATTCTTGTTCAGGGCATGCTTGACTATGACTGTGTACAATTTCAAGACATTCCAAGATACTTTTGGGGTCTTTTTTGACAAAAAAGTTAAGTCACTGCCTAAGTGCATGGATCGCTTTCCTGATTTTCAAAAATTCATTAAAAATATTCCTTAAGCGATATGCAAATATTTTCAACGGATTCTTGTTCAGGGCGTCGTTGACTATGACTGAGTACAATTTCAAGACATTCCAACATACTTGGAATGTCCAAGTGCATGGATCGCTTTCCTGATTTTCAAAAGTTCATTAAAAATATTCTTTAAGCGATATGCAAATATATTCAACGGATTCTTGTTCAGGGCATGCTTGACTATGACTGTGTACAATTTCAAGACATTCCAAGATACTTTTGGGGTCTTTTTTGAATAAAAAGTTAAGTCACTGCATAAGTGCACAGAAATTCCTCATTTTCAAAAATTCATTAAAAATATTCCTTAAGAGATATGCAAATATCTTCAATGGATTCTTGTTCAGGGCGTTGTTGACTATGACTGAGTACAATTTCAAGACATTCCAACATACTTGGAATGTCCAAGTGCATGGATAGATTTCCGGATTTTCAAAAATTCATTAAAAATATTCTTCAAGAGATATGCAAATATATTCAACAGGTTCTTGTTCAGGGCATGCTTGACTATGACTGTGTACAATTTCAAGACATTCCAAGATACTTTTGGGGTCTTTTTTGACGAAAAAGTTAAGTCACTGCCTAAGTGCATGGATCGCTTTCCTGATTTTCAAAAATTCATTAAAAATATTCCTTAAGCGATATGCAAATATTTTCAACGGATTCTTGTTCAGGGCGTCGTTGACTATGACTGAGTACAATTTCAAGACATTCCAACATACTTGGAATGTCCAAGTGCATGGATCAATTTCCTGATTTTCAAAAGTTCATTAAAAATATTCTTCAAGAGATATGCAAATATATTCAACGGATTCTTGTTCAGGGCATGCTTGACTATGACTGTGTACAATTTCAAGACATTCCAAGATACTTTTGGGGTCTTTTTTGAATAAAAAGTTAAGTCACTGCCTAAGTGCATGGATCGCTTTCCTGATTTTCAGAAATTCTTTAAAAATATTCCTTAAACGATATGCAAATATTTTCAACGGATTCTTGTTCAGGGCGTCGTTGACTATGACTGAGTACAATTTCAAGACATTCCAACATACTTGGAATGTCCAAGTGCATGGATCGCTTTTCGGATTTTCAAAAGTTCATTAAAAATATTCTTCAAGAGATATGCAAATATATTCAACGGATTCTTGTTCAGGGCATGCTTGACTATGACTGTGTACAATTTCAAGACATTCCAAGATACTTTTGGGGTCTTTTTTGAATAAAAAGTTAAGTCACTGCCTAAGTGCACAGACTTTCCTCATTTTCAAAAATTCATTAAAAATATTCCTTAAGAGATATGCAAATATTTTCAATGGATTCTTGTTCAGGGCGTTGTTGACTATGACTGAGTACAATTTCAAGACATTCCAACATACTTGGAATGTCCAAGTGCATGGATCGCTTTCCGGATTTTCAAAAATTCATTAAAAATATTCTTCAAGAGATATGCAAATATATTCAACAGGTTCTTGTTCAGGGCATGCTTGACTATGACTGTGTACAATTTCAAGACATTCCAAGATACTTTTGGGGTCTTTTTTGACGAAAAAGTTAAGTCACTGCCTAAGTGCATGGATCGCTTTCCTGATTTTCAAAAATTCATTAAAAATATTCCTTAAGCGATATGCAAATATTTTCAACGGATTCTTGTTCAGGGCGTCGTTGACTATGACTGAGTACAATTTCAAGACATTCCAACATACTTGGAATGTCCAAGTGCATGGATCGCTTTTCGGATTTTCAAAAGTTCATTAAAAATATTCTTCAAGAGATATGCAAATATATTCAACGGATTCTTGTTCAGGGCATGCTTGACTATGACTGTGTACAATTTCAAGACATTCCAAGATACTTTTGGGGTCTTTTTTGAATAAAAAGTTAAGTCACTGCCTCAGTGCACAGACTTTCCTCATTTTCAAAAATTCATTAAAAATATTCCTTAAGAGATATGCAAATATTTTCAATGGATTCTTGTTCAGGGCGTTGTTGACTATGACTGAGTACAATTTCAAGACATTCCAACATACTTGGAATGTCCAAGTGCATGGATCGCTTTTCGGATTTTCAAAAGTTCATTAAAAATATTCTTCAAGAGATATGCAAATATATTCAACGGATTCTTGTTCAGGGCATGCTTGACTATGACTGTGTACAATTTCAAGACATTCCAAGATACTTTTGGGGTCTTTTTTGAATAAAAAGTTAAGTCACTGCCTAAGTGCACAGACTTTCCTCATTTTCAAAAATTCATTAAAAATATTCCTTAAGAGATATGCAAATATTTTCAATGGATTCTTGTTCAGGGCGTTGTTGACTATGACTGAGTACAATTTCAAGACATTCCAACATACTTGGAATGTCCAAGTGCATGGATCGCTTTCCGGATTTTCAAAAGTTCATTAAAAATATTCTTCAAGAGATATGCAAATATATTCAACGGATTCTTGTTCAGGGCATGCTTGACTATGACTGTGTACAATTTCAAGACATTCCAAGATACTTTTGGGGTCTTTTTTGACGAAAAAGTTAAGTCACTGCCTAAGTGCATGGATCGCTTTCCTGATTTTCAGAAATTCTTTAAAAATATTCCTTAAACGATATGCAAATATTTTCAACGGATTCTTGTTCAGGGCGTGGTTGACTATGACTGAGTACAATTTCAAGACATTCCAACATACTTGGAATGTCCAAGTGCATGGATCGCTTTCCTGATTTTCAAAAGTTCATTAAAAATATTCTTCAAGAGATATGCAAATATATTCAACGGATTCTTGTTCAGGGCATGCTTGACTATGACTGTGTACAATTTCAAGACATTCCAAGATACTTTTGGGGTCTTTTTTGAATAAAAAGTTAAGTCACTGCCTAAGTGCACAGACTTTCCTCATTTTCAAAAATTCATTAAAAATATTCCTTAAGAGATATGCAAATATTTTCAATTGATTCTTGTTCAGGGCGTCGTTGACTATGACTGAGTACAATTTAAAGACATTCCAACATACTTGGAATGTCCAAGTGCATGGATCGCTTTTCGGATTTTCAAAAATTCATTAAAAATATTCTTCAAGAGATATGCAAATATTTTCAACGGATTCTTGTTCAGGGCATGCTTGACTATGACTGTGTACAATTTCAAGACATTCCAAGATACTTTTGGGGTCTTTTTTGACAAAAAAGTTAAGTCACTGCCTAAGTGCATGGATCGCTTTCCTGATTTTCAAAAATTCATTAAAAATATTCCTTAAGCGATATGCAAATATTTTCAACGGATTCTTGTTCAGGGCGTCGTTGACTATGACTGAGTACAATTTCAAGACATTCCAACATACTTGGAATGTCCAAGTGCATGGATCGCTTTCCTGATTTTCAAAAGTTCATTAAAAATATTCTTCAAGAGATATGCAAATATATTCAACGGATTCTTGTTCAGGGCATGCTTGACTATGACTGTGTACAATTTCAAGACATTCCAAGATACTTTTGGGGTCCTTTTTGAATAAAAAGTTAAGTCACTGCCGAAGTGCACAGACTTTCCTCATTTTCAAAAATTCATTAAAAATATTCCTTAAGAGATATGCAAATATTTTCAATTGATTCTTGTTCAGGGCGTCGTTGACTATGACTGAGTACAATTTCAAGACATTCCAACATACTTGGAATGTCCAAGTGCATGGATCGCTTTCCTGATTTTCAAAAGTTCATTAAAAATATTCTTCAAGAGATATGCAAATATATTCAACGGATTCTTGTTCAGGGCATGCTTGACTATGACTGTGTACAATTTCAAGACATTCCAAGATACTTTTGGGGTCTTTTTTGACAAAAAAGTTAAGTCACTGCCTAAGTGCATGGATCGCTTTCCTGATTTTCAAAAATTCATTAAAAATATTCCTTAAGCGATATGCAAATATTTTCAATGGATTCTTGTTCAGGGCGTCGTTGACTATGACCGAGTACAATTTCAAGACATTCTAACATACTTGGAATGTCCAAGTGCATGGATCGCTTTCCGGATTTTCAAAAATTCATTAAAAATATTCTTCAAGAGATATGCAAATATATTCAACGGATTCTTGTTCAGGGCATGCTTGACTATGACTGTGTACAATTTCAAGACATTCCAAGATACTTTTGGGGTCTTTTTTGACAAAAAAGTTAAGTCACTGCCTAAGTGCATGGATCGCTTTCCTGATTTTCAGAAATTCTTTAAAAATATTCCTTAAACGATATGCAAATATTTTCAACGGATTCTTGTTCAGGGCGTCGTTGACTATGACTGAGTACAATTTCAAGACATTCCAAGATACTTTTGGGGTCTTTTTTGAATAAAAAGTTAAGTCACTGCCTAAGTGCACAGACTTTCCTCATTTTCAAAAATTCATTAAAAATATTCCTTAAGAGATATGCAAATATTTTCAATTGATTCTTGTTCAGGGCGTCGTTGACTATGACTGAGTACAATTTCAAGACATTCCAACATACTTGGAATGTCCAAGTGCATGGATCGCTTTTCGGATTTTCAAAAATTCATTAAAAATATTCTTCAAGAGATATGCAAATATATTCAACGGATTCTTGTTCAGGGCATGCTTGACTATGACTGTGTACAATTTCAAGACATTCCAAGATACTTTTGGGGTCTTTTTTGACAAAAAAGTTAAGTCACTGCCTAAGTGCATGGATCGCTTTCCTGATTTTCAAAAATTCATTAAAAATATTCCTTAAGCGATATGCAAATATTTTCAACGGATTCTTGTTCAGGGCGTCGTTGACTATGACTGAGTACAATTTCAAGACATTCCAACATACTTGGAATGTCCAAGTGCATGGATCGCTTTCCTGATTTTCAAAAGTTCATTAAAAATATTCTTCAAGAGATATGCAAATATATTCAACGGATTCTTGTTCAGGGCATGCTTGACTATGACTGTGTACAATTTCAAGACATTCCAAGATACCTTTGGGGTCTTTTTTGAATAAAAAGTTAAGTCACTGCCTAAGTGCACAGACTTTCATCATTTTAAAAAGTTCATTAAAAATATTCCTTAAGAGATATGCAAATATTTTCAATGGATTCTTGTTCAGGGCGTCGTTGACTATGACCGAGTACAATTTCAAGACATTCCAACATACTTGGAATGTCCAAGTGCATGGATCGCTTTCCGGATTTTCAAAAATTCATTAAAAATATTCTTCAAGAGATATGCAAATATATTCAACGGATTCTTGTTCAGGGCATTCTTGACTATGACTGTGTACAATTTCAAGACATTCCAAGATACTTTTGGGGTCTTTTTTGAATAAAAAGTTAAGTCACTGCCGAAGTGCACAGACTTTCCTCATTTTCAAAAATTCATTAAAAATATTCCTTAAGAGATATGCAAATATTTTCAATTGATTCTTGTTCAGGGCGTCGTTGACTATGACTGGGTACAATTTCAAGACATTCCAACATACTTGGAATGTCCAAGTGCATGGATCGCTTTTCGGATTTTCAAAAATTCATTAAAAATATTCTTCAAGAGATATGCAAATATATTCAACGGATTCTTGTTCAGGGCATGCTTGACTATGACTGTGTACAATTTCAAGACATTCCAAGATACTTTTGGGGTCTTTTTTGACGAAAAAGTTAAGTCACTGCCTAAGTGCATGGATCGCTTTCCTGATTTTCAGAAATTCTTTAAAAATATTCCTTAAACGATATGCAAATATTTTCAACGGATTCTTGTTCAGGGCGTCGTTGACTATGACTGAGTACAATTTCAAGACATTCCAACATACTTGGAATGTCCAAGTGCATGGATCGCTTTCTTGATTTTCAAAAGTTCATTAAAAATATTCTTCAAGAGATATGCAAATATATTCAACGGATTCTTGTTCAGGGCATGCTTGACTATGACTGTGTACAATTTCAAGACATTCCAAGATACTTTTGGGGTCTTTTTTGAATAAAAAGTTAAGTCACTGCCGAAGTGCACAGACTTTCCTCATTTTCAAAAATTCATTAAAAATATTCCTTAAGAGATATGCAAATATTTTCAATTGATTCTTGTTCAGGGCGTCGTTGACTATGACTGAGTACAATTTCAAGACATTCCAACATACTTGGAATGTCCAAGTGCATGGATCGCTTTTCGGATTTTCAAAAATTCATTAAAAATATTCTTCAAGAGATATGCAAATATATTCAACGGATTCTTGTTCAGGGCATGCTTGACTATGACTGTGTACAATTTCAAGACATTCCAAGATACTTTTGGGGTCTTTTTTGACGAAAAAGTTAAGTCACTGCCTAAGTGCATGGATCGCTTTCCTGATTTTCAGAAATTCTTTAAAAATATTCCTTAAACGATATGCAAATATTTTCAACGGATTCTTGTTCAGGGCGTCGTTGACTATGACTGAGTACAATTTCAAGACATTCCAACATACTTGGAATGTCCAAGTGCATGGATCGCTTTCCTGATTTTCAAAAGTTCATTAAAAATATTCTTCAAGAGATATGCAAATATATTCAACGGATTCTTGTTCAGGGCATGCTTGACTATGACTGTGTACAATTTCAAGACATTCCAAGATACTTTTGGGGTCTTTTTTGAATAAAAAGTTAAGTCACTGCCTAAGTGCACAGACTTTCCTCATTTTCAAAAATTCATTAAAAATATTCCTTAAGAGATATGCAAATATTTTCAATTGATTCTTGTTCAGGGCGTCGTTGACTATGACTGAGTACAATTTCAAGACATTCCAACATACTTGGAATGTCCAAGTGCATGGATCGCTTTTCGGATTTTCAAAAATTCATTTAAAATATTCTTCAAGAGATATGCAAATATATTCAACGGATTCTTGTTCAGGGCATGCTTGACTATGACTGTGTACAATTTCAAGACATTCCAAGATACTTTTGGGGTCTTTTTTGACGAAAAAGTTAAGTCACTGCCTAAGTGCATGGATCGCTTTCCTGATTTTCAGAAATTCTTTAAAAATATTCCTTAAACGATGTGCAAATATTTTCAACGGATTCTTGTTCAGGGCGTCGTTGACTATGACTGAGTACAATTTCAAGACATTCCAACATACTTGGAATGTCCAAGTGCATGGATCGCTTTCCTGATTTTCAAAAGTTCATTAAAAATATTCTTCAAGAGATATGCAAATATATTCAACGGATTCTTGTTCAGGGCATGCTTGACTATGACTGTGTACAATTTCAAGACATTCCAAGATACTTTTGGGGTCTTTTTTGAATAAAAAGTTAAGTCACTGCCTGAGTGCACAGACTTTCCTCATTTTCAAAAATTCATTAAAAATATTCCTTAAGAGATATGCAAATATTTTCAATTGATTCTTGTTCAGGGCGTCGTTGACTATGACTGAGTACAATTTCAAGACATTCCAACATACTTGGAATGTCCAAGTGCATGGATCGCTTTTCGGATTTTCAAAAATTCATTAAAAATATTCTTCAAGAGATATGCAAATATATTCAACGGATTCTTGTTCAGGGCATGCTTGACTATGACTGTGTACAATTTCAAGATATTCCAAGATACTTTTGGGGTCTTTTTTGACAAAAAAGTTAAGTCACTGCCTAAGTGCATGGATCGCTTTCCTGATTTTCAGAAATTCTTTAAAAATATTCCTTAAACGATATGCAAATATTTTCAACGGATTCTTGTTCAGGGCGTCGTTGACTATGACTGAGTACAATTTCAAGACATTCCAACATACTTGGAATGTCCAAGTGCATGGATCGCTTTCCTGATTTTCAAAAGTTCATTAAAAATATTCTTCAAGAGATATGCAAATATATTCAACGGATTCTTGTTCAGGGCATGCTTGACTATGACTGTGTACAATTTCAAGACATTCCAAGATACTTTTGGGGTCTTTTTTGAATAAAAAGTTAAGTCACTGCCTAAGTGCACAGACTTTCCTCATTTTCAAAAATTCATTAAAAATATTCCTTAAGAGATATGCAAATATTTTCAATTGATTCTTGTTCAGGGCGTCGTTGACTATGACTGAGTACAATTTCAAGACACTCCAACATACTTGGAATGTCCAAGTGCATGGATCGCTTTTCGGATTTTCAAAAATTCATTAAAAATATTCTTCAAGAGATATGCAAATATATTCAACGGATTCTTGTTCAGGGCATGCTTGACTATGACTGTGTACAATTTCAAGACATTCCAAGATACTTTTGGGGTCTTTTTTGACGAAAAAGTTAAGTCACTGCCTAAGTGCATGGATCGCTTTCCTGATTTTCAGAAATTCTTTAAAAATATTCCTTAAACGATATGCAAATATTTTCAACGGATTCTTGTTCAGGGCGTCGTTGACTATGACTGAGTACAATTTCAAGACATTCCAACATACTTGGAATGTCCAAGTGCATGGATCGCTTTCCTGATTTTCAAAAGTTCATTAAAAATATTCTTCAAGAGATATGCAAATATATTCAACGGATTCTTGTTCAGGGCATGCTTGACTATGACTGTGTACAATTTCAAGACATTCCAAGATACTTTTGGGGTCTTTTTTGAATAAAAAGTTAAGTCACTGCCTAAGGGCACAGACTTTCCTCATTTTCAAAAATTCATTAAAAATATTCCTTAAGAGATATGCAAATATTTTCAATTGATTCTTGTTCAGGGCATCGTTGACTATGACTGAGTACAATTTCAAGACATTCCAACATACTTGGAATGTCCAAGTGCATGGATCGCTTTTCGGATTTTCAAAAATTCATTAAAAATATTCTTCAAGAGATATGCAAATATATTCAACGGATTCTTGTTCAGGGCATGCTTGACTATGACTGTGTACAATTTCAAGACATTCCAAGATACTTTTGGGGTCTTTTTTGACAAAAAAGTTAAGTCACTGCCTAAGTGCATGGATCGCTTTCCTGATTTTCAAAAATTCATTAAAAATATTCCTTAAGCGATATGCAAATATTTTCAACGGATTCTTGTTCAGGGCGTCGTTGACTATGACTGTGTACAATTTCAAGACATTCCAAGATACTTTTGGGGTCTTTTTTGAATAAAAAGTTAAGTCACTGCCTAAGTGCACAGACTTTCCTCATTTTCAAAAATTCATTAAAAATATTCCTTAAGAGATATGCAAATATTTTCAATGGATTCTTGTTCAGGGCGTTGTTGACTATGACTGAGTACAATTTCAAGACATTCCAACATACTTGGAATGTCCAAGTGCATGGATCGCTTTCCGGATTTTCAAAAGTTCATTAAAAATATTCTTCAAGAGATATGCAAATATATTCAACGGATTCTTGTTCAGGGCATGCTTGACTATGACTGTGTACAATTTCAAGACATTCCAAGATACTTTTGGGGTCTTTTTTGACGAAAAAGTTAAGTCACTGCCTAAGTGCATGGATCGCTTTCCTGATTTTCAGAAATTCTTTAAAAATATTCCTTAAACGATATGCAAATATTTTCAACGGATTCTTGTTCAGGGCGTGGTTGACTATGACTGAGTACAATTTCAAGACATTCCAACATACTTGGAATGTCCAAGTGCATGGATCGCTTTCCTGATTTTCAAAAGTTCATTAAAAATATTCTTCAAGAGATATGCAAATATATTCAACGGATTCTTGTTCAGGGCATGCTTGACTATGACTGTGTACAATTTCAAGACATTCCAAGATACTTTTGGGGTCTTTTTTGAATAAAAAGTTAAGTCACTGCCTAAGTGCACAGACTTTCCTCATTTTCAAAAATTCATTAAAAATATTCCTTAAGAGATATGCAAATATTTTCAATTGATTCTTGTTCAGGGCGTCGTTGACTATGACTGAGTACAATTTAAAGACATTCCAACATACTTGGAATGTCCAAGTGCATGGATCGCTTTTCGGATTTTCAAAAATTCATTAAAAATATTCTTCAAGAGATATGCAAATATTTTCAACGGATTCTTGTTCAGGGCATGCTTGACTATGACTGTGTACAATTTCAAGACATTCCAAGATACTTTTGGGGTCTTTTTTGACAAAAAAGTTAAGTCACTGCCTAAGTGCATGGATCGCTTTCCTGATTTTCAAAAATTCATTAAAAATATTCCTTAAGCGATATGCAAATATTTTCAACGGATTCTTGTTCAGGGCGTCGTTGACTATGACTGAGTACAATTTCAAGACATTCCAACATACTTGGAATGTCCAAGTGCATGGATCGCTTTCCTGATTTTCAAAAGTTCATTAAAAATATTCTTCAAGAGATATGCAAATATATTCAACGGATTCTTGTTCAGGGCATGCTTGACTATGACTGTGTACAATTTCAAGACATTCCAAGATACCTTTGGGGTCTTTTTTGGATAAAAAGTTAAGTCACTGCCTAAGTGCACAGACTTTCATCATTTTCAAAAATTCATTAAAAATATTCCTTAAGAGATATGCAAATATTTTCAATGGATTCTTGTTCAGGGCGTCGTTGACTATGACCGAGTACAATTTCAAGACATTCCAACATACTTGGAATGTCCAAGTGCATGGATCGCTTTCCTGATTTTCAAAAGTTCATTAAAAATATTCTTCAAGAGATATGCAAATATATTCAACGGATTCTTGTTCAGGGCATGCTTGACTATGACTGTGTACAATTTCAAGACATTCCAAGATACTTTTGGGGTCTTTTTTGAATAAAAAGTTAAGTCACTGCCTAAGTGCACAGACTTTCCTCATTTTCAAAAATTCATTAAAAATATTCCTTAAGAGATATGCAAATATTTTCAATTTATTCTTGTTCAGGGCGTCGTTGACTATGACTGAGTACAATTTCAAGACATTCCAACATACTTGGAATTTCCAAGTGCATGGATCGCTTTTCGGATTTTCAAAAATTCATTAAAAATATTCTTCAAGAGATATGCAAATATATTCAACGGATTCTTGTTCAGGGCATGCTTGACTATGACTGTGTACAATTTCAAGACATTCCAAGATACTTTTGGGGTCTTTTTTGACAAAAAAGTTAAGTCACTGCCTAAGTGCATGGATCGCTTTCCTGATTTTCAAAAATTCATTAAAAATATTCCTTAAGCGATATGCAAATATTTTCAACGGATTCTTGTTCAGGGCGTCGTTGACTATGACTGAGTACAATTTCAAGACATTCCAACATACTTGGAATGTCCAAGTGCATGGATCGCTTTCCTGATTTTCAAAAGTTCATTAAAAATATTCCTTAAGCGATATGCAAATATTTTCAACGGATTCTTGTTCAGGGCGTCGTTGACTATGACTGAGTACAATTTCAAGACATTCCAACATACTTGGAATGTCCAAGTGCATGGATCGCTTTCCGGATTTTCAAAAATTCATTAAAAATATTCTTCAAGAGATATGCAAATATATTCAACGGATTCTTGTTCAGGGCATGCTTGACTATGACTGTGTACAATTTCAAGACATTCCAAGATACTTTTGGGGTCTTTTTTGACGAAAAAGTTAAGTCACTGCCTCAGTGCATGGATCGCTTTCCTGATTTTCAAAAATTCATTAAAAATATTCCTTAAGCGATATGCAAATATTTTCAACGGATTCTTGTTCAGGGCGTCGTTGACTATGACTGAGTACAATTTCAAGACATTCCAACATACTTGGAATGTCCAAGTGCATGGATCGCTTTCCTGATTTTCAAAAGTTCATTAAAAATATTCTTCAAGAGATATGCAAATATATTCAACGGATTCTTGTTCAGGGCATGCTTGACTATGACTGTGTACAATTTCAAGACATTCCAAGATACTTTTGGGGTCTTTTTTGAATAAAAAGTTAAGTCACTGCCGAAGTGCACAGACTTTCCTCATTTTCAAAAATTCATTAAAAATATTCCTTAAGAGATATGCAAATATTTTCAATTGATTCTTGTTCAGGGCGTCGTTGACTATGACTGAGTACAATTTCAAGACATTCCAACATACTTGGAATGTCCAAGTGCATGGATCGCTTTCCGGATTTTCAAAAATTCATTAAAAATATTCTTCAAGAGATATGCAAATATATTCAACGGATTCTTGTTCAGGGCATGCTTGACTATGACTGTGTACAATTTCAAGACATTCCAAGATACTTTTGGGGTCTTTTTTGACGAAAAAGTTAAGTCACTGCCTAAGTGAATGGATCGATTTCCTGATTTTCAGAAATTCTTTAAAAATATTCCTTAAACGATATGCAAATATTTTCAACGGATTCTTGTTCAGGGCGTCGTTGACTATGACTGAGTACAATTTCAAGACATTCCAACATACTTGGAATGTCCAAGTGCATGGATCGCTTTCCTGATTTTCAAAAGTTCATTAAAAATATTCTTCAAGAGATATGCAAATATATTCAACGGATTCTTGTTCAGGGCATGCTTGACTATGACTGTGTACAATTTCAAGACATTCCAAGATACTTTTGGGGTCTTTTTTGAATAAAAAGTTAAGTCACTGCCTAAGTGCACAGACTTTCCTCATTTTCAAAAATTCATTAAAAATATTCCTTAAGAGATATGCAAATATTTTCAATTGATTCTTGTTCAGGGCGTCGTTGACTATGACTGAGTACAATTTCAAGACATTCCAACATACTTGGAATGTCCAAGTGCATGGATCGCTTTTCGGATTTTCAAAAATTCATTAAAAATATTCTTCAAGAGATATGCAAATATATTCAACGGATTCTTGTTCAGGGCATTCTTGACTATGACTGTGTACAATTTCAAGACATTCCAAGATACTTTTGGGGTCTTTTTTGACGAAAAAGTTAAGTCACTGCCTAAGTGCATGGATCGCTTTCCTGATTTTCAGAAATTCTTTAAAAATATTCCTTAAACGATATGCAAATATTTTCAACGGATTCTTGTTCAGGGCGTCGTTGACTATGACTGAGTACAATTTCAAGACATTCCAACATACTTGGAATGTCCAAGTGCATGGATCGCTTTCCTGATTTTCAAAAGTTCATTAAAAATATTCTTCAAGAGATATGCAAATATATTCAACGGATTCTTGTTCAGGGCATGCTTGACTATGACTGTGTACAATTTCAAGACATTCCAAGATACTTTTGGGGTCTTTTTTGAATAAAAAGTTAAGTCACTGCCGAAGTGCACAGACTTTCCTCATTTTCAAAAATTCATTAAAAATATTCCTTAAGAGATATGCAAATATTTTCAATTGATTCTTGTTCAGGGCGTCGTTGACTATGACTGAGTACAATTTCAAGACATTCCAACATACTTGGAATGTCCAAGTGCATGGATCGCTTTCCTGATTTTCAAAAGTTCATTAAAAATATTCTTCAAGAGATATGCAAATATATTCAACGGATTCTTGTTCAGGGCATGCTTGACTATGACTGTGTACAATTTCAAGACATTCCAAGATACTTTTGGGGTCTTTTTTGACAAAAAAGTTAAGTCACTGCCTAAGTGCATGGATCGCTTTCCTGATTTTCAAAAATTCATTAAAAATATTCCTTAAGCGATATGCAAATATTTTCAATGGATTCTTGTTCAGGGCGTCGTTGACTATGACCGAGTACAATTTCAAGACATTCTAACATACTTGGAATGTCCAAGTGCATGGATCGCTTTCCGGATTTTCAAAAATTCATTAAAAATATTCTTCAAGAGATATGCAAATATATTCAACGGATTCTTGTTCAGGGCATGCTTGACTATGACTGTGTACAATTTCAAGACATTCCAAGATACTTTTGGGGTCTTTTTTGACAAAAAAGTTAAGTCACTGCCTAAGTGCATGGATCGCTTTCCTGATTTTCAGAAATTCTTTAAAAATATTCCTTAAACGATATGCAAATATTTTCAACGGATTCTTGTTCAGGGCGTCGTTGACTATGACTGAGTACAATTTCAAGACATTCCAACATACTTGGAATGTCCAAGTGCATGGATCGCTTTCCTGATTTTCAAAAGTTCATTAAAAATATTCTTCAAGAGATATGCAAATATATTCAACGGATTCTTGTTCAGGGCATGCTTGACTATGACTGTGTACAATTTCAAGACATTCCAAGATACTTTTGGGGTCTTTTTTGAATAAAAAGTTAAGTCACTGCCTAAGTGCACAGACTTTCCTCATTTTCAAAAATTCATTAAAAATATTCCTTAAGAGATATGCAAATATTTTCAATTGATTCTTGTTCAGGGCGTCGTTGACTATGACTGAGTACAATTTCAAGACATTCCAACATACTTGGAATGTCCAAGTGCATGGATCGCTTTTCGGATTTTCAAAAATTCATTAAAAATATTCTTCAAGAGATATGCAAATATATTCAACGGATTCTTGTTCAGGGCATGCTTGACTATGACTGTGTACAATTTCAAGACATTCCAAGATACTTTTGGGGTCTTTTTTGACAAAAAAGTTAAGTCACTGCCTAAGTGCATGGATCGCTTTCCTGATTTTCAAAAATTCATTAAAAATATTCCTTAAGCGATATGCAAATATTTTCAACGGATTCTTGTTCAGGGCGTCGTTGACTATGACTGAGTACAATTTCAAGACATTCCAACATACTTGGAATGTCCAAGTGCATGGATCGCTTTCCTGATTTTCAAAAGTTCATTAAAAATATTCTTCAAGAGATATGCAAATATATTCAACGGATTCTTGTTCAGGGCATGCTTGACTATGACTGTGTACAATTTCAAGACATTCCAAGATACCTTTGGGGTCTTTTTTGAATAAAAAGTTAAGTCACTGCCTAAGTGCACAGACTTTCATCATTTTCAAAAGTTCATTAAAAATATTCCTTAAGAGATATGCAAATATTTTCAATGGATTCTTGTTCAGGGCGTCGTTGACTATGACCGAGTACAATTTCAAGACATTCCAACATACTTGGAATGTCCAAGTGCATGGATCGCTTTCCGGATTTTCAAAAATTCATTAAAAATATTCTTCAAGAGATATGCAAATATATTCAACGGATTCTTGTTCAGGGCATTCTTGACTATGACTGTGTACAATTTCAAGACATTCCAAGATACTTTTGGGGTCTTTTTTGAATAAAAAGTTAAGTCACTGCCGAAGTGCACAGACTTTCCTCATTTTCAAAAATTCATTAAAAATATTCCTTAAGAGATATGCAAATATTTTCAATTGATTCTTGTTCAGGGCGTCGTTGACTATGACTGGGTACAATTTCAAGACATTCCAACATACTTGGAATGTCCAAGTGCATGGATCGCTTTTCGGATTTTCAAAAATTCATTAAAAATATTCTTCAAGAGATATGCAAATATATTCAACGGATTCTTGTTCAGGGCATGCTTGACTATGACTGTGTACAATTTCAAGACATTCCAAGATACTTTTGGGGTCTTTTTTGACGAAAAAGTTAAGTCACTGCCTAAGTGCATGGATCGCTTTCCTGATTTTCAGAAATTCTTTAAAAATATTCCTTAAACGATATGCAAATATTTTCAACGGATTCTTGTTCAGGGCGTCGTTGACTATGACTGAGTACAATTTCAAGACATTCCAACATACTTGGAATGTCCAAGTGCATGGATCGCTTTCTTGATTTTCAAAAGTTCATTAAAAATATTCTTCAAGAGATATGCAAATATATTCAACGGATTCTTGTTCAGGGCATGCTTGACTATGACTGTGTACAATTTCAAGACATTCCAAGATACTTTTGGGGTCTTTTTTGAATAAAAAGTTAAGTCACTGCCGAAGTGCACAGACTTTCCTCATTTTCAAAAATTCATTAAAAATATTCCTTAAGAGATATGCAAATATTTTCAATTGATTCTTGTTCAGGGCGTCGTTGACTATGACTGAGTACAATTTCAAGACATTCCAACATACTTGGAATGTCCAAGTGCATGGATCGCTTTTCGGATTTTCAAAAATTCATTAAAAATATTCTTCAAGAGATATGCAAATATATTCAACGGATTCTTGTTCAGGGCATGCTTGACTATGACTGTGTACAATTTCAAGACATTCCAAGATACTTTTGGGGTCTTTTTTGAATAAAAAGTTAAGTCACTGCCTAAGTGCATGGATCGCTTTCCTGATTTTCAAAAATTCATTAAAAATATTCCTTAAGCGATATGCAAATATTTTCAACGGATTCTTGTTCAGGGCGTCGTTGACTATGACTGAGTACAATTTCAAAACATTCCAACATACTTGGAATGTCCAAGTGCATGGATCGCTTTCCTGATTTTCAAAAGTTCATTAAAAATATTCTTCAAGAGATATGCAAATATATTCAACGGATTCTTGTTCAGGGCATGCTTGACTATGACTGTGTACAATTTCAAGACATTCCAAGATACTTTTGGGGTCTTTTTTGAATAAAAAGTTAAGTCACTGCCTAAGTGCACAGACTTTCCTCATTTTCAAAAATTCATTAAAAATATTCCTTAAGAGATATGCAAATATTTTCAATTGATTCTTGTTCAGGGCGTTGTTGACTATGACTGAGTACAATTTCAAGACATTCCAACATACTTGGAATGTCCAAGTGCATGGATCGCTTTCCGGATTTTCAAAAATTCATTAAAAATATTCTTCAAGAGATATGCAAATATATTCAACGGATTCTTGTTCAGGGCATGCTTGACTATGACTGTGTACAATTTCAAGACATTCCAAGATACTTTTGGGGTCTTTTTTGAATAAAAAGTTAAGTCACTGCCTGAGTGCACAGACTTTCCTCATTTTCAAAAATTCATTAAAAATATTCCTTAAGAGATATGCAAATATTTTCAATTGATTCTTGTTCAGGGCGTTGTTGACTATGACTGAGTACAATTTCAAGACATTCCAACATACTTGGAATGTCCAAGTGCATGGATCGCTTTCCGGATTTTCAAAAATTCATTAAAAATATTCTTCAAGAGATATGCAAATATATTCAACGGATTCTTGTTCAGGGCATGCTTGACTATGACTGTGTACAATTTCAAGACATTCCAAGATACTTTTGGGGTCTTTTTTGACGAAAAAGTTAAGTCACTGCCTAAGTGCATGGATCGATTTCCTGATTTTCAGAAATTCTTTAAAAATATTCCTTAAACGATATGCAAATATTTTCAACGGATTCTTGTTCAGGGCATGCTTGACTATGACTGTGTACAATTTCAAGACATTCCAAGATACTTTTGGGGTCTTTTTTGAATAAAAAGTTAAGTCACTGCCGAAGTGCACAGACTTTCCTCATTTTCAAAAATTCATTAAAAATATTCCTTAAGAGATATGCAAATATTTTCAATTGATTCTTGTTCAGGGCGTCGTTGACTATGACTGAGTACAATTTCAAGACATTCCAACATACTTGGAATGTCCAAGTGCATGGATCGCTTTCCTGATTTTCAAAAGTTCATTAAAAATATTCTTCAAGAGATATGCAAATATATTCAACGGATTCTTGTTCAGGGCATGCTTGACTATGACTGTGTACAATTTCAAGACATTCCAAGATACT
This sequence comes from Microchirus variegatus, assembly GCF_963457635.1. Classification (NCBI taxonomy): domain Eukaryota; kingdom Metazoa; phylum Chordata; class Actinopteri; order Pleuronectiformes; family Soleidae; genus Microchirus; species Microchirus variegatus. The sequence continues at coordinate 43,838 of NW_028154766.1, forward strand.
TTTGGGGTCTTTTTTGACGAAAAAGTTAAGTCACTGCCTAAGTGCATGGATCGCTTTCCTGATTTTCAGAAATTCTTTAAAAATATTCCTTAAACGATATGCAAATATTTTCAACGGATTCTTGTTCAGGGCGTCGTTGACTATGACTGAGTACAATTTCAAGACATTCCAACATACTTGGAATGTCCAAGTGCATGGATCGCTTTCTTGATTTTCAAAAGTTCATTAAAAATATTCTTCAAGAGATATGCAAATATATTCAACGGATTCTTGTTCAGGGCATGCTTGACTATGACTGTGTACAATTTCAAGACATTCCAAGATACTTTTGGGGTCTTTTTTGAATAAAAAGTTAAGTCACTGCCGAAGTGCACAGACTTTCCTCATTTTCAAAAATTCATTAAAAATATTCCTTAAGAGATATGCAAATATTTTCAATTGATTCTTGTTCAGGGCGTCGTTGACTATGACTGAGTACAATTTCAAGACATTCCAACATACTTGGAATGTCCAAGTGCATGGATCGCTTTTCGGATTTTCAAAAATTCATTAAAAATATTCTTCAAGAGATATGCAAATATATTCAACAGATTCTTGTTCAGGGCATGCTTGACTATGACTGTGTACAATTTCAAGACATTCCAAGATACTTTTGGGGTCTTTTTTGAATAAAAAGTTAAGTCACTGCCTAAGTGCATGGATCGCTTTCCTGATTTTCAAAAATTCATTAAAAATATTCCTTAAGCGATATGCAAATATTTTCAACGGATTCTTGTTCAGGGCGTCGTTGACTATGACTGAGTACAATTTCAAAACATTCCAACATACTTGGAATGTCCAAGTGCATGGATCGCTTTCCTGATTTTCAAAAGTTCATTAAAAATATTCTTCAAGAGATATGCAAATATATTCAACGGATTCTTGTTCAGGGCATGCTTGACTATGACTGTGTACAATTTCAAGACATTCCAAGATACTTTTGGGGTCTTTTTTGAATAAAAAGTTAAGTCACTGCCTAAGTGCACAGACTTTCCTCATTTTCAAAAATTCATTAAAAATATTCCTTAAGAGATATGCAAATATTTTCAATTGATTCTTGTTCAGGGAGTTGTTGACTATGACTGAGTACAATTTCAAGACATTCCAACATACTTGGAATGTCCAAGTGCATGGATCGCTTTCCGGATTTTCAAAAATTCATTAAAAATATTCTTCAAGAGATATGCAAATATATTCAACGGATTCTTGTTCAGGGCATGCTTGACTATGACTGTGTACAATTTCAAGACATTCCAAGATACTTTTGGGGTCTTTTTTGAATAAAAAGTTAAGTCACTGCCTAAGTGCACAGACTTTCCTCATTTTCAAAAATTAATTAAAAATATTCCTTAAGAGATATGCAAATATTTTCAATTGATTCTTGTTCAGGGCGTTGTTGACTATGACTGAGTACAATTTCAAGACATTCCAACATACTTGGAATGTCCAAGTGCATGGATCGCTTTCCGGATTTTCAAAAATTCATTAAAAATATTCTTCAAGAGATATGCAAATATATTCAACGGATTCTTGTTCAGGGCATGCTTGACTATGACTGTGTACAATTTCAAGACATTCCAAGATACTTTTGGGGTCTTTTTTGACGAAAAAGTTAAGTCACTGCCTAAGTGCATGGATCGATTTCCTGATTTTCAGAAATTCTTTAAAAATATTCCTTAAACGATATGCAAATATTTTCAACGGATTCTTGTTCAGGGCGTCGTTGACTATGACTGAGTACAATTTCAAGACATTCCAACATACTTGGAATGTCCAAGTGCATGGATCGCTTTCCTGATTTTCAAAAGTTCATTAAAAATATTCTTCAAGAGATATGCAAATATATTCAACGGATTCTTGTTCAGGGCATGCTTGACTATGACTGTGTACAATTTCAAGACATTCCAAGATACTTTTGGGGTCTTTTTTGAATAAAAAGTTAAGTCACTGCCTAAGTGCACAGACTTTCCTCATTTTCAAAAATTCATTAAAAATATTCCTTAAGAGATATACAAATATTTTCAATTGATTCTTGTTCAGGGCGTCGTTGACTATGACTGAGTACAATTTCAAGACATTCCAACATACTTGGAATGTCCAAGTGCATGGATCGCTTTTCGGATTTTCAAAAATTCATTAAAAATATTCTTCAAGAGATATGCAAATATATTCAACGGATTCTTGTTCAGGGCATGCTTGACTATGACTGTGTACAATTTCAAGACATTCCAAGATACTTTTGGGGTCTTTTTTGACGAAAAAGTTAAGTCACTGCCTAAGTGCATGGATCGATTTCCTGATTTTCAGAAATTCTTTAAAAATATTCCTTAAACGATATGCAAATATTTTCAACGGATTCTTGTTCAGGGCGTCGTTGACTATGACTGAGTACAATTTCAAGACATTCCAACATACTTGGAATGTCCAAGTGCATGGATCGCTTTCCTGATTTTCAAAAGTTCATTAAAAATATTCTTCAAGAGATATGCAAATATATTCAACGGATTCTTGTTCAGGGCATGCTTGACTATGACTGTGTACAATTTCAAGACATTCCAAGATACTTTTGGGGTCTTTTTTGAATAAAAAGTTAAGTCACTGCCTAAGTGCACAGACTTTCCTCATTTTCAAAAATTCATTAAAAATATTCCTTAAGAGATATGCAAATATTTTCAATTGATTCTTGTTCAGGGCGTCGTTGACTATGACTGAGTACAATTTCAAGACATTCCAACATACTTGGAATGTCCAAGTGCATGGATCGCTTTTCGGATTTTCAAAAATTCATTAAAAATATTCTTCAAGAGATATGCAAATATATTCAACGGATTCTTGTTCAGGGCATGCTTGACTATGACTGTGTACAATTTCAAGACATTCCAAGATACTTTTGGGGTCTTTTTTGACAAAAAAGTTAAGTCACTGCCTAAGTGCATGGATCGCTTTCCTGATTTTCAAAAATTCATTAAAAATATTCCTTAAGCGATATGCAAATATTTTCAACGGATTCTTGTTCAGGGCGTCGTTGACTATGACTGAGTACAATTTCAAGACATTCCAACATACTTGGAATGTCCAAGTGCATGGATCGCTTTCCGGATTTTCAAAAATTCATTAAAAATATTCTTCAAGAGATATGCAAATATATTCAACGGATTCTTGTTCAGGGCATTCTTGACTATGACTGTGTACAATTTCAAGACATTCCAAGATACTTTTGGGGTCTTTTTTGACGAAAAAGTTAAGTCACTGCCTAAGTGCATGGATCGCTTTCCTGATTTTCAGAAATTCTTTAAAAATATTCCTTAAACGATATGCAAATATTTTCAACGGATTCTTGTTCAGGGCGTCGTTGACTATGACTGAGTACAATTTCAAGACATTCCAACATACTTGGAATGTCCAAGTGCATGGATCGCTTTCCTGATTTTCAAAAGTTCATTAAAAATATTCTTCAAGAGATATGCAAATATATTCAACGGATTCTTGTTCAGGGCATGCTTGACTATGACTGTGTACAATTTCAAGACATTCCAAGATACTTTTGGGGTCTTTTTTGAATAAAAAGTTAAGTCACTGCCTAAGTGCACAGACTTTCCTCATTTTCAAAAATTCATTAAAAATATTCCTTAAGAGATATGCAAATATTTTCAATTGATTCTTGTTCAGGGCGTCGTTGACTATGACTGAGTACAATTTCAAGACATTCCAACATACTTGGAATGTCCAAGTGCATGGATCGCTTTTCGGATTTTCAAAAATTCATTAAAAATATTCTTCAAGAGATATGCAAATATATTCAATGGATTCTTGTTCAGGGCATGCTTGACTATGACTGTGTACAATTTCAAGACATTCCAAGATACTTTTGGGGTCTTTTTTGACAAAAAAGTTAAGTCACTGCCTAAGTGCATGGATCGCTTTCCTGATTTTCAAAAATTCATTAAAAATATTCCTTAAGCGATATGCAAATATTTTCAACGGATTCTTGTTCAGGGCGTCGTTGACTATGACTGAGTACAATTTCAAGACATTCCAACATACTTGGAATGTCCAAGTGCATGGATCGCTTTCCTGATTTTCAAAAGTTCATTAAAAATATTCTTCAAGAGATATGCAAATATATTCAACGGATTCTTGTTCAGGGCATGCTTGACTATGACTGTGTACAATTTCAAGACATTCCAAGATACCTTTGGGGTCTTTTTTGAATAAAAAGTTAAGTCACTGCCTAAGTGCACAGACTTTCATCATTTTCAAAAATCCATTAAAAATATTCCTTAAGAGATATGCAAATATTTTCAATGGATTCTTGTTCAGGGCGTCCTTGACTATGACCGAGTACAATTTCAAGACATTCCAACATACTTGGAATGTCCAAGTGCATGGATCGCTTTCCGGATTTTCAAAAATTCATTAAAAATATTCTTCAAGAGATATGCAAATATATTCAACGGATTCTTGTTCAGGGCATTCTTGACTATGACTGTGTACAATTTCAAGACATTCCAAGATACTTTTGGGGTCTTTTTTGACGAAAAAGTTAAGTCACTGCCTAAGTGCATGGATCGCTTTCCTGATATTCAGAAATTCTTTAAAAATATTCCTTAAACGATATGCAAATATTTTCAACGGATTCTTGTTCAGGGCGTCGTTGACTATGACTGAGTACAATTTCAAGACATTCCAACATACTTGGAATGTCCAAGTGCATGGATCGCTTTCCTGATTTTCAAAAGTTCATTAAAAATATTCTTCAAGAGATATGCAAATATATTCAACGGATTCTTGTTCAGGGCATGCTTGACTATGACTGTGTACAATTTCAAGACATTCCAAGATACTTTTGGGGTCTTTTTTGAATAAAAAGTTAAGTCACTGCCTAAGTGCACAGACTTTCCTCATTTTCAAAAATTCATTAAAAATATTCCTTAAGAGATATGCAAATATTTTCAATTGATTCTTGTTCAGGGCGTAGTTGACTATGACTGAGTACAATTTCAAGACATTCCAACATACTTGGAATGTCCAAGTGCATGGATCGCTTTTCGGATTTTCAAAAATTCATTAAAAATATTCTTCAAGAGATATGCAAATATATTCAACGGATTCTTGTTCAGGGCATGCTTGACTATGACTGTGTACAATTTCAAGACATTCCAAGATACTTTTGGGGTCTTTTTTGACGAAAAAGTTAAGTCACTGCCTAAGTGCATGGATCGCTTTCCTGATTTTCAGAAATTCTTTAAAAATATTCCTTAAACGATATGCAAATATTTTCAACCGATTCTTGTTCAGGGCGTCGTTGACTATGACTGAGTACAATTTCAAGACATTCCAACATACTTGGAATGTCCAAGTGCATGGATCGCTTTCCTGATTTTCAAAAGTTCATTAAAAATATTCTTCAAGAGATATGCAAATATATTCAACGGATTCTTGTTCAGGGCATGCTTGACTATGACTGTGTACAATTTCAAGACATTCCAAGATACTTTTGGGGTCTTTTTTGAATAAAAAGTTAAGTCACTGCCTAAGTGCACAGACTTTCCTCATTTTCAAAAATTCATTAAAAATATTCCATAAGAGATATGCAAATATTTTCAATTGATTCTTGTTCAGAGCATCGTTGACTATGACTGAGTACAATTTCAAGACATTCCAACATACTTGGAATGTCCAAGTGCATGGATCGCTTTTCGGATTTTCAAAAATTCATTAAAAATATTCTTCAAGAGATATGCAAATATATTCAACGGATTCTTGTTCAGGGCATGCTTGACTATGACTGTGTACAATTTCAAGACATTCCAAGATACTTTTGGGGTCTTTTTTGACGAAAAAGTTAAGTCACTGCCTAAGTGCATGGATCGCTTTCCTGATTTTCAAAAATTCATTAAAAATATTCCTTAAGCGATATGCAAATATTTTCAACGGATTCTTGTTCAGGGCGTCGTTGACTATGACCGAGTACAATTTCAAGACATTCCAACATACTTTGAATGTCCAAGTACATGGATCGCTTTCCTGATTTTCAAAAGTTCATTAAAAATATTCTTCAAGAGATATGCAAATATATTCAACGGATTCTTGTTCAGGGCATGCTTGACTATGACTGTGTACAATTTCAAGACATTCCAAGATACTTTTGGGGTCTTTTTTGAATAAAAAGTTAAGTCACTGCCTAAGTGCACAGAAATTCCTCATTTTCAAAAATTCATTAAAAATATTCCTTAAGAGATATGCAAATATTTTCAATTGATTCTTGTTCAGGGCGTCGTTGACTATGACTGAGTACAATTTCAAGACATTCCAACTTACTTGGAATGTCCAAGTGCATGGATAGCTTTCCGGATTTTCAAAAATTCATTAAAAATATTCTTCAAGAGATATGCAAATATATTCAACGGATTCTTGTTCAGGGCATGCTTGACTATGACTGTGTACAATTTCAAGACATTCCAAGATACTTTTGGGGTCTTTTTTGAATAAAAAGTTAAGTCACTGCCTAAGTGCATGGATCGCTTTCCTGATTTTCAAAAATTCATTAAAAATATTCCTTAAGCGATATGCAAATATTTTCAACGGATTCTTGTTCAGGGCGTCGTTGACTATGACTGAGTACAATTTCAAAACATTCCAACATACTTGGAATGTCCAAGTGCATGGATCGCTTTCCTGATTTTCAAAAGTTCATTAAAAATATTCTTCAAGAGATATGCAAATATATTCAACGGATTCTTGTTCAGGGCATGCTTGACTATGACTGTGTACAATTTCAAGACATTCCAAGATACTTTTGGGGTCTTTTTTGACGAAAAAGTTAAGTCACTGCCTAAGTGCATGGATCGCTTTCCTGATTTTCAGAAATTCATTAAAAATATTCCTTAAGCGATATGCAAATATTTTCAACGGATTCTCGTTCAGGGCGTCGTTGACTATGACTGAGTACAATTTCAAGACATTCCAACATACTTGGAATGTCCAAGTGCATGGATCGCTTTCCTGATTTTCAAAAGTTCATTAAAAATATTCTTCAAGAGATATGCAAATATTTTCAATTGATTCTTGTTCAGGGCGTTGTTGACTATGACTGAGTACAATTTCAAGACATTCCAACATACTTGGAATGTCCAAGTGCATGGATCGCTTTTCGGATTTTCAAAAATTCATTAAAAATATTCTTCAAGAGATATGCAAATATATTCAACGGATTCTTGTTCAGGGCATGCTTGACTATGACTGTGTACAATTTCAAGACATTCCAAGATACTTTTGGGGTCTTTTTTGACAAAAAAGTTAAGTCACTGCCTAAGTGCATGGATTGCTTTCCTGATTTTCAAAAATTCATTAAAAATATTCCTTAAGCGATATGCAAATATTTTCAACGGATTCTTGTTCAGGGCGTCGTTGACTATGACTGAGTACAATTTCAAGACATTCCAACATACTTGGAATGTCCAAGTGCATGGATCGCTTTCCGGATTTTCAAAAATTCATTAAAAATATTCTTCAAGAGATATGCAAATATATTCAACGGATTCTTGTTCAGGGCATGCTTGACTATGACTGTGTACAATTTCAAGACATTCCAAGATACTTTTGGGGTCTTTTTTGACGAAAAAGTTAAGTCACTGCCTAAGTGCATGGATCGCTTTCCTGATTTTCAAAAATTCATTAAAAATATTCCTTAAGCGATATGCAAATATTTTCAACGGATTCTCGTTCAGGGCGTCGTTGACTATGACTGAGTACAATTTCAAGACATTCCAACATACTTGGAATGTCCAAGTGCATGGATCGCTTTCCTGATTTTCAAAAATTCATTAAAAATATTCTTCAAGAGATATGCAAATATATTCAACGGATTCTTGTTCAGGGCATGCTTGACTATGACTGTGTACAATTTCAAGACAGTCCAAGATACTTTTGGGGTCTTTTTTGAATAAAAAGTTAAGTCACTGCCTAAGTGCACAGACTTTCCTCATTTTCAAAAATTCATTAAAAATATTCCTTAAGAGATATGCAAATATTTTCAATTGATTCTTGTTCAGAGCATCGTTGACTATGACTGAGTACAATTTCAAGACATTCCAACATACTTGGAATGTCCAAGTGCATGGATCGCTTTTCGGATTTTCAAAAATTCATTAAAAATATTCTTCAAGAGATATGCAAATATATTCAACGGATTCTTGTTCAGGGCATTCTTGACTATGACTGTGTACAATTTCAAGACATTCCAAGATACTTTTGGGGTCTTTTTTGAATAAAAAGTTAAGTCACTGCCTAAGTGCACAGACTTTCCTCATTTTCAAAAATTCATTAAAAATATTCCTTAAGAGATATGCAAATATTTTCAATTGATTCTTGTTCAGGGAGTTGTTGACTATGACTGAGTACAATTTCAAGACATTCCAACATACTTGGAATGTCCAAGTGCATGGATCGCTTTCCGGATTTTCAAAAATTCATTAAAAATATTCTTCAAGAGATATGCAAATATATTCAACGGATTCTTGTTCAGGGCATGCTTGACTATGACTGTGTACAATTTCAAGACATTCCAAGATACTTTTGGGGTCTTTTTTGAATAAAAAGTTAAGTCACTGCCTAAGTGCACAGACTTTCCTCATTTTCAAAAATTAATTAAAAATATTCCTTAAGAGATATGCAAATATTTTCAATTGATTCTTGTTCAGGGCGTTGTTGACTATGACTGAGTACAATTTCAAGACATTCCAACATACTTGGAATGTCCAAGTGCATGGATCGCTTTCCGGATTTTCAAAAATTCATTAAAAATATTCTTCAAGAGATATGCAAATATATTCAACGGATTCTTGTTCAGGGCATGCTTGACTATGACTGTGTACAATTTCAAGACATTCCAAGATACTTTTGGGGTCTTTTTTGACGAAAAAGTTAAGTCACTGCCTAAGTGCATGGATCGATTTCCTGATTTTCAGAAATTCTTTAAAAATATTCCTTAAACGATATGCAAATATTTTCAACGGATTCTTGTTCAGGGCGTCGTTGACTATGACTGAGTACAATTTCAAGACATTCCAACATACTTGGAATGTCCAAGTGCATGGATCGCTTTCCTGATTTTCAAAAGTTCATTAAAAATATTCTTCAAGAGATATGCAAATATATTCAACGGATTCTTGTTCAGGGCATGCTTGACTATGACTGTGTACAATTTCAAGACATTCCAAGATACTTTTGGGGTCTTTTTTGAATAAAAAGTTAAGTCACTGCCTAAGTGCACAGACTTTCCTCATTTTCAAAAATTCATTAAAAATATTCCTTAAGAGATATACAAATATTTTCAATTGATTCTTGTTCAGGGCGTCGTTGACTATGACTGAGTACAATTTCAAGACATTCCAACATACTTGGAATGTCCAAGTGCATGGATCGCTTTTCGGATTTTCAAAAATTCATTAAAAATATTCTTCAAGAGATATGCAAATATATTCAACGGATTCTTGTTCAGGGCATGCTTGACTATGACTGTGTACAATTTCAAGACATTCCAAGATACTTTTGGGGTCTTTTTTGACGAAAAAGTTAAGTCACTGCCTAAGTGCATGGATCGATTTCCTGATTTTCAGAAATTCTTTAAAAATATTCCTTAAACGATATGCAAATATTTTCAACGGATTCTTGTTCAGGGCGTCGTTGACTATGACTGAGTACAATTTCAAGACATTCCAACATACTTGGAATGTCCAAGTGCATGGATCGCTTTCCTGATTTTCAAAAGTTCATTAAAAATATTCTTCAAGAGATATGCAAATATATTCAACGGATTCTTGTTCAGGGCATGCTTGACTATGACTGTGTACAATTTCAAGACATTCCAAGATACTTTTGGGGTCTTTTTTGAATAAAAAGTTAAGTCACTGCCTAAGTGCACAGACTTTCCTCATTTTCAAAAATTCATTAAAAATATTCCTTAAGAGATATGCAAATATTTTCAATTGATTCTTGTTCAGGGCGTCGTTGACTATGACTGAGTACAATTTCAAGACATTCCAACATACTTGGAATGTCCAAGTGCATGGATCGCTTTTCGGATTTTCAAAAATTCATTAAAAATATTCTTCAAGAGATATGCAAATATATTCAACGGATTCTTGTTCAGGGCATGCTTGACTATGACTGTGTACAATTTCAAGACATTCCAAGATACTTTTGGGGTCTTTTTTGACAAAAAAGTTAAGTCACTGCCTAAGTGCATGGATCGCTTTCCTGATTTTCAAAAATTCATTAAAAATATTCCTTAAGCGATATGCAAATATTTTCAACGGATTCTTGTTCAGGGCGTCGTTGACTATGACTGAGTACAATTTCAAGACATTCCAACATACTTGGAATGTCCAAGTGCATGGATCGCTTTCCGGATTTTCAAAAATTCATTAAAAATATTCTTCAAGAGATATGCAAATATATTCAACGGATTCTTGTTCAGGGCATTCTTGACTATGACTGTGTACAATTTCAAGACATTCCAAGATACTTTTGGGGTCTTTTTTGACGAAAAAGTTAAGTCACTGCCTAAGTGCATGGATCGCTTTCCTGATTTTCAGAAATTCTTTAAAAATATTCCTTAAACGATATGCAAATATTTTCAACGGATTCTTGTTCAGGGCGTCGTTGACTATGACTGAGTACAATTTCAAGACATTCCAACATACTTGGAATGTCCAAGTGCATGGATCGCTTTCCTGATTTTCAAAAGTTCATTAAAAATATTCTTCAAGAGATATGCAAATATATTCAACGGATTCTTGTTCAGGGCATGCTTGACTATGACTGTGTACAATTTCAAGACATTCCAAGATACTTTTGGGGTCTTTTTTGAATAAAAAGTTAAGTCACTGCCTAAGTGCACAGACTTTCCTCATTTTCAAAAATTCATTAAAAATATTCCTTAAGAGATATGCAAATATTTTCAATTGATTCTTGTTCAGGGCGTCGTTGACTATGACTGAGTACAATTTCAAGACATTCCAACATACTTGGAATGTCCAAGTGCATGGATCGCTTTTCGGATTTTCAAAAATTCATTAAAAATATTCTTCAAGAGATATGCAAATATATTCAATGGATTCTTGTTCAGGGCATGCTTGACTATGACTGTGTACAATTTCAAGACATTCCAAGATACTTTTGGGGTCTTTTTTGACAAAAAAGTTAAGTCACTGCCTAAGTGCATGGATCGCTTTCCTGATTTTCAAAAATTCATTAAAAATATTCCTTAAGCGATATGCAAATATTTTCAACGGATTCTTGTTCAGGGCGTCGTTGACTATGACTGAGTACAATTTCAAGACATTCCAACATACTTGGAATGTCCAAGTGCATGGATCGCTTTCCTGATTTTCAAAAGTTCATTAAAAATATTCTTCAAGAGATATGCAAATATCTTCAACGGATTCTTGTTCAGGGCATGCTTGACTATGACTGTGTACAATTTCAAGACATTCCAAGATACCTTTGGGGTCTTTTTTGAATAAAAAGTTAAGTCACTGCCTAAGTGCACAGACTTTCATCATTTTCAAAAATCCATTAAAAATATTCCTTAAGAGATATGCAAATATTTTCAATGGATTCTTGTTCAGGGCGTCCTTGACTATGACCGAGTACAATTTCAAGACATTCCAACATACTTGGAATGTCCAAGTGCATGGATCGCTTTCCGGATTTTCAAAAATTCATTAAAAATATTCTTCAAGAGATATGCAAATATATTCAACGGATTCTTGTTCAGGGCATTCTTGACTATGACTGTGTACAATTTCAAGACATTCCAAGATACTTTTGGGGTCTTTTTTGACGAAAAAGTTAAGTCACTGCCTAAGTGCATGGATCGCTTTCCTGATATTCAGAAATTCTTTAAAAATATTCCTTAAACGATATGCAAATATTTTCAACGGATTCTTGTTCAGGGCGTCGTTGACTATGACTGAGTACAATTTCAAGACATTCCAACATACTTGGAATGTCCAAGTGCATGGATCGCTTTCCTGATTTTCAAAAGTTCATTAAAAATATTCTTCAAGAGATATGCAAATATATTCAACGGATTCTTGTTCAGGGCATGCTTGACTATGACTGTGTACAATTTCAAGACATTCCAAGATACTTTTGGGGTCTTTTTTGAATAAAAAGTTAAGTCACTGCCTAAGTGCACAGACTTTCCTCATTTTCAAAAATTCATTAAAAATATTCCTTAAGAGATATGCAAATATTTTCAATTGATTCTTGTTCAGGGCGTAGTTGACTATGACTGAGTACAATTTCAAGACATTCCAACATACTTGGAATGTCCAAGTGCATGGATCGCTTTTCGGATTTTCAAAAATTCATTAAAAATATTCTTCAAGAGATATGCAAATATATTCAACGGATTCTTGTTCAGGGCATGCTTGACTATGACTGTGTACAATTTCAAGACATTCCAAGATACTTTTGGGGTCTTTTTTGACGAAAAAGTTAAGTCACTGCCTAAGTGCATGGATCGCTTTCCTGATTTTCAGAAATTCTTTAAAAATATTCCTTAAACGATATGCAAATATTTTCAACCGATTCTTGTTCAGGGCGTCGTTGACTATGACTGAGTACAATTTCAAGACATTCCAACATACTTGGAATGTCCAAGTGCATGGATCGCTTTCCTGATTTTCAAAAGTTCATTAAAAATATTCTTCAAGAGATATGCAAATATATTCAACGGATTCTTGTTCAGGGCATGCTTGACTATGACTGTGTACAATTTCAAGACATTCCAAGATACTTTTGGGGTCTTTTTTGAATAAAAAGTTAAGTCACTGCCTAAGTGCACAGACTTTCCTCATTTTCAAAAATTCATTAAAAATATTCCATAAGAGATATGCAAATATTTTCAATTGATTCTTGTTCAGAGCATCGTTGACTATGACTGAGTACAATTTCAAGACATTCCAACATACTTGGAATGTCCAAGTGCATGGATCGCTTTTCGGATTTTCAAAAATTCATTAAAAATATTCTTCAAGAGATATGCAAATATATTCAACGGATTCTTGTTCAGGGCATGCTTGACTATGACTGTGTACAATTTCAAGACATTCCAAGATACTTTTGGGGTCTTTTTTGACGAAAAAGTTAAGTCACTGCCTAAGTGCATGGATCGCTTTCCTGATTTTCAAAAATTCATTAAAAATATTCCTTAAGCGATATGCAAATATTTTCAACGGATTCTTGTTCAGGGCGTCGTTGACTATGACCGAGTACAATTTCAAGACATTCCAACATACTTTGAATGTCCAAGTACATGGATCGCTTTCCTGATTTTCAAAAGTTCATTAAAAATATTCTTCAAGAGATATGCAAATATATTCAACGGATTCTTGTTCAGGGCATGCTTGACTATGACTGTGTACAATTTCAAGACATTCCAAGATACTTTTGGGGTCTTTTTTGAATAAAAAGTTAAGTCACTGCCTAAGTGCACAGAAATTCCTCATTTTCAAAAATTCATTAAAAATATTCCTTAAGAGATATGCAAATATTTTCAATTGATTCTTGTTCAGGGCGTCGTTGACTATGACTGAGTACAATTTCAAGACATTCCAACTTACTTGGAATGTCCAAGTGCATGGATAGCTTTCCGGATTTTCAAAAATTCATTAAAAATATTCTTCAAGAGATATGCAAATATATTCAACGGATTCTTGTTCAGGGCATGCTTGACTATGACTGTGTACAATTTCAAGACATTCCAAGATACTTTTGGGGTCTTTTTTGAATAAAAAGTTAAGTCACTGCCTAAGTGCATGGATCGCTTTCCTGATTTTCAAAAATTCATTAAAAATATTCCTTAAGCGATATGCAAATATTTTCAACGGATTCTTGTTCAGGGCGTCGTTGACTATGACTGAGTACAATTTCAAAACATTCCAACATACTTGGAATGTCCAAGTGCATGGATCGCTTTCCTGATTTTCAAAAGTTCATTAAAAATATTCTTCAAGAGATATGCAAATATATTCAACGGATTCTTGTTCAGGGCATGCTTGACTATGACTGTGTACAATTTCAAGACATTCCAAGATACTTTTGGGGTCTTTTTTGACGAAAAAGTTAAGTCACTGCCTAAGTGCATGGATCGCTTTCCTGATTTTCAGAAATTCATTAAAAATATTCCTTAAGCGATATGCAAATATTTTCAACGGATTCTCGTTCAGGGCGTCGTTGACTATGACTGAGTACAATTTCAAGACATTCCAACATACTTGGAATGTCCAAGTGCATGGATCGCTTTCCTGATTTTCAAAAGTTCATTAAAAATATTCTTCAAGAGATATGCAAATATTTTCAATTGATTCTTGTTCAGGGCGTTGTTGACTATGACTGAGTACAATTTCAAGACATTCCAACATACTTGGAATGTCCAAGTGCATGGATCGCTTTTCGGATTTTCAAAAATTCATTAAAAATATTCTTCAAGAGATATGCAAATATATTCAACGGATTCTTGTTCAGGGCATGCTTGACTATGACTGTGTACAATTTCAAGACATTCCAAGATACTTTTGGGGTCTTTTTTGACAAAAAAGTTAAGTCACTGCCTAAGTGCATGGATTGCTTTCCTGATTTTCAAAAATTCATTAAAAATATTCCTTAAGCGATATGCAAATATTTTCAACGGATTCTTGTTCAGGGCGTCGTTGACTATGACTGAGTACAATTTCAAGACATTCCAACATACTTGGAATGTCCAAGTGCATGGATCGCTTTCCGGATTTTCAAAAATTCATTAAAAATATTCTTCAAGAGATATGCAAATATATTCAACGGATTCTTGTTCAGGGCATGCTTGACTATGACTGTGTACAATTTCAAGACATTCCAAGATACTTTTGGGGTCTTTTTTGACGAAAAAGTTAAGTCACTGCCTAAGTGCATGGATCGCTTTCCTGATTTTCAAAAATTCATTAAAAATATTCCTTAAGCGATATGCAAATATTTTCAACGGATTCTCGTTCAGGGCGTCGTTGACTATGACTGAGTACAATTTCAAGACATTCCAACATACTTGGAATGTCCAAGTGCATGGATCGCTTTCCTGATTTTCAAAAATTCATTAAAAATATTCTTCAAGAGATATGCAAATATATTCAACGGATTCTTGTTCAGGGCATGCTTGACTATGACTGTGTACAATTTCAAGACAGTCCAAGATACTTTTGGGGTCTTTTTTGAATAAAAAGTTAAGTCACTGCCTAAGTGCACAGACTTTCCTCATTTTCAAAAATTCATTAAAAATATTCCTTAAGAGATATGCAAATATTTTCAATTGATTCTTGTTCAGAGCATCGTTGACTATGACTGAGTACAATTTCAAGACATTCCAACATACTTGGAATGTCCAAGTGCATGGATCGCTTTTCGGATTTTCAAAAATTCATTAAAAATATTCTTCAAGAGATATGCAAATATATTCAACGGATTCTTGTTCAGGGCATGCTTGACTATGACTGTGTACAATTTCAAGACATTCCAAGATACTTTTGGGGTCTTTTTTGACGAAAAAGTTAAGTCACTGCCTAAGTGCATGGATCGCTTTCCTGATTTTCAAAAATTCATTAAAAATATTCCTTAAGCGATATGCAAATATTTTCAACGGATTCTTGTTCAGGGCGTCGTTGACTATGACCGAGTACAATTTCAAGACATTCCAACATACTTTGAATGTCCAAGTACATGGATCGCTTTCCTGATTTTCAAAAGTTCATTAAAAATATTCTTCAAGAGATATGCAAATATATTCAACGGATTCTTGTTCAGGGCATGCTTGACTATGACTGTGTACAATTTCAAGACATTCCAAGATACTTTTGGGGTCTTTTTTGAATAAAAAGTTAAGTCACTGCCTAAGTGCACAGAAATTCCTCATTTTCAAAAATTCATTAAAAATATTCCTTAAGAGATATGCAAATATTTTCAATTGATTCTTGTTCAGGGCGTCGTTGACTATGACTGAGTACAATTTCAAGACATTCCAACTTACTTGGAATGTCCAAGTGCATGGATAGCTTTCCGGATTTTCAAAAATTCATTAAAAATATTCTTCAAGAGATATGCAAATATATTCAACGGATTCTTGTTCAGGGCATGCTTGACTATGACTGTGTACAATTTCAAGACATTCCAAGATACTTTTGGGGTCTTTTTTGAATAAAAAGTTAAGTCACTGCCTAAGTGCATGGATCGCTTTCCTGATTTTCAAAAATTCATTAAAAATATTCCTTAAGCGATATGCAAATATTTTCAACGGATTCTTGTTCAGGGCGTCGTTGACTATGACTGAGTACAATTTCAAAACATTCCAACATACTTGGAATGTCCAAGTGCATGGATCGCTTTCCTGATTTTCAAAAGTTCATTAAAAATATTCTTCAAGAGATATGCAAATATATTCAACGGATTCTTGTTCAGGGCATGCTTGACTATGACTGTGTACAATTTCAAGACATTCCAAGATACTTTTGGGGTCTTTTTTGACGAAAAAGTTAAGTCACTGCCGTAGTGCATGGATCGCTTTCCTGATTTTCAGAAATTCATTAAAAATATTCCTTAAGCGATATGCAAATATTTTCAACGGATTCTCGTTCAGGGCGTCGTTGACTATGACTGAGTACAATTTCAAGACATTCCAACATACTTGGAATGTCCAAGTGCATGGATCGCTTTCCTGATTTTCAAAAGTTCATTAAAAATATTCTTCAAGAGATATGCAAATATTTTCAATTGATTCTTGTTCAGGGCGTTGTTGACTATGACTGAGTACAATTTCAAGACATTCCAACATACTTGGAATGTCCAAGTGCATGGATCCCTTTTCGGATTTTCAAAAATTCATTAAAAATATTCTTCAAGAGATATGCAAATATATTCAACGGATTCTTGTTCAGGGCATGCTTGACTATGACTGTGTACAATTTCAAGACATTCCAAGATACTTTTGGGGTCTTTTTTGACAAAAAAGTTAAGTCACTGCCTAAGTGCATGGATTGCTTTCCTGATTTTCAAAAATTCATTAAAAATATTCCTTAAGCGATATGCAAATATTTTCAACGGATTCTTGTTCAGGGCGTCGTTGACTATGACTGAGTACAATTTCAAGACATTCCAACATACTTGGAATGTCCAAGTGCATGGATCGCTTTCCGGATTTTCAAAAATTCATTAAAAATATTCTTCAAGAGATATGCAAATATATTCAACGGATTCTTGTTCAGGGCATGCTTGACTATGACTGTGTACAATTTCAAGACATTCCAAGATACTTTTGGGGTCTTTTTTGACGAAAAAGTTAAGTCACTGCCTAAGTGCATGGATCGCTTTCCTGATTTTCAAAAATTCATTAAAAATATTCCTTAAGCGATATGCAAATATTTTCAACGGATTCTCGTTCAGGGCGTCGTTGACTATGACTGAGTACAATTTCAAGACATTCCAACATACTTGGAATGTCCAAGTGCATGGATCGCTTTCCTGATTTTCAAAAATTCATTAAAAATATTCTTCAAGAGATATGCAAATATATTCAACGGATTCTTGTTCAGGGCATGCTTGACTATGACTGTGTACAATTTCAAGACAGTCCAAGATACTTTTGGGGTCTTTTTTGAATAAAAAGTTAAGTCACTGCCTAAGTGCACAGACTTTCCTCATTTCCAAAAATTCATTAAAAATCTTCCTTAAGAGATATGCAAATATTTTCAATGGATTCTTGTTCAGGGCGTCGTTGACTATGACCGAGTACAATTTCAAGACATTCCAACATACTTGGAATGTCCAAGTGCATGGATCGCTTTCCGGATTTTCAAAAATTCATTAAAAATATTCTTCAAGAGATATGCAAATATATTCAACGGATTCTTGTTCAGGGCATGCTTGACTATGACTGTGTACAATTTCAAGACATTCCAAGATACTTTTGGGGTCTTTTTTGACGAAAAAGTTAAGTCACTGCCTAAGTGCATGGATCGCTTTCCTGATTTTCAAAAATTCATTAAAAATATTCCTTAAGCGATATGCAAATATTTTCAACGGATTCTTGTTCAGGGCGTCGTTGACTATGACCGAGTACAATTTCAAGACATTCCAACATACTTTGAATGTCCAAGTACATGGATCGCTTTCCTGATTTTCAAAAGTTCATTAAAAATATTCTTCAAGAGATATGCAAATATATTCAACGGATTCTTGTTCAGGGCATGCTTGACTATGACTGTGTACAATTTCAAGACATTCCAAGATACTTTTGGGGTCTTTTTTGACAAAAAAGTTAAGTCACTGCCTAAGTGCATGGATTGCTTTCCTGATTTTCAAAAATTCATTAAAAATATTCCTTAAGAGATATGCAAATATTTTCAATTGATTCTTGTTCAGGGCGTCGTTGACTATGACTGAGTACAATTTAAAGACATTCCAAAATACTTGGAATGTCCAAGTGCATGGATCGCTTTTCGGATTTTCAAAAATTCATTAAAAATATTCTTCAAGAGATATGCAAATATATTCAACGGATTCTTGTTCAGGGCATGCTTGACTGTGACTGTGTACAATTTCAAGACATTCCAAGATACTTTTGGGGTCTTTTTTGACAAAAAAGTTAAGTCACTGCCTAAGTGCATGGATCGCTTTCCTGATTTTCAAAAATTCATTAAAAATATTCCTTAAGCGATATGCAAATATTTTCAACGGATTCTTGTTCAGGGCGTCGTTGACTATGACTGAGTACAATTTCAAAACATTCCAACATACTTGGAATGTCCAAGTGCATGGATCGCTTTCCTGATTTTCAAAAGTTCATTAAAAATATTCTTCAAGAGATATGCAAATATATTCAACGGATTCTTGTTCAGGGCATGCTTGACTATGACTGTGTACAATTTCAAGACATTCCAAGATACTTTTGGGGTCTTTTTTGAATAAAAAGTTAAGTCACTGCCTAAGTGCACAGACTTTCCTCATTTTCAAAAATTCATTAAAAATATTCCTTAAGAGATATGCAAATATTTTCAATTGATTCTTGTTCAGGGCGTCGTTGACTATGACTGAGTACAATTTAAAGACATTCCAACATACTTGGAATGTCCAAGTGCATGGATCGCTTTTCGGATTTTCAAAAATTCATTAAAAATATTCTTCAAGAGATATGCAAATATATTCAACGGATTCTTGTTCAGGGCATGCTTGACTATGACTGTGTACAATTTCAAGACATTCCAAGATACTTTTGGGGTCTTTTTTGACGAAAAAGTTAAGTCACTGCCTAAGTGCATGGATCGCTTTCCTGATTTTCAGAAATTCTTTAAAAATATTCCTTAAACGATATGCAAATATTTTCAACGGATTCTTGTTCAGGGCGTCGTTGACTATGACTGAGTACAATTTCAAGACATTCCAACATACTTGGAATGTCCAAGTGCATGGATCGCTTTCCTGATTTTCAAAAGTTCATTAAAAATATTCTTCAAGAGATATGCAAATATATTCAACGGATTCTTGTTCAGGGCATGCTTGACTATGACTGTGTACAATTTCAAGACATTCCAAGATACTTTTGGGGTCTTTTTTGAATAAAAAGTTAAGTCACTGCCTAAGTGCACAGACTTTCCTCATTTTCAAAAATTCATTAAAAATATTCCTTAAGAGATATGCAAATATTTTCAATTGATTCTTGTTCAGGGCGTCGTTGACTATGACTGAGTACAATTTCAAGACATTCCAACATACTTGGAATGTCCAAGTGCATGGATCGCTTTTCGGATTTTCAAAAATTCATTAAAAATATTCTTCAAGAGATATGCAAATATATTCAACGGATTCTTGTTCAGGGCATGCTTGACTATGACTGTGTACAATTTCAAGACATTCCAAGATACTTTTGGGGTCTTTTTTGACAAAAAAGTTAAGTCACTGCCTAAGTGCATGGATCGCTTTCCTGATTTTCAAAAATTCATTAAAAATATTCCTTAAGCGATATGCAAATATTTTCAACGGATTCTTGTTCAGGGCGTCGTTGACTATGACTGAGTACAATTTCAAGACATTCCAACATACTTGGAATGTCCAAGTGCATGGATCGCTTTCCTGATTTTCAAAAGTTCATTAAAAATATTCTTCAAGAGATATGCAAATATATTCAACGGATTCTTGTTCAGGGCATGCTTGACTATGACTGTGTACAATTTCAAGACATTCCAAGATACTTTTGGGGTCTTTTTTGAATAAAAAGTTAAGTCACTGCCTAAGTGCATGGATTGCTTTCCTGATTTTCAAAAATTCATTAAAAATATTCCTTAAGAGATATGCAAATATTTTCAATTGATTCTTGTTCAGGGCGTCGTTGACTATGACTGAGTACAATTTAAAGACATTCCAAAATACTTGGAATGTCCAAGTGCATGGATCGCTTTTCGGATTTTCAAAAATTCATTAAAAATATTCTTCAAGAGATATGCAAATATATTCAACGGATTCTTGTTCAGGGCATGCTTGACTGTGACTGTGTACAATTTCAAGACATTCCAAGATACTTTTGGGGTCTTTTTTGACAAAAAAGTTAAGTCACTGCCTAAGTGCATGGATCGCTTTCCTGATTTTCAAAAATTCATTAAAAATATTCCTTAAGCGATATGCAAATATTTTCAACGGATTCTTGTTCAGGGCGTCGTTGACTATGACTGAGTACAATTTCAAAACATTCCAACATACTTGGAATGTCCAAGTGCATGGATCGCTTTCCTGATTTTCAAAAGTTCATTAAAAATATTCTTCAAGAGATATGCAAATATATTCAACGGATTCTTGTTCAGGGCATGCTTGACTATGACTGTGTACAATTTCAAGACATTCCAAGATACTTTTGGGGTCTTTTTTGAATAAAAAGTTAAGTCACTGCCTAAGTGCACAGACTTTCCTCATTTTCAAAAATTCATTAAAAATATTCCTTAAGAGATATGCAAATATTTTCAATTGATTCTTGTTCAGGGCGTCGTTGACTATGACTGAGTACAATTTAAAGACATTCCAACATACTTGGAATGTCCAAGTGCATGGATCGCTTTTCGGATTTTCAAAAATTCATTAAAAATATTCTTCAAGAGATATGCAAATATATTCAACGGATTCTTGTTCAGGGCATGCTTGACTATGACTGTGTACAATTTCAAGACATTCCAAGATACTTTTGGGGTCTTTTTTGACGAAAAAGTTAAGTCACTGCCTAAGTGCATGGATCGCTTTCCTGATTTTCAGAAATTCTTTAAAAATATTCCTTAAACGATATGCAAATATTTTCAACGGATTCTTGTTCAGGGCGTCGTTGACTATGACTGAGTACAATTTCAAGACATTCCAACATACTTGGAATGTCCAAGTGCATGGATCGCTTTCCTGATTTTCAAAAGTTCATTAAAAATATTCTTCAAGAGATATGCAAATATATTCAACGGATTCTTGTTCAGGGCATGCTTGACTATGACTGTGTACAATTTCAAGACATTCCAAGATACTTTTGGGGTCTTTTTTGAATAAAAAGTTAAGTCACTGCCTAAGTGCACAGACTTTCCTCATTTTCAAAAATTCATTAAAAATATTCCTTAAGAGATATGCAAATATTTTCAATTGATTCTTGTTCAGGGCGTCGTTGACTATGACTGAGTACAATTTCAAGACATTCCAACATACTTGGAATGTCCAAGTGCATGGATCGCTTTTCGGATTTTCAAAAATTCATTAAAAATATTCTTCAAGAGATATGCAAATATATTCAACGGATTCTTGTTCAGGGCATGCTTGACTATGACTGTGTACAATTTCAAGACATTCCAAGATACTTTTGGGGTCTTTTTTGACAAAAAAGTTAAGTCACTGCCTAAGTGCATGGATCGCTTTCCTGATTTTCAAAAATTCATTAAAAATATTCCTTAAGCGATATGCAAATATTTTCAACGGATTCTTGTTCAGGGCGTCGTTGACTATGACTGAGTACAATTTCAAGACATTCCAACATACTTGGAATGTCCAAGTGCATGGATCGCTTTCCTGATTTTCAAAAGTTCATTAAAAATATTCTTCAAGAGATATGCAAATATATTCAACGGATTCTTGTTCAGGGCATGCTTGACTATGACTGTGTACAATTTCAAGACATTCCAAGATACCTTTGGGGTCTTTTTTGAATAAAAAGTTAAGTCACTGCCTAAGTGCACAGACTTTCATCATTTTCAAAAATTCATTAAAAATATTCCTTAAGAGATATGCAAATATTTTCAATGGATTCTTGTTCAGGGCGTCCTTGACTATGACCGAGTACAATTTCAAGACATTCCAACATACTTGGAATGTCCAAGTGCATGGATCGCTTTCCGGATTTTCAAAAATTCATTAAAAATATTCTTCAAGAGATATGCAAATATATTCAACGGATTCTTGTTCAGGGCATTCTTGACTATGACTGTGTACAATTTCAAGACATTCCAAGATACTTTTGGGGTCTTTTTTGACGAAAAAGTTAAGTCACTGCCTAAGTGCATGGATCGCTTTCCTGATATTCAGAAATTCTTTAAAAATATTCCTTAAACGATATGCAAATATTTTCAACGGATTCTTGTTCAGGGCGTCGTTGACTATGACTGAGTACAATTTCAAGACATTCCAACATACTTGGAATGTCCAAGTGCATGGATCGCTTTCCTGATTTTCAAAAGTTCATTAAAAATATTCTTCAAGAGATATGCAAATATATTCAACGGATTCTTGTTCAGGGCATGCTTGACTATGACTGTGTACAATTTCAAGACATTCCAAGATACCTTTGGGGTCTTTTTTGAATAAAAAGTTAAGTCACTGCCTAAGTGCACAGACTTTCCTCATTTTCAAAAATTCATTAAAAATATTCCTTAAGAGATATGCAAATATTTTCAATTGATTCTTGTTCAGGGCGTCGTTGACTATGACTGAGTACAATTTCAAGACATTCCAACATACTTGGAATGTCCAAGTGCATGGATCGCTTTTCGGATTTTCAAAAATTCATTAAAAATATTCTTCAAGAGATATGCAAATATATTCAACGGATTCTTGTTCAGGGCATGCTTGACTATGACTGTGTACAATTTCAAGACATTCCAAGATACTTTTGGGGTCTTTTTTGACGAAAAAGTTAAGTCACTGCCTAAGTGCATGGATCGCTTTCCTGATTTTCAGAAATTCTTTAAAAATATTCCTTAAACGATATGCAAATATTTTCAACGGATTCTTGTTCAGGGCGTCGTTGAATATGACTGAGTACAATTTCAAGACATTCCAACATACTTGGAATGTCCAAGTGCATGGATCGCTTTCCTGATTTTCAAAAGTTCATTAAAAATATTCTTCAAGAGATATGCAAATATATTCAACGGATTCTTGTTCAGGGCATGCTTGACTATGACTGTGTACAATTTCAAGACATTCCAAGATACCTTTGGGGTCTTTTTTGAATAAAAAGTTAAGTCACTGCCTAAGTGCACAGACTTTCATCATTTTCAAAAATTCATTAAAAATATTCCTTAAGAGATATGCAAATATTTTCAATGGATTCTTGTTCAGGGCGTCGTTGACTATGACCGAGTACAATTTCAAGACATTCCAACATACTTGGAATGTCCAAGTGCATGGATCGCTTTCCTGATTTTCAAAAGTTCATTAAAAATATTCTTCAAGAGATATGCAAATATATTCAACCGATTCTTGTTCAGGGCATGCTTGACTATGACTGTGTACAATTTCAAGACATTCCAAGATACCTTTGGGGTCTTTTTTGAATAAAAAGTTAAGTCACTGCCTAAGTGCACAGACTTTCATCATTTTCAAAAATTCATTAAAAATATTCCTTAAGAGATATGCAAATATTTTCAATGGATTCTTGTTCAGGGCGTCGTTGACTATGACCGAGTACAATTTCAAGACATTCCAACATACTTGGAATGTCCAAGTGCATGGATCGCTTTCCGGATTTTCAAAAATTCATTAAAAATATTCTTCAAGAGATATGCAAATATATTCAACGGATTCTTGTTCAGGGCATTCTTGACTATGACTGTGTACAATTTCAAGACATTCCAAGATACTTTTGGGGTCTTTTTTGACGAAAAAGTTAAGTCACTGCCAAAGTGCATGGATCGCTTTCCTGATTTTCAGAAATTCTTTAAAAATATTCCTTAAACGATATGCAAATATTTTCAACGGATTCTTGTTCAGGGCGTCGTTGACTATGACCGAGTACAATTTCAAGACATTCCAAGATACTTTTGGGGTCTTTTTTGAATAAAAAGTTAAGTCACTGCCTAAGTGCACAGACTTTCCTCATTTTCAAAAATTCATTAAAAATATTCCTTAAGAGATATGCAAACATTTTCAATTGATTCTTGTTCAGGGCGTCGTTGACTATGACTGAGTACAATTTCAAGACATTCCAACATACTTGGAATGTCCAAGTGCATGGATCGCTTTTCGGATTTTCAAAAATTCATTAAAAATATTCTTCAAGAGATATGCAAATATATTCAACATATTCTTGTTCAGGGCATGCTTGACTATGACTGTGTACAATTTCAAGACATTCCAAGATACTTTTGGGGTCTTTTTTGACAAAAAAGTTTAGTCACTGCCTAAGTGCATGGATCGCTTTCCTGATTTTCAAAAATTCATTAAAAATATTCCTTAAGCGATATGCAAATATTTTCAACGGATTCTTGTTCAGGGCGTCGTTGACTATGACCGAGTACAATTTCAAGACATTCCAACATACTTGGAATGTCCAAGTGCATGGATCGCTTTCCTGATTTTCAAAAGTTCATTAAAAATATTCTTCAAGAGATATGCAAATATATTCAACCGATTCTTGTTCAGGGCATGCTTGACTATGACTGTGTACAATTTCAAGACATTCCAAGATACCTTTGGGGTCTTTTTTGAATAAAAAGTTAAGTCACTGCCTAAGTGCACAGACTTTCATCATTTTCAAAAATTCATTAAAAATATTCCTTAAGAGATATGCAAATATTTTCAATTGATTCTTGTTCAGGGCGTCGTTGACTATGACTGAGTACAATTTAAAGACATTCCAAAATACTTGGAATGTCCAAGTGCATGGATCGCTTTTCGGATTTTCAAAAATTCATTAAAAATATTCTTCAAGAGATATGCAAATATATTCAACGGATTCTTGTTCAGGGCATGCTTGACTGTGACTGTGTACAATTTCAAGACATTCCAAGATACTTTTGGGGTCTTTTTTGACAAAAAAGTTAAGTCACTGCCTAAGTGCATGGATCGCTTTCCTGATTTTCAAAAATTCATTAAAAATATTCCTTAAGCGATATGCAAATATTTTCAACGGATTCTTGTTCAGGGCGTCGTTGACTATGACTGAGTACAATTTCAAAACATTCCAACATACTTGGAATGTCCAAGTGCATGGATCGCTTTCCTGATTTTCAAAAGTTCATTAAAAATATTCTTCAAGAGATATGCAAATATATTCAACGGATTCTTGTTCAGGGCATGCTTGACTATGACTGTGTACAATTTCAAGACATTCCAAGATACTTTTGGGGTCTTTTTTGAATAAAAAGTTAAGTCACTGCCTAAGTGCACAGACTTTCCTCATTTTCAAAAATTCATTAAAAATATTCCTTAAGAGATATGCAAATATTTTCAATTGATTCTTGTTCAGGGCGTCGTTGACTATGACTGAGTACAATTTAAAGACATTCCAACATACTTGGAATGTCCAAGTGCATGGATCGCTTTTCGGATTTTCAAAAATTCATTAAAAATATTCTTCAAGAGATATGCAAATATATTCAACGGATTCTTGTTCAGGGCATGCTTGACTATGACTGTGTACAATTTCAAGACATTCCAAGATACTTTTGGGGTCTTTTTTGACGAAAAAGTTAAGTCACTGCCTAAGTGCATGGATCGCTTTCCTGATTTTCAGAAATTCTTTAAAAATATTCCTTAAACGATATGCAAATATTTTCAACGGATTCTTGTTCAGGGCGTCGTTGACTATGACTGAGTACAATTTCAAGACATTCCAACATACTTGGAATGTCCAAGTGCATGGATCGCTTTCCTGATTTTCAAAAGTTCATTAAAAATATTCTTCAAGAGATATGCAAATATATTCAACGGATTCTTGTTCAGGGCATGCTTGACTATGACTGTGTACAATTTCAAGACATTCCAAGATACTTTTGGGGTCTTTTTTGAATAAAAAGTTAAGTCACTGCCTAAGTGCACAGACTTTCCTCATTTTCAAAAATTCATTAAAAATATTCCTTAAGAGATATGCAAATATTTTCAATTGATTCTTGTTCAGGGCGTCGTTGACTATGACTGAGTACAATTTCAAGACATTCCAACATACTTGGAATGTCCAAGTGCATGGATCGCTTTTCGGATTTTCAAAAATTCATTAAAAATATTCTTCAAGAGATATGCAAATATATTCAACGGATTCTTGTTCAGGGCATGCTTGACTATGACTGTGTACAATTTCAAGACATTCCAAGATACTTTTGGGGTCTTTTTTGACAAAAAAGTTAAGTCACTGCCTAAGTGCATGGATCGCTTTCCTGATTTTCAAAAATTCATTAAAAATATTCCTTAAGCGATATGCAAATATTTTCAACGGATTCTTGTTCAGGGCGTCGTTGACTATGACTGAGTACAATTTCAAGACATTCCAACATACTTGGAATGTCCAAGTGCATGGATCGCTTTCCTGATTTTCAAAAGTTCATTAAAAATATTCTTCAAGAGATATGCAAATATATTCAACGGATTCTTGTTCAGGGCATGCTTGACTATGACTGTGTACAATTTCAAGACATTCCAAGATACTTTTGGGGTCTTTTTTGAATAAAAAGTTAAGTCACTGCCTAAGTGCATGGATTGCTTTCCTGATTTTCAAAAATTCATTAAAAATATTCCTTAAGAGATATGCAAATATTTTCAATTGATTCTTGTTCAGGGCGTCGTTGACTATGACTGAGTACAATTTAAAGACATTCCAAAATACTTGGAATGTCCAAGTGCATGGATCGCTTTTCGGATTTTCAAAAATTCATTAAAAATATTCTTCAAGAGATATGCAAATATATTCAACGGATTCTTGTTCAGGGCATGCTTGACTGTGACTGTGTACAATTTCAAGACATTCCAAGATACTTTTGGGGTCTTTTTTGACAAAAAAGTTAAGTCACTGCCTAAGTGCATGGATCGCTTTCCTGATTTTCAAAAATTCATTAAAAATATTCCTTAAGCGATATGCAAATATTTTCAACGGATTCTTGTTCAGGGCGTCGTTGACTATGACTGAGTACAATTTCAAAACATTCCAACATACTTGGAATGTCCAAGTGCATGGATCGCTTTCCTGATTTTCAAAAGTTCATTAAAAATATTCTTCAAGAGATATGCAAATATATTCAACGGATTCTTGTTCAGGGCATGCTTGACTATGACTGTGTACAATTTCAAGACATTCCAAGATACTTTTGGGGTCTTTTTTGAATAAAAAGTTAAGTCACTGCCTAAGTGCACAGACTTTCCTCATTTTCAAAAATTCATTAAAAATATTCCTTAAGAGATATGCAAATATTTTCAATTGATTCTTGTTCAGGGCGTCGTTGACTATGACTGAGTACAATTTAAAGACATTCCAACATACTTGGAATGTCCAAGTGCATGGATCGCTTTTCGGATTTTCAAAAATTCATTAAAAATATTCTTCAAGAGATATGCAAATATATTCAACGGATTCTTGTTCAGGGCATGCTTGACTATGACTGTGTACAATTTCAAGACATTCCAAGATACTTTTGGGGTCTTTTTTGACGAAAAAGTTAAGTCACTGCCTAAGTGCATGGATCGCTTTCCTGATTTTCAGAAATTCTTTAAAAATATTCCTTAAACGATATGCAAATATTTTCAACGGATTCTTGTTCAGGGCGTCGTTGACTATGACTGAGTACAATTTCAAGACATTCCAACATACTTGGAATGTCCAAGTGCATGGATCGCTTTCCTGATTTTCAAAAGTTCATTAAAAATATTCTTCAAGAGATATGCAAATATATTCAACGGATTCTTGTTCAGGGCATGCTTGACTATGACTGTGTACAATTTCAAGACATTCCAAGATACTTTTGGGGTCTTTTTTGAATAAAAAGTTAAGTCACTGCCTAAGTGCACAGACTTTCCTCATTTTCAAAAATTCATTAAAAATATTCCTTAAGAGATATGCAAATATTTTCAATTGATTCTTGTTCAGGGCGTCGTTGACTATGACTGAGTACAATTTCAAGACATTCCAACATACTTGGAATGTCCAAGTGCATGGATCGCTTTTCGGATTTTCAAAAATTCATTAAAAATATTCTTCAAGAGATATGCAAATATATTCAACGGATTCTTGTTCAGGGCATGCTTGACTATGACTGTGTACAATTTCAAGACATTCCAAGATACTTTTGGGGTCTTTTTTGACAAAAAAGTTAAGTCACTGCCTAAGTGCATGGATCGCTTTCCTGATTTTCAAAAATTCATTAAAAATATTCCTTAAGCGATATGCAAATATTTTCAACGGATTCTTGTTCAGGGCGTCGTTGACTATGACTGAGTACAATTTCAAGACATTCCAACATACTTGGAATGTCCAAGTGCATGGATCGCTTTCCTGATTTTCAAAAGTTCATTAAAAATATTCTTCAAGAGATATGCAAATATATTCAACGGATTCTTGTTCAGGGCATGCTTGACTATGACTGTGTACAATTTCAAGACATTCCAAGATACCTTTGGGGTCTTTTTTGAATAAAAAGTTAAGTCACTGCCTAAGTGCACAGACTTTCATCATTTTCAAAAATTCATTAAAAATATTCCTTAAGAGATATGCAAATATTTTCAATGGATTCTTGTTCAGGGCGTCCTTGACTATGACCGAGTACAATTTCAAGACATTCCAACATACTTGGAATGTCCAAGTGCATGGATCGCTTTCCGGATTTTCAAAAATTCATTAAAAATATTCTTCAAGAGATATGCAAATATATTCAACGGATTCTTGTTCAGGGCATTCTTGACTATGACTGTGTACAATTTCAAGACATTCCAAGATACTTTTGGGGTCTTTTTTGACGAAAAAGTTAAGTCACTGCCTAAGTGCATGGATCGCTTTCCTGATATTCAGAAATTCTTTAAAAATATTCCTTAAACGATATGCAAATATTTTCAACGGATTCTTGTTCAGGGCGTCGTTGACTATGACTGAGTACAATTTCAAGACATTCCAACATACTTGGAATGTCCAAGTGCATGGATCGCTTTCCTGATTTTCAAAAGTTCATTAAAAATATTCTTCAAGAGATATGCAAATATATTCAACGGATTCTTGTTCAGGGCATGCTTGACTATGACTGTGTACAATTTCAAGACATTCCAAGATACCTTTGGGGTCTTTTTTGAATAAAAAGTTAAGTCACTGCCTAAGTGCACAGACTTTCCTCATTTTCAAAAATTCATTAAAAATATTCCTTAAGAGATATGCAAATATTTTCAATTGATTCTTGTTCAGGGCGTCGTTGACTATGACTGAGTACAATTTCAAGACATTCCAACATACTTGGAATGTCCAAGTGCATGGATCGCTTTTCGGATTTTCAAAAATTCATTAAAAATATTCTTCAAGAGATATGCAAATATATTCAACGGATTCTTGTTCAGGGCATGCTTGACTATGACTGTGTACAATTTCAAGACATTCCAAGATACTTTTGGGGTCTTTTTTGACGAAAAAGTTAAGTCACTGCCTAAGTGCATGGATCGCTTTCCTGATTTTCAGAAATTCTTTAAAAATATTCCTTAAACGATATGCAAATATTTTCAACGGATTCTTGTTCAGGGCGTCGTTGAATATGACTGAGTACAATTTCAAGACATTCCAACATACTTGGAATGTCCAAGTGCATGGATCGCTTTCCTGATTTTCAAAAGTTCATTAAAAATATTCTTCAAGAGATATGCAAATATATTCAACGGATTCTTGTTCAGGGCATGCTTGACTATGACTGTGTACAATTTCAAGACATTCCAAGATACCTTTGGGGTCTTTTTTGAATAAAAAGTTAAGTCACTGCCTAAGTGCACAGACTTTCATCATTTTCAAAAATTCATTAAAAATATTCCTTAAGAGATATGCAAATATTTTCAATGGATTCTTGTTCAGGGCGTCGTTGACTATGACCGAGTACAATTTCAAGACATTCCAACATACTTGGAATGTCCAAGTGCATGGATCGCTTTCCTGATTTTCAAAAGTTCATTAAAAATATTCTTCAAGAGATATGCAAATATATTCAACCGATTCTTGTTCAGGGCATGCTTGACTATGACTGTGTACAATTTCAAGACATTCCAAGATACCTTTGGGGTCTTTTTTGAATAAAAAGTTAAGTCACTGCCTAAGTGCACAGACTTTCATCATTTTCAAAAATTCATTAAAAATATTCCTTAAGAGATATGCAAATATTTTCAATGGATTCTTGTTCAGGGCGTCGTTGACTATGACCGAGTACAATTTCAAGACATTCCAACATACTTGGAATGTCCAAGTGCATGGATCGCTTTCCGGATTTTCAAAAATTCATTAAAAATATTCTTCAAGAGATATGCAAATATATTCAACGGATTCTTGTTCAGGGCATTCTTGACTATGACTGTGTACAATTTCAAGACATTCCAAGATACTTTTGGGGTCTTTTTTGACGAAAAAGTTAAGTCACTGCCAAAGTGCATGGATCGCTTTCCTGATTTTCAGAAATTCTTTAAAAATATTCCTTAAACGATATGCAAATATTTTCAACGGATTCTTGTTCAGGGCGTCGTTGACTATGACCGAGTACAATTTCAAGACATTCCAAGATACTTTTGGGGTCTTTTTTGAATAAAAAGTTAAGTCACTGCCTAAGTGCACAGACTTTCCTCATTTTCAAAAATTCATTAAAAATATTCCTTAAGAGATATGCAAACATTTTCAATTGATTCTTGTTCAGGGCGTCGTTGACTATGACTGAGTACAATTTCAAGACATTCCAACATACTTGGAATGTCCAAGTGCATGGATCGCTTTTCGGATTTTCAAAAATTCATTAAAAATATTCTTCAAGAGATATGCAAATATATTCAACATATTCTTGTTCAGGGCATGCTTGACTATGACTGTGTACAATTTCAAGACATTCCAAGATACTTTTGGGGTCTTTTTTGACAAAAAAGTTTAGTCACTGCCTAAGTGCATGGATCGCTTTCCTGATTTTCAAAAATTCATTAAAAATATTCCTTAAGCGATATGCAAATATTTTCAACGGATTCTTGTTCAGGGCGTCGTTGACTATGACCGAGTACAATTTCAAGACATTCCAACATACTTGGAATGTCCAAGTGCATGGATCGCTTTCCTGATTTTCAAAAGTTCATTAAAAATATTCTTCAAGAGATATGCAAATATATTCAACCGATTCTTGTTCAGGGCATGCTTGACTATGACTGTGTACAATTTCAAGACATTCCAAGATACCTTTGGGGTCTTTTTTGAATAAAAAGTTAAGTCACTGCCTTAGTGCACAGACTTTCATCATTTTCAAAAATTCATTAAAAATATTCCTTAAGAGATATGCAAATATTTTCAATGGATTCTTGTTCAGGGCGTCGTTGACTATGACCGAGTACAATTTCAAGACATTCCAACATACTTGGAATGTCCAAGTGCATGGATCGCTTTTCGGATTTTCAAAAATTCATTCAAAATATTCTTCAAGAGATATGCAAATATATTCAACGGATTCTTGTTCAGGGCGTCGTTGACTATGACTGAGTACAATTTCAAGACATTCCAACATACTTGGAATGTCCAAGTGCATGGATCGCTTTCCTGATTTTCAAAAGTTCATTAAAAATATTCTTCAAGAGATATGCAAATATATTCAACGGATTCTTGTTCAGGGCATGCTTGACTATGACTGTGTACAATTTCAAGACATTCCAAGATACCTTTGGGGTCTTTTTTGAATAAAAAGTTAAGTCACTGCCTAAGTGCACAGACTTTCATCATTTTCAAAAATTCATTAAAAATATTCCTTAAGAGATATGCAAATATTTTCAACGGATTCTTGTTCAGGGCGTCGTTGACTATGACTGAGTACAATTTCAAGACATTCCAACATACTTGGAATGTCCAAGTGCATGGATCGCTTTCCTGATTTTCAAAAGTTCATTAAAAATATTCTTCAAGAGATATGCAAATATATTCAACAGATTCTTGTTCAGGGCATGCTTGACTATGACTGTGTACAATTTCAAGACATTCCAAGATACCTTTGGGGTCTTTTTTGAATAAAAAGTTAAGTCACTGCCTTAGTGCACAGACTTTCATCATTTTCAAAAATTCATTAAAAATATTCCTTAAGAGATATGCAAATATTTTCAATGGATTCTTGTTCAGGGCGTCGTTGACTATGACCGAGTACAATTTCAAGACATTCCAACATACTTGGAATGTCCAAGTGCATGGATCGCTTTCCGGATTTTCAAAAATTCATTAAAAATATTCTTCAAGAGATATGCAAATATATTCAACGGATTCTTGTTCAGGGCATTCTTGACTATGACTGTGTACAATTTCAAGACATTCCAAGATACTTTTGGGGTCTTTTTTGACGAAAAAGTTAAGTCACTGCCAAAGTGCATGGATCGCTTTCCTGATTTTCAGAAATTCTTTAAAAATATTCCTTAAACGATATGCAAATATTTTCAACGGATTCTTGTTCAGGGCGTCGTTGACTATGACCGAGTACAATTTCAAGACATTCCAAGATACTTTTGGGGTCTTTTTTGAATAAAAAGTTAAGTCACTGCCTAAGTGCACAGACTTTCCTCATTTTCAAAAATTCATTAAAAATATTCCTTAAGAGATATGCAAACATTTTCAATTGATTCTTGTTCAGGGCGTCGTTGACTATGACTGAGTACAATTTCAAGACATTCCAACATACTTGGAATGTCCAAGTGCATGGATCGCTTTTCGGATTTTCAAAAATTCATTAAAAATATTCTTCAAGAGATATGCAAATATATTCAACATATTCTTGTTCAGGGCATGCTTGACTATGACTGTGTACAATTTCAAGACATTCCAAGATACTTTTGGGGTCTTTTTTGACAAAAAAGTTTAGTCACTGCCTAAGTGCATGGATCGCTTTCCTGATTTTCAAAAATTCATTAAAAATATTCCTTAAGCGATATGCAAATATTTTCAACGGATTCTTGTTCAGGGCGTCGTTGACTATGACCGAGTACAATTTCAAGACATTCCAACATACTTTGAATGTCCAAGTACATGGATCGCTTTCCTGATTTTCAAAAGTTCATTAAAAATATTCTTCAAGAGATATGCAAATATATTCAACGGATTCTTGTTCAGGGCATGCTTGACTATGACTGTGTACAATTTCAAGACATTCCAAGATACTTTTGGGGTCTTTTTTGAATAAAAAGTTAAGTCACTGCCTAAGTGCACAGACTTTCCTCATTTTCAAAAATTCATTAAAAATATTCCTTAAGAGATATGCAAATATTTTCAATTGATTCTTGTTCAGAGCATCGTTGACTATGACTGAGTACAATTTCAAGACATTCCAACATACTTGGAATGTCCAAGTGCATGGATCGCTTTTCGGATTTTCAAAAATTCATTAAAAATATTCTTCAAGAGATATGCAAATATATTCAACGGATTCTTGTTCAGGGCATGCTTGACTATGACTGTGTACAATTTCAAGACATTCCAAGATACTTTTGGGGTCTTTTTTGACGAAAAAGTTAAGTCACTGCCTAAGTGCATGGATCGCTTTCCTGATTTTCAAAAATTCATTAAAAATATTCCTTAAGCGATATGCAAATATTTTCAACGGATTCTTGTTCAGGGCGTCGTTGACTATGACTGAGTACAATTTCAAGACATTCCAACATACTTGGAATGTCCAAGTGCATGGATCGCTTTCCTGATTTTCAAAAGTTCATTAAAAATATTCTTCAAGAGATATGCAAATATATTCAACGGATTCTTGTTCAGGGCATGCTTGACTATGACTGTGTACAATTTCAAGACATTCCAAGATACTTTTGGGGTCTTTTTTGACGAAAAAGTTAAGTCACTGCCTAAGTGCATGGATCGCTTTCCTGATTTTCAAAAATTAATTAAAAATATTCCTTAAGCGATATGCAAATATTTTCAACGGATTCTTGTTCAGGGCGTCGTTGACTATGACCGAGTACAATTTCAAGACATTCCAACATACTTTGAATGTCCAAGTACATGGATCGCTTTCCTGATTTTCAAAAGTTCATTAAAAATATTCTTCAAGAGATATGCAAATATATTCAACGGATTCTTGTTCAGGGCATGCTTGACTATGACTGTGTACAATTTCAAGACATTCCAAGATACTTTTGGGGTCTTTTTTGAATAAAAAGTTAAGTCACTGCCTAAGTGCACAGAAATTCCTCATTTTCAAAAATTCATTAAAAATATTCCTTAAGAGATATGCAAATATTTTCAATAGATTCTTGTTCAGGGCGTCGTTGACTATGACTGAGTACAATTTCAAGACATTCCAACTTACTTGGAATGTCCAAGTGCATGGATAGCTTTCCGGATTTTCAAAAATTCATTAAAAATATTCTTCAAGAGATATGCAAATATATTCAACGGATTCTTGTTCAGGGCATGCTTGACTATGACTGTGTACAATTTCAAGACATTCCAAGATACTTTTGGGGTCTTTTTTGAATAAAAAGTTAAGTCACTGCCTAAGTGCATGGATCGCTTTCCTGATTTTCAAAAATTCATTAAAAATATTCCTTAAGCGATATGCAAATATTTTCAACGGATTCTTGTTCAGGGCGTCGTTGACTATGACTGAGTACAATTTCAAAACATTCCAACATACTTGGAATGTCCAAGTGCATGGATCGCTTTCCTGATTTTCAAAAGTTCATTAAAAATATTCTTCAAGAGATATGCAAATATATTCAACGGATTCTTGTTCAGGGCATGCTTGACTATGACTGTGTACAATTTCAAGACATTCCAAGATACTTTTGGGGTCTTTTTTGACGAAAAAGTTAAGTCACTGCCTAAGTGCATGGATCGCTTTCCTGATTTTCAGAAATTCTTTAAAAATATTCCTTAAACGATATGCAAATATTTTCAACGGATTCTTGTTCAGGGCGTCGTTGACTATGACTGAGTACAATTTCAAGACATTCCAACATACTTGGAATGTCCAAGTGCATGGATCGCTTTTCGGATTTTCAAAAATTCATTAAAAATATTCTTCAAGAGATATGCAAATATATTCAACGGATTCTTGTTCAGGGCATGCTTGACTATGACTGTGTACAATTTCAAGACATTCCAAGATCAAAAATTCATTAAAAATATTCCTTAAGCGATATGCAAATATTTTCAACGGATTCTTGTTCAGGGCGTCGTTGACTATGACTGAGTACAATTTCAAGACATTCCAACATACTTGGAATGTCCAAGTGCATGGATCGCTTTCCTGATTTTCAAAAGTTCATTAAAAATATTCTTCAAGAGATATGCAAATATTTTCAATTGATTCTTGTTCAGGGCGTCGTTGACTATGACCGAGTACAATTTCAAGACATTCCAAAATACTTGGAATGTCCAAGTGCATGGATCGCTTTTCGGATTTTCAAAAATTCATTAAAAATATTCTTCAAGAGATATGCAAATATATTCAACGGATTCTTGTTCAGGGCATGCTTGACTGTGACTGTGTACAATTTCAAGACATTCCAAGATACTTTTGGGGTCTTTTTTGACAAAAAAGTTAAGTCACTGCCTAAGTGCATGGATCGCTTTCCTGATTTTCAAAAATTCATTAAAAATATTCCTTAAGCGATATGCAAATATTTTCAACGGATTCTTGTTCAGGGCGTCGTTGACTATGACTGAGTACAATTTCAAAACATTCCAACATACTTGGAATGTCCAAGTGCATGGATCGCTTTCCTGATTTTCAAAAGTTCATTAAAAATATTCTTCAAGAGATATGCAAATATATTCAACGGATTCTTGTTCAGGGCATGCTTGACTATGACTGTGTACAATTTCAAGACATTCCAAGATACTTTTGGGGTCTTTTTTGAATAAAAAGTTAAGTCACTGCCTAAGTGCACAGACTTTCCTCATTTTCAAAAATTCATTAAAAATATTCCTTAAGAGATATGCAAATATTTTCAATTGATTCTTGTTCAGGGCGTCGTTGACTATGACTGAGTACAATTTCAAGACATTCCAACATACTTGGAATGTCCAAGTGCATGGATCGCTTTCCTGATTTTCAAAAGTTCATTAAAAATATTCTTCAAGAGATATGCAAATATATTCAACGGATTCTTGTTCAGGGCATGCTTGACTATGACTGTGTACAATTTCAAGACATTCCAAGATACTTTTGGGGTCTTTTTTGACGAAAAAGTTAAGTCACTGCCTAAGTGCATGGATCGCTTTCCTGATTTTCAAAAATTCATTAAAAATATTCCTTAAGCGATATGCAAATATTTTCAACGGATTCTTGTTCAGGGCGTCGTTGACTATGACCGAGTACAATTTCAAGACATTCCAACATACTTTGAATGTCCAAGTACATGGATCGCTTTCCTGATTTTCAAAAGTTCATTAAAAATATTCTTCAAGAGATATGCAAATATATTCAACGGATTCTTGTTCAGGGCATGCTTGACTATGACTGTGTACAATTTCAAGACATTCCAAGATACTTTTGGGGTCTTTTTTGAATAAAAAGTTAAGTCACTGCCTAAGTGCACAGACTTTCCTCATTTTCAAAAATTCATTAAAAATATTCCTTAAGAGATATGCAAATATTTTCAATTGATTCTTGTTCAGGGCGTCGTTGACTATGACTGAGTACAATTTCAAGACATTCCAACATACTTGGAATGTCCAAGTGCATGGATCGCTTTCCTGATTTTCAAAAGTTCATTAAAAATATTCTTCAAGAGATATGCAAATATATTCAACGGATTCTTGTTCAGGGCATGCTTGACTATGACTGTGTACAATTTCAAGACATTCCAAGATACTTTTGGGGTCTTTTTTGACGAAAAAGTTAAGTCACTGCCTAAGTGCATGGATCGCTTTCCTGATTTTCAAAAATTCATTAAAAATATTCCTTAAGCGATATGCAAATATTTTCAACGGATTCTTGTTCAGGGCGTCGTTGACTATGACCGAGTACAATTTCAAGACATTCCAACATACTTTGAATGTCCAAGTACATGGATCGCTTTCCTGATTTTCAAAAGTTCATTAAAAATATTCTTCAAGAGATATGCAAATATATTCAACGGATTCTTGTTCAGGGCATGCTTGACTATGACTGTGTACAATTTCAAGACATTCCAAGATACTTTTGGGGTCTTTTTTGAATAAAAAGTTAAGTCACTGCCTAAGTGCACAGACTTTCCTCATTTTCAAAAATTCATTAAAAATATTCCTTAAGAGATATGCAAATATTTTCAATTGATTCTTGTTCAGAGCATCGTTGACTATGACTGAGTACAATTTCAAGACATTCCAACATACTTGGAATGTCCAAGTGCATGGATCGCTTTTCGGATTTTCAAAAATTCATTAAAAATATTCTTCAAGAGATATGCAAATATATTCAACGGATTCTTGTTCAGGGCATGCTTGACTATGACTGTGTACAATTTCAAGACATTCCAAGATACTTTTGGGGTCTTTTTTGACGAAAAAGTTAAGTCACTGCCTAAGTGCATGGATCGCTTTCCTGATTTTCAAAAATTCATTAAAAATATTCCTTAAGCGATATGCAAATATTTTCAACGGATTCTTGTTCAGGGCGTCGTTGACTATGACTGAGTACAATTTCAAGACATTCCAACATACTTGGAATGTCCAAGTGCATGGATCGCTTTCCTGATTTTCAAAAGTTCATTAAAAATATTCTTCAAGAGATATGCAAATATATTCAACGGATTCTTGTTCAGGGCATGCTTGACTATGACTGTGTACAATTTCAAGACATTCCAAGATACTTTTGGGGTCTTTTTTGACGAAAAAGTTAAGTCACTGCCTAAGTGCATGGATCGCTTTCCTGATTTTCAAAAATTCATTAAAAATATTCCTTAAGCGATATGCAAATATTTTCAACGGATTCTTGTTCAGGGCGTCGTTGACTATGACCGAGTACAATTTCAAGACATTCCAACATACTTTGAATGTCCAAGTACATGGATCGCTTTCCTGATTTTCAAAAGTTCATTAAAAATATTCTTCAAGAGATATGCAAATATATTCAACGGATTCTTGTTCAGGGCATGCTTGACTATGACTGTGTACAATTTCAAGACATTCCAAGATACTTTTGGGGTCTTTTTTGAATAAAAAGTTAAGTCACTGCCTAAGTGCACAGAAATTCCTCATTTTCAAAAATTCATTAAAAATATTCCTTAAGAGATATGCAAATATTTTCAATAGATTCTTGTTCAGGGCGTCGTTGACTATGACTGAGTACAATTTCAAGACATTCCAACTTACTTGGAATGTCCAAGTGCATGGATAGCTTTCCGGATTTTCAAAAATTCATTTAAAATATTCTTCAAGAGATATGCAAATATATTCAACGGATTCTTGTTCAGGGCATGCTTGACTATGACTGTGTACAATTTCAAGACATTCCAAGATACTTTTGGGGTCTTTTTTGAATAAAAAGTTAAGTCACTGCCTAAGTGCATGGATCGCTTTCCTGATTTTCAAAAATTCATTAAAAATATTCCTTAAGCGATATTCAAATATTTTCAACGGATTCTTGTTCAGGGCGTCGTTGACTATGACTGAGTACAATTTCAAAACATTCCAACATACTTGGAATGTCCAAGTGCATGGATCGCTTTCCTGATTTTCAAAAGTTCATTAAAAATATTCTTCAAGAGATATGCAAATATATTCAACGGATTCTTGTTCAGGGCATGCTTGACTATGACTGTGTACAATTTCAAGACATTCCAAGATACTTTTGGGGTCTTTTTTGACGAAAAAGTTAAGTCACTGCCGAAGTGCATGGATCGCTTTCCTGATTTTCAGAAATTCTTTAAAAATATTCCTTAAACGATATGCAAATATTTTCAACGGATTCTTGTTCAGGGCGTCGTTGACTATGACTGAGTACAATTTCAAGACATTCCAACATACTTGGAATGTCCAAGTGCATGGATCGCTTTTCGGATTTTCAAAAATTCATTAAAAATATTCTTCAAGAGATATGCAAATATATTCAACGGATTCTTGTTCAGGGCATGCTTGACTATGACTGTGTACAATTTCAAGACATTCCAAGATACTTTTGGGGTCTTTTTTGACAAAAAAGTTAAGTCACTGCCTAAGTGCATGGATCGCTTTCCTGATTTTCAAAAATTCATTAAAAATATTCCTTAAGCGATATGCAAATATTTTCAACGGATTCTTGTTCAGGGCGTCGTTGACTATGACTGAGTACAATTTCAAGACATTCCAACATACTTGGAATGTCCAAGTGCATGGATCGCTTTCCTGATTTTCAAAAGTTCATTAAAAATATTCTTCAAGAGATATGCAAATATTTTCAATTGATTCTTGTTCAGGGCGTCGTTGACTATGACCGAGTACAATTTCAAGACATTCCAACATACTTGGAATGTCCAAGTGCATGGATCGCTTTCCTGATTTTCAAAAGTTCATTAAAAATATTCTTCAAGAGATATGCAAATATATTCAACGGATTCTTGTTCAGGGCATGCTTGACTATGACTGTGTACAATTTCAAGACATTCCAAGATACTTTTGGGGTCTTTTTTGAATAAAAAGTTAAGTCACTGCCTAAGTGCACAGACTTTCCTCATTTTCAAAAATTCATTAAAAATATTCCTTAAGAGATATGCAAATATTTTCAATTGATTCTTGTTCAGGGCGTCGTTGACTATGACTGAGTACAATTTCAAGACATTCCAACATACTTGGAATGTCCAAGTGCATGGATCGCTTTTCGGATTTTCAAAAGTTCATTAAAAATATTCTTCAAGAGATATGCAAATATATTCAACGGATTCTTGTTCAGGGCATGCTTGACTATGACTGTGTACAATTTCAAGACATTCCAAGATACTTTTGGGGTCTTTTTGGAATAAAAAGTTAAGTCACTGCCTAAGTGCATGGATCGCTTTCCTGATTTTCAAAAATTCATTAAAAATATTCCTTAAGCGATATGCAAATATTTTCAACGGATTCTTGTTCAGGGCGTCGTTGACTATGACTGAGTACAATTTCAAAACATTCCAACATACTTGGAATGTCCAAGTGCATGGATCGCTTTCCTGATTTTCAAAAGTTCATTAAAAATATTCTTCAAGAGATATGCAAATATATTCAACGGATTCTTGTTCAGGGCATGCTTGACTATGACTGTGTACAATTTCAAGACATTCCAAGATACTTTTGGGGTCTTTTTTGACAAAAAAGTTAAGTCACTGCCTAAGTGCATGGATTGCTTTCCTGATTTTCAAAAATTCATTAAAAATATTCCTTAAGAGATATGCAAATATTTTCAATTGATTCTTGTTCAGGGCGTCGTTGACTATGACTGAGTACAATTTAAAGACATTCCAAAATACTTGGAATGTCCAAGTGCATGGATCGCTTTTCGGATTTTCAAAAATTCATTAAAAATATTCTTCAAGAGATATGCAAATATATTCAACGGATTCTTGTTCAGGGCATGCTTGACTGTGACTGTGTACAATTTCAAGACATTCCAAGATACTTTTAGGGTCTTTTTTGACAAAAAAGTTAAGTCACTGCCTAAGTGCATGGATCGCTTTCCTGATTTTCAAAAATTCATTAAAAATATTCCTTAAGCGATATGCAAATATTTTCAACGGATTCTTGTTCAGGGCGTCGTTGACTATGACCGAGTACAATTTCAAGACATTCCAACATACTTTGAATGTCCAAGTACATGGATCGCTTTCCTGATTTTCAAAAGTTCATTAAAAATATTCTTCAAGAGATATGCAAATATATTCAACGGATTCTTGTTCAGGGCATGCTTGACTATGACTGTGTACAATTTCAAGACATTCCAAGATACTTTTGGGGTCTTTTTTGAATAAAAAGTTAAGTCACTGCCTAAGTGCACAGACTTTCCTCATTTTCAAAAATTCATTAAAAATATTCCTTAAGAGATATGCAAATATTTTCAATTGATTCTTGTTCAGGGCGTCGTTGACTATGACTGAGTACAATTTAAAGACATTCCAACATACTTGGAATGTCCAAGTGCATGGATCGCTTTTCGGATTTTCAAAAATTCATTAAAAATATTCTTCAAGAGATATGCAAATATATTCAACGGATTCTTGTTCAGGGCATGCTTGACTATGACTGTGTACAATTTCAAGACATTCCAAGATACTTTTGGGGTCTTTTTTGACAAAAAAGTTAAGTCACTGCCTAAGTGCATGGATCGCTTTCCTGATTTTCAAAAATTCATTAAAAATATTCCTTAAGCGATATGCAAATATTTTCAACGGATTCTTGTTCAGGGCGTCGTTGACTATGACCGAGTACAATTTCAAGACATTCCAACATACTTTGAATGTCCAAGTACATGGATCGCTTTCCTGATTTTCAAAAGTTCATTAAAAATATTCTTCAAGAGATATGCGAATATTTTCAATTGATTCTTGTTCAGGGCGTCGTTGACTATGACCGAGTACAATTTCAAGACATTCCAACATACTTTGAATGTCCAAGTACATGGATCGCTTTCCTGATTTTCAAAAGTTCATTAAAAATATTCTTCAAGAGATATGCAAATATATTCAACGGATTCTTGTTCAGGGCATGCTTGACTATGACTGTGTACAATTTCAAGACATTCCAAGATACTTTTGGGGTCTTTTTTGAATAAAAAGTTAAGTCACTGCCTAAGTGCACAGACTTTCCTCATTTTCAAAAATTCATTAAAAATATTCCTTAAGAGATATGCAAATATTTTCAATTGATTCTTGTTCAGGGCGTCGTTGACTATGACTGAGTACAATTTAAAGACATTCCAACATACTTGGAATGTCCAAGTGCATGGATCGCTTTTCGGATTTTCAAAAATTCATTAAAAATATTCTTCAAGAGATATGCAAATATATTCAACGGATTCTTGTTCAGGGCATGCTTGACTATGACTGTGTACAATTTCAAGACATTCCAAGATACTTTTGGGGTCTTTTTTGACAAAAAAGTTAATTCACTGCCTAAGTGCATGGATCGCTTTCCTGATTTTCAAAAATTCATTAAAAATATTCCTTAAGCGATATGCAAATATTTTCAACGGATTCTTGTTCAGGGCGTCGTTGACTATGACCGAGTACAATTTCAAGACATTCCAACATACTTTGAATGTCCAAGTACATGGATCGCTTTCCTGATTTTCAAAAGTTCATTAAAAATATTCTTCAAGAGATATGCGAATATTTTCAATTGATTCTTGTTCAGGGCGTCGTTGACTATGACTGAGTACAATTTCAAAACATTCCAACATACTTGGAATGTCCAAGTGCATGGATCGCTTTCCTGATTTTCAAAAGTTCATTAAAAATATTCTTCAAGAGATATGCAAATATATTCAACGGATTCTTGTTCAGGGCATGCTTGACTATGACTGTGTACAATTTCAAGACATTCCAAGATACTTTTGGGGTCTTTTTTGACAAAAAAGTTAAGTCACTGCCTAAGTGCATGGATCGCTTTCCTGATTTTCAAAAATTCATTAAAAATATTCCTTAAGCGATATGCAAATATTTTCAACGGATTCTTGTTCAGGGCGTCGTTGACTATGACCGAGTACAATTTCAAGACATTCCAACATACTTTGAATGTCCAAGTACATGGATCGCTTTCCTGATTTTCAAAAGTTCATTAAAAATATTCTTCAAGAGATATGCAAATATATTCAACGGATTCTTGTTCAGGGCATGCTTGACTATGACTGTGTACAATTTCAAGACATTCCAAGATACTTTTGGGGTCTTTTTTGAATAAAAAGTTAAGTCACTGCCTAAGTGCACAGACTTTCCTCATTTTCAAAAATTCATTAAAAATATTCCTTAAGAGATATGCAAATATTTTCAATTGATTCTTGTTCAGGGCGTCGTTGACTATGACTGAGTACAATTTAAAGACATTCCAACATACTTGGAATGTCCAAGTGCATGGATCGCTTTTCGGATTTTCAAAAATTCATTAAAAATATTCTTCAAGAGATATGCAAATATATTCAACGGATTCTTGTTCAGGGCATGCTTGACTATGACTGTGTACAATTTCAAGACATTCCAAGATACTTTTGGGGTCTTTTTTGACAAAAAAGTTAAGTCACTGCCTAAGTGCATGGATCGCTTTCCTGATTTTCAAAAATTCATTAAAAATATTCCTTAAGCGATATGCAAATATTTTCAACGGATTCTTGTTCAGGGCGTCGTTGACTATGACCGAGTACAATTTCAAGACATTCCAACATACTTTGAATGTCCAAGTACATGGATCGCTTTCCTGATTTTCAAAAGTTCATTAAAAATATTCTTCAAGAGATATGCAAATATATTCAACGGATTCTTGTTCAGGGCATGCTTGACTATGACTGTGTACAATTTCAAGACATTCCAAGATACTTTTGGGGTCTTTTTTGAATAAAAAGTTAAGTCACTGCCTAAGTGCACAGACTTTCCTCATTTTCAAAAATTCATTAAAAATATTCCTTAAGAGATATGCAAATATTTTCAATTGATTCTTGTTCAGGGCGTCGTTGACTATGACTGAGTACAATTTCAAGACATTCCAACATACTTGGAATGTCCAAGTGCATGGATCGCTTTTCGGATTTTCAAAAATTCATTAAAAATATTCTTCAAGAGATATGCAAATATATTCAACGGATTCTTGTTCAGGGCATGCTTGACTATGACTGTGTACAATTTCAAGACATTCCAAGATACTTTTGGGGTCTTTTTTGAATAAAAAGTTAAGTCACTGCCTAAGTGCATGGATCGCTTTCCTGATTTTCAAAAATTCATTAAAAATATTCCTTAAGCGATATGCAAATATTTTCAACGGATTCTTGTTCAGGGCGTCGTTGACTATGA
The DNA here is from genome assembly GCF_963457635.1 of Microchirus variegatus. Lineage (NCBI taxonomy): Eukaryota > Metazoa > Chordata > Actinopteri > Pleuronectiformes > Soleidae > Microchirus > Microchirus variegatus. The sequence goes on from NW_028154766.1 coordinate 88,307, forward strand.
CTGAGTACAATTTCAAAACATTCCAACATACTTGGAATGTCCAAGTGCATGGATCGCTTTCCTGATTTTCAAAAGTTCATTAAAAATATTCTTCAAGAGATATGCAAATATATTCAACGGATTCTTGTTCAGGGCATGCTTGACTATGACTGTGTACAATTTCAAGACATTCCAAGATACTTTTGGGGTCTTTTTTGACAAAAAAGTTAAGTCACTGCCTAAGTGCATGGATCGCTTTCCTGATTTTCAAAAATTCATTAAAAATATTCCTTAAGCGATATGCAAATATTTTCAACGGATTCTTGTTCAGGGCGTCGTTGACTATGACTGAGTACAATTTCAAGACATTCCAACATACTTGGAATGTCCAAGTGCATGGATCGCTTTCCTGATTTTCAGAAGTTCATTAAAAATATTCTTCAAGAGATATGCAAATATATTCAACGGATTCTTGTTCAGGGCATGCTTGACTATGACTGTGTACAATTTCAAGACATTCCAAGATACCTTTGGGGTCTTTTTTGGATAAAAAGTTAAGTCACTGCCTAAGTGCACAGACTTTCATCATTTTCAAAAATTCATTAAAAATATTCCTTAAGAGATATGCAAATATTTTCAATGGATTCTTGTTCAGGGCATCGTTGACTATGACTGAGTACAATTTCAAGACATTCCAACATACTTGGAATGTCCAAGTGCATGGATCGCTTTCCGGATTTTCAAAAATTCATTAAAAATATTCTTCAAGAGATATGCAAATATATTCAACGGATTCTTGTTCAGGGCATGCTTGACTATGACTGTGTACAATTTCAAGACATTCCAAGATACTTTTGGGGTCTTTTTTGACGAAAAAGTTAAGTCACTGCCTAAGTGCATGGATCGCTTTCCTGATTTTCAAAAATTCATTAAAAATATTCCTTAAGCGATATGCAAATATTTTCAACGGATTCTTGTTCAGGGCGTCGTTGACTATGACCGAGTACAATTTCAAGACATTCCAACATACTTTGAATGTCCAAGTACATGGATCGCTTTCCTGATTTTCAAAAGTTCATTAAAAATATTCTTCAAGAGATATGCAAATATATTCAACGGATTCTTGTTCAGGGCATGCTTGACTATGACTGTGTACAATTTCAAGACATTCCAAGATACTTTTGGGGTCTTTTTTGACAAAAAAGTTAAGTCACTGCCTAAGTGCATGGATTGCTTTCCTGATTTTCAAAAATTCATTAAAAATATTCCTTAAGAGATATGCGAATATTTTCAATTGATTCTTGTTCAGGGCGTCGTTGACTATGACCGAGTACAATTTCAAGACATTCCAACATACTTTGAATGTCCAAGTACATGGATCGCTTTCCTGATTTTCAAAAGTTCATTAAAAATATTCTTCAAGAGATATGCAAATATATTCAACGGATTCTTGTTCAGGGCATGCTTGACTATGACTGTGTACAATTTCAAGACATTCCAAGATACTTTTGGGGTCTTTTTTGAATAAAAAGTTAAGTCACTGCCTAAGTGCACAGACTTTCCTCATTTTCAAAAATTCATTAAAAATATTCCTTAAGAGATATGCAAATATTTTCAATTGATTCTTGTTCAGGGCGTCGTTGACTATGACTGAGTACAATTTCAAGACATTCCAACATACTTGGAATGTCCAAGTGCATGGATCGCTTTTCGGATTTTCAAAAATTCATTAAAAATATTCTTCAAGAGATATGCAAATATATTCAACGGATTCTTGTTCAGGGCATGCTTGACTATGACTGTGTACAATTTCAAGACATTCCAAGATACTTTTGGGGTCTTTTTTGAATAAAAAGTTAAGTCACTGCCTAAGTGCATGGATCGCTTTCCTGATTTTCAAAAATTCATTAAAAATATTCCTTAAGCGATATGCAAATATTTTCAACGGATTCTTGTTCAGGGCGTCGTTGACTATGACTGAGTACAATTTCAAAACATTCCAACATACTTGGAATGTCCAAGTGCATGGATCGCTTTCCTGATTTTCAAAAGTTCATTAAAAATATTCTTCAAGAGATATGCAAATATATTCAACGGATTCTTGTTCAGGGCATGCTTGACTATGACTGTGTACAATTTCAAGACATTCCAAGATACTTTTGGGGTCTTTTTTGACAAAAAAGTTAAGTCACTGCCTAAGTGCATGGATCGCTTTCCTGATTTTCAAAAATTCATTAAAAATATTCCTTAAGCGATATGCAAATATTTTCAACGGATTCTTGTTCAGGGCGTCGTTGACTATGACTGAGTACAATTTCAAGACATTCCAACATACTTGGAATGTCCAAGTGCATGGATCGCTTTCCTGATTTTCAGAAGTTCATTAAAAATATTCTTCAAGAGATATGCAAATATATTCAACGGATTCTTGTTCAGGGCATGCTTGACTATGACTGTGTACAATTTCAAGACATTCCAAGATACCTTTGGGGTCTTTTTTGGATAAAAAGTTAAGTCACTGCCTAAGTGCACAGACTTTCATCATTTTCAAAAATTCATTAAAAATATTCCTTAAGAGATATGCAAATATTTTCAATGGATTCTTGTTCAGGGCATCGTTGACTATGACTGAGTACAATTTCAAGACATTCCAACATACTTGGAATGTCCAAGTGCATGGATCGCTTTCCGGATTTTCAAAAATTCATTAAAAATATTCTTCAAGAGATATGCAAATATATTCAACGGATTCTTGTTCAGGGCATGCTTGACTATGACTGTGTACAATTTCAAGACATTCCAAGATACTTTTGGGGTCTTTTTTGACGAAAAAGTTAAGTCACTGCCTAAGTGCATGGATCGCTTTCCTGATTTTCAAAAATTCATTAAAAATATTCCTTAAGCGATATGCAAATATTTTCAACGGATTCTTGTTCAGGGCGTCGTTGACTATGACCGAGTACAATTTCAAGACATTCCAACATACTTTGAATGTCCAAGTACATGGATCGCTTTCCTGATTTTCAAAAGTTCATTAAAAATATTCTTCAAGAGATATGCAAATATATTCAACGGATTCTTGTTCAGGGCATGCTTGACTATGACTGTGTACAATTTCAAGACATTCCAAGATACTTTTGGGGTCTTTTTTGACAAAAAAGTTAAGTCACTGCCTAAGTGCATGGATTGCTTTCCTGATTTTCAAAAATTCATTAAAAATATTCCTTAAGAGATATGCGAATATTTTCAATTGATTCTTGTTCAGGGCGTCGTTGACTATGACCGAGTACAATTTCAAGACATTCCAACATACTTTGAATGTCCAAGTACATGGATCGCTTTCCTGATTTTCAAAAGTTCATTAAAAATATTCTTCAAGAGATATGCAAATATATTCAACGGATTCTTGTTCAGGGCATGCTTGACTATGACTGTGTACAATTTCAAGACATTCCAAGATACTTTTGGGGTCTTTTTTGAATAAAAAGTTAAGTCACTGCCTAAGTGCACAGACTTTCCTCATTTTCAAAAATTCATTAAAAATATTCCTTAAGAGATATGCAAATATTTTCAATTGATTCTTGTTCAGGGCGTCGTTGACTATGACTGAGTACAATTTCAAGACATTCCAACATACTTGGAATGTCCAAGTGCATGGATCGCTTTTCGGATTTTCAAAAATTCATTAAAAATATTCTTCAAGAGATATGCAAATATATTCAACGGATTCTTGTTCAGGGCATGCTTGACTATGACTGTGTACAATTTCAAGACATTCCAAGATACTTTTGGGGTCTTTTTTGAATAAAAAGTTAAGTCACTGCCTAAGTGCACAGACTTTCCTCATTTTCAAAAATTCATTAAAAATATTCCTTAAGAGATATGCAAATATTTTCAATTGATTCTTGTTCAGGGCGTCGTTGACTATGACTGAGTACAATTTAAAGACATTCCAACATACTTGGAATGTCCAAGTGCATGGATCGCTTTTCGGATTTTCAAAAATTCATTTAAAATATTCTTCAAGAGATATGCAAATATATTCAACGGATTCTTGTTCAGGGCATGCTTGGCTATGACTGTGTACAATTTCAAGACATTCCAAGATACTTTTGGGGTCTTTTTTGACAAAAAAGTTAAGTCACTGCCTAAGTGCATGGATCGCTTTCCTGATTTTCAAAAATTCATTAAAAATATTCCTTAAGCGATATGCAAATATTTTCAACGGATTCTTGTTCAGGGCGTCGTTGACTATGACTGAGTACAATTTCAAGACATTCCAACATACTTGGAATGTCCAAGTGCATGGATCGCTTTCCTGATTTTCAAAAGTTCATTAAAAATATTCTTCAAGAGATATGCAAATATATTCAACGGATTCTTGTTCAGGGCATGCTTGACTATGACTGTGTACAATTTCAAGACATTCCAAGATACCTTTGGGGTCTTTTTTGGATAAAAAGTTAAGTCACTGCCTAAGTGCACAGACTTTCATCATTTTCAAAAATTCATTAAAAATATTCCTTAAGAGATATGCAAATATTTTCAATGGATTCTTGTTCAGGGCGTCGTTGACTATGACTGAGTACAATTTCAAGACATTCCAACATACTTGGAATGTCCAAGTGCATGGATCGCTTTCCGGATTTTCAAAAATTCATTAAAAATATTCTTCAAGAGATATGCAAATATATTCAACGGATTCTTGTTCAGGGCATGCTTGACTATGACTGTGTACAATTTCAAGACATTCCAAGATACTTTTGGGGTCTTTTTTGAATAAAAAGTTAAGTCACTGCCTAAGTGCACAGACTTTCCTCATTTTCAAAAATTCATTAAAAATATTCCTTAAGAGATATGCAAATATTTTCAATTGATTCTTGTTCAGGGCGTCGTTGACTATGACTGAGTACAATTTCAAGACATTCCAACATACTTGGAATGTCCAAGTGCATGGATCGCTTTTCGGATTTTCAAAAATTCATTAAAAATATTCTTCAAGAGATATGCAAATATATTCAACGGATTCTTGTTCAGGGCATGCTTGACTATGACTGTGTACAATTTCAAGACATTCCAAGATACTTTTGGGGTCTTTTTTGACAAAAAAGTTAAGTCACTGCCTAAGTGCATGGATCGCTTTCCTGATTTTCAAAAATTCATTAGAAATATTCCTTAAGCGATATGCAAATATTTTCAACGGATTCTTGTTCAGGGCGTCGTTGACTATGACTGAGTACAATTTCAAGACATTCCAACATACTTGGAATGTCCAAGTGCATGGATCGCTTTCCTGATTTTCAAAAGTTCATTAAAAATATTCTTCAAGAGATATGCAAATATATTCAACGGATTCTTGTTCAGGGCATGCTTGACTATGACTGTGTACAATTTCAAGACATTCCAAGATACCTTTGGGGTCTTTTTTGAATAAAAAGTTAAGTCACTGCCTAAGTGCACAGACTTTCATCATTTTCAAAAATTCATTAAAAATATTCCTTAAGAGATATGCAAATATTTTCAATGGATTCTTGTTCAGGGCGTCGTTGACTATGACCGAGTACAATTTCAAGACATTCCAACATACTTGGAATGTCCAAGTGCATGGATCGCTTTCCGGATTTTCAAAAATTCATTAAAAATATTCTTCAAGAGATATGCAAATATATTCAACGGATTCTTGTTCAGGGCATTCTTGACTATGACTGTGTACAATTTCAAGACATTCCAAGATACTTTTGGGGTCTTTTTTGACGAAAAAGTTAAGTCACTGCCTAAGTGCATGGATCGCTTTCCTGATTTTCAGAAATTCTTTAAAAAATATTCCTGAAACGATATGCAAATATTTTCAACGGATTCTTGTTCAGGGCGTCGTTGACTATGACTGAGTACAATTTCAAGACATTCCAACATACTTGGAATGTCCAAGTGCATGGATCGCTTTCCTGATTTTCAAAAGTTCATTAAAAATATTCTTCAAGAGATATGCAAATATATTCAACGGATTCTTGTTCAGGGCATGCTTGACTATGACTGTGTACAATTTCAAGACATTCCAAGATACCTTTGGGGTCTTTTTTGAATAAAAAGTTAAGTCACTGCCTCAGTGCACAGACTTTCATCATTTTCAAAAATTCATTAAAAATATTCCTTAAGAGATATGCAAATATTTTCAATAGATTCTTGTTCAGGGCGTCGTTGACTATGACCGAGTACAATTTCAAGACATTCCAACATACTTGGAATGTCCAAGTGCATGGATCGCTTTCCTGATTTTCAAAAGTTCATTAAAAATATTCTTCAAGAGATATGCAAATATATTCAACGGATTCTTGTTCAGGGCATGCTTGACTATGACTGTGTACAATTTCAAGACATTCCAAGATACCTTTGGGGTCTTTTTTGAATAAAAAGTTAAGTCACTGCCTAAGTGCACAGACTTTCATCATTTTCAAAAATTCATTAAAAATATTCATTAAGAGATATGCAAATATTTTCAATGGATTCTTGTTCAGGGCGTCGTTGACTATGACCGAGAACAATTTCAAAACATTCCAACATACTTGGAATGTCCAAGTGCATGGATCGCTTTCCGGATTTTCAAAAATTCATTCAAAATATTCTTCAAGAGATATGCAAATATATTCAACGGATTCTTGTTCAGGGCATTCTTGACTATGACTGTGTACAATTTCAAGACATTCCAAGATACTTTTGGGGTCTTTTTTGACGAAAAAGTTAAGTCACTGCCTAAGTGCATGGATCGCTTTCCTGATTTTCAGAAATTCTTTAAAAATATTCCTTAAACGATATGCAAATATTTTCAACGGATTCTTGTTCAGGGCGTCGTTGACTATGACTGAGTACAATTTCAAGACATTCCAACATACTTGGAATGTCCAAGTGCATGGATCGCTTTCCTGATTTTCAAAAGTTCATTAAAAATATTCTTCAAGAGATATGCAAATATATTCAACGGATTCTTGTTCAGGGCATGCTTGACTATGACTGTGTACAATTTCAAGACATTCCAAGATACTTTTGGGGTCTTTTTTGAATAAAAAGTTAAGTCACTGCCTAAGTGCACAGACTTTCCTCATTTTCAAAAATTCATTAAAAATATTCCTTAAGAGATATGCAAATATTTTTAATTGATTCTTGTTCAGGGCTTCGTTGACTATGACTGAGTACAATTTCAAGACATTCCAACATACTTGGAATGTCCAAGTGCATGGATCGCTTTTCGGATTTTCAAAAATTAATTAAAAATATTCTTCAAGAGATATGCAAATATATTCAACATATTCTTGTTCAGGGCATGCTTGACTATGACTGTGTACAATTTCAAGACATTCCAAGATACTTTTGGGGTCTTTTTTGACAAAAAAGTTTAGTCACTGCCTAAGTGCATGGATCGCTTTCCTGATTTTCAGAAATTCTTTAAAAATATTCCTTAAACGATATGCAAATATTTTCAACGGATTCTTGTTCAGGGCGTCGTTGACTATGACTGAGTACAATTTCAAGACATTCCAACATACTTGGAATGTCCAAGTGCATGGATCGCTTTCCGGATTTTCAAAAATTCATTAAAAATATTCTTCAAGAGATATGCAAATATATTCAACGGATTCTTGTTCAGGGCATGCTTGACTATGACTGTGTACAATTTCAAGACATTCCAAGATACTTTTGGGGTCTTTTTTGACAAAAAAGTTAAGTCACTGCCTAAGTGCATGGATTGCTTTCCTGATTTTCAAAAATTCATTAAAAATATTCCTTAAGGGATATGCAAATATTTTTAACGGATTCTTGTTCAGGGCGTCGTTGACTATGACTGAGTACAATTTCAAGACATTCCAACATACTTGGAATGTCCAAGTGCATGGATCGCTTTCCGGATTTTCAAAAATTCATTAAAAATATTCTTCAAGAGATATGCAAATATATTCAACGGATTCTTGTTCAGGGCATGCTTGACTATGACTGTGTACAATTTCAAGACATTCCAAGATACTTTTGGGGTCTTTTTTGACGAAAAAGTTAAGTCACTGCCTAAGTGCATGGATCGCTTTCCTGATTTTCAAAAATTCATTAAAAATATTCCTTAAGCGATATGCAAATATTTTCAACGGATTCTCGTTCAGGGCGTCGTTGACTATGACTGAGTACAATTTCAAGACATTCCAACATACTTGGAATGTCCAAGTGCATGGATCGCTTTCCAGATTTTCAAAAATTCATTAAAATTATTCTTCAAGAGATATGCAAATATATTCAACGGATTCTTGTTCAGGGCATGCTTGACTATGACTGTGTACAATTTCAAGACATTCCAAGATACTTTTGGGGTCTTTTTTGACGAAAAAGTTAAGTCACTGCCTAAGTGCATGGATCGCTTTCCTGATTTTCAAAAATTCATTAAAAATATTCCTTAAGCGATATGCAAATATTTTCAACGGATTCTCGTTCAGGGCGTCGTTGACTATGACTGAGTACAATTTCAAGACATTCCAACATACTTGGAATGTCCAAGTGCATGGATCGCTTTCCGGATTTTCAAAAATTCATTAAAAATATTCTTCAAGAGATATGCAAATATATTCAACGGATTCTTGTTCAGGGCATGCTTGACTATGACTGTGTACAATTTCAAGACATTCCAATTTACTTTTGGGTTTTTTTTTGAAAAAAAAGTCAAGTCACTAAGTGCATCAGGGCAAATGGATCGTTTCCTTCGTCTCACCTGATATCCTGCTGTGTGATCCACGGTGTCCAAACGTTTGTTTCCAGCGACTGGACGACATGGATGAACTCCTGCAGCTTTAATTCTTTAAAAACAACCCAAAAACATCAAAAGTTAAGTCACTGCCTAAGTGCATGGATCGCTTTCCTGATTTTCAAAAATTCATTAAAAATATTCCTTAAGCGATATGCAAATATTTTCAACGGATTCTTGTTCAGGGCGTCGTTGACTATGACCGAGTACAATTTCAAGACATTCCAACATACTTTGAATGTCCAAGTACATGGATCGCTTTCCTGATTTTCAAAAGTTCATTAAAAATATTCTTCAAGAGATATGCAAATATATTCAACTGATTCTTGTTCAGGGCATGCTTGACTATGACTGTGTACAATTTCAAGACATTCCAAGATACTTTTGGGGTCTTTTTTGAATAAAAAGTTAAGTCACTGCCTAAGTGCACAGACTTTCCTCATATTCAAAAATTCATTAAAAATATTCCTTAAGAGATATGCAAATATTTTCAATTGATTCTTGTTCAGGGCGTCGTTGACTATGACTGAGTACAATTTAAAGACATTCCAACATACTTGTAATGTCCAAGTGCATGGATCGCTTTTCGGATTTTCAAAAATTCATTAAAAATATTCTATAAGAGATATGCAAATATATTCAACGGATTCTTGTTCAGGGCATGCTTGACTATGACTGTGTACAATTTCAAGACATTCCAAGATACTTTTGGGGTCTTTTTTGACAAAAAAGTTAAGTCACTGCCTAAGTGCATGGATTGCTTTCCTGATTTTCAAAAATTCATTAAAAATATTCCTTAAGGGATATGCAAATATTTTTAACGGATTCTTGTTCAGGGCGTCGTTGACTATGACTGAGTACAATTTCAAGACATTCCAACATACTTGGAATGTCCAAGTGCATGGATCGCTTTCCGGATTTTCAAAAATTCATTAAAAATATTCTTCAAGAGATATGCAAATATATTCAACGGATTCTTGTTCAGGGCATGCTTGACTATGACTGTGTACAATTTCAAGACATTCCAAGATACTTTTGGGGTCTTTTTTGACGAAAAAGTTAAGTCACTGCCTAAGTGCATGGATCGCTTTCCTGATTTTCAAAAATTCATTAAAAATATTCCTTAAGCGATATGCAAATATTTTCAACGGATTCTCGTTCAGGGCGTCGTTGACTATGACTGAGTACAATTTCAAGACATTCCAACATACTTGGAATGTCCAAGTGCATGGATCGCTTTCCAGATTTTCAAAAATTCATTAAAATTATTCTTCAAGAGATATGCAAATATATTCAACGGATTCTTGTTCAGGGCATGCTTGACTATGACTGTGTACAATTTCAAGACATTCCAAGATACTTTTGGGGTCTTTTTTGACGAAAAAGTTAAGTCACTGCCTAAGTGCATGGATCGCTTTCCTGATTTTCAAAAATTCATTAAAAATATTCCTTAAGCGATATGCAAATATTTTCAACGGATTCTCGTTCAGGGCGTCGTTGACTATGACTGAGTACAATTTCAAGACATTCCAACATACTTGGAATGTCCAAGTGCATGGATCGCTTTCCGGATTTTCAAAAATTCATTAAAAATATTCTTCAAGAGATATGCAAATATATTCAACGGATTCTTGTTCAGGGCATGCTTGACTATGACTGTGTACAATTTCAAGACATTCCAATTTACTTTTGGGTTTTTTTTTGAAAAAAAAGTCAAGTCACTAAGTGCATCAGGGCAAATGGATCGTTTCCTTCGTCTCACCTGATATCCTGCTGTGTGATCCACGGTGTCCAAACGTTTGTTTCCAGCGACTGGACGACATGGATGAACTCCTGCAGCTTTAATTCTTTAAAAACAACCCAAAAACATCAAAAGTTAAGTCACTGCCTAAGTGCATGGATCGCTTTCCTGATTTTCAAAAATTCATTAAAAATATTCCTCAAGAGATATGCAAATATATTCAACGGATTCTTGTTCAGGGCATGCTTGACTATGACTGTGTACAATTTCAAGACATTCCAAGATACTTTTGGGGTCTTTTTTGAAAAAAAAGTCAAGTCACTAAGTGCATCAGGGCAAATGGATCGTTTCCTCCGTCTCACCTTATTTCCTGCTGTGTGATCCATGGTGTCCAAACGTTTGTTTCCAGCGACTGGGCGACATGGATGAACTCCTGCAGCTTTAATGCTTTAAAAACAAACCAAAAACATCAAAAGTTAAGTCACTGCCTAAGTGCATGGATCGCTTTCCTAATTTTCAAAAATTCATTAAAAATATTCCTTAAGAGATATGCAAATATTTTCAATTGATTCTTGTTCAGGGCGTCGTTGACTATGACTGAGTACAATTTCAAGACATTCCAAGATACTTTTGGGGTCTTTTTTGAATAAAAAGTTAAGTCACTGCCTAAGTGCATGCATCGCTTTCCTGATTTTCAAAAATTCATTAAAAATATTCCTTAAGCGATATGCAAATATTTTCAACGGATTCTTGTTCAGGGCGTCGTTGACTATGACTGAGTACAATTTCAAAACATTCCAACATACTTGGAATGTCCAAGTGCATGGATCGCTTTCCTGATTTTCAAAAGTTCATTAAAAATATTCTTCAAGAGATATGCAAATATATTCAACGGATTCTTGTTCAGGGCATGCTTGACTATGACTGTGTACAATTTCAAGACATTCCAAGATACCTTTGGGGTCTTTTTTGGATAAAAAGTTAAGTCACTGCCTAAGTGCACAGACTTTCATCATTTTCAAAAATTCATTAAAAATATTCCTTAAGAGATATGCAAATATTTTCAATGGATTCTTGTTCAGGGCGTCGTTGACTATGACCAAGTACAATTTCAAGACATTCCAACATACTTGGAATGTCCAAGTGCATGGATCGCTTTTCGGATTTTCAAAAATTCATTAAAAATATTCTTCAAGAGATATGCAAATATATTCAACGGATTCTTGTTCAGGGCATGCTTGACTATGACTGTGTACAATTTCAAGACATTCCAAGATACTTTTGGGGTCTTTTTTGAATAAAAAGTTAAGTCACTGCCTAAGTGCACAGACTTTCCTCATTTCCAAAAATTCATTAAAAATATTCCTTAAGAGATATGCAAATATTTTCAATGGATTCTTGTTCAGGGCTTCGTTGACTATGACTGAGTACAATTTCAACACATTCCAACATACTTGGAATGTCCAAGTGCATGGATCGCTTTTCGGATTTTCAAAAATTAATTAAAAATATTCTTCAAGAGATATGCAAATATATTCAACGGTTTCTTGTTCAGGGCATGCTTGACTATGACTGTGTACAATTTCAAGACATTCCAAGATACTTTTGGGGTCTTTTTTGACGAAAAAGTTAAGTCACTGCCTAAGTGCATGGATCGCTTTCCTGATTTTCAAAAATTCATTAAAAATATTCCTTAAGCGATATGCAAATATTTTCAACGGATTCTTGTTCAGGGCGTCGTTGACTATGACTGAGTACAATTTCAAGACATTCCAACATACTTGGAATGTCCAAGTGCATGGATCGCTTTCCGGATTTTCAAAAATTCATTAAAAATATTCTTCAAGAGATATGCAAATATATTCAACGGATTCTTGTTCAGGGCATGCTTGACTATGACTGTGTACAATTTCAAGACATTCCAAGATACTTTTGGGGTCTTTTTTGAAAAAAAAGTCAAGTCACTTAGTGCATCAGGGCAAATGGATCGTTTCCTCCGTCTCACCTTATTTCCTGCTGTGTGATCCATGGTGTCCAAACGTTTGTTTCCAGCGACTGGGCGACATGGATGAACTTCTGCAGCTTTAATGCTTTAAAAACAAACCAAAAACATCAAAAGTTAAGTCACTGCCTAAGTGCATGGATCGCTTTCCTCATTTTCAAAAATTCATTAAAAATATTCCTTAAGAGATATGCAAATATTTTCAATTGATTCTTGTTCAGGGCGTCGTTGACTATGACTGAGTACAATTTCAAGACATTCCAACATACTTGGAATGTCCAAGTGCATGGATCGCTTTTCGGATTTTTAAAAATTCATTAAAAATATTCTTCAAGAGATATGCAAATATATTCAACGGATTCTTGTTCAGGGCATGCTTGACTATGACTGTGTACAATTTCAAGACATTCCAAGATACTTTTGGGGTCTTTTTTGAATAAAAAGTTAAGTCACTGCCTAAGTGCATGGATCGATTTCCTGATTTTCAAAAATTCATTAAAAATATTCCTTAAGCGATATGCAAATATTTTCAACGGATTCTTGTTCAGGGCGTCGTTGACTATGACTGAGTACAATTTCAAAACATTCCAACATACTTGGAATGTCCAAGTGCATGGATCGCTTTCCTGATTTTCAAAAGTTCATTAAAAATATTCTTCAAGAGATATGCAAATATATTCAACGGATTCTTGTTCAGGGCATGCTTGACTATGACTGTGTACAATTTCAAGACATTCCAAGATACGTTTGGGGTCTTTTTTGAATAAAAAGTTAAGTCACTGCCTAAGTGCACAGACTTTACTCATTTTCAAAAATTCATTAAAAATATTCCTTAAGAGATATGCAAATATTTTCAATTGATTCTTGTTCAGGGCGTCGTTGACTATGACTGAGTACAATTTCAAGACATTCCAACATACTTGGAATGTCCAAGTGCATGGATCGCTTTCCTGATTTTCAAAAGTTCATTAAAAATATTCTTCAAGAGATATGCAAATATATTCAACGGATTCTTGTTCAGGGCATGCTTGACTATGACTGTGTACAATTTCAAGACATTCCAAGATACCTTTGGGGTCTTTTTTGGATAAAAAGTTAAGTCACTGCCTAAGTGCACAGACTTTCATCATTTTCAAAAATTCATTAAAAATATTCCTTAAGAGATATGCAAATATTTTCAATGGATTCTTGTTCAGGGCGTCGTTGACTATGACCAAGTACAATTTCAAGACATTCCAACATACTTGGAATGTCCAAGTGCATGGATCGCTTTTCGGATTTTCAAAAATTCATTAAAAATATTCTTCAAGAGATATGCAAATATATTCAACGGATTCTTGTTCAGGGCATGCTTGACTATGACTGTGTACAATTTCAAGACATTCCAAGATACTTTTGGGGTCTTTTTTGACAAAAAAGTTAAGTCACTGCCTAAGTGCATGGATCGCTTTCCTGATTTTCAAAAATTCATTAAAAATATTCCTTAAGCGATATGCAAATATTTTCAACGGATTCTTGTTCAGGGCGTCGTTGACTATGACTGAGTACAATTTCAAGACATTCCAACATACTTGGAATGTCCAAGTGCATGGATCGCTTTCCGGATTTTCAAAAATTCATTAAAAATATTCTTCAAGAGATATGCAAATATATTCAACGGATTCTTGTTCAGGGCATGCTTGACTATGACTGTGTACAATTTCAAGACATTCCAATTTACTTTTGGGTTTTTTTTTGAAAATAAAGTCAAGTCACTAAGTGCATCAGGGCAAATGGATCGTTTCCTTCGTCTCACCTGATATCCTGCTGTGTGATCCACGGTGTCCAAACGTTTGTTTCCAGCGACTGGACGACATGGATGAACTCCTGCAGCTTTAATTCTTTAAAAACAACCCAAAAACATCAAAAGTTAAGTCACTGCCTAAGTGCATGGATCGCTTTCCTGATTTTCAAAAATTCATTAAAAATATTCCTCAAGAGATATGCAAATATATTCAACGGATTCTTGTTCAGGGCATGCTTGACTATGACTGTGTACAATTTCAAGACATTCCAAGATACTTTTGGGGTCTTTTTTGACAAAAAAGTTAAGTCACTGCCTAAGTGCATGGATCGCTTTCCTGATTTTCAAAAATTCATTAAAAATATTCCTTAAGCGATATGCAAATATTTTCAACAGATTCTTGTTCAGGGCGTCGTTGACTATGACTGAGTACAATTTCAAGACATTCCAACATACTTGGAATGTCCAATTGCATGGATCGCTTTCCTGATTTTCAAAAGTTCATTAAAAATATTCTTCAAGAGATATGCAAATATATTCAACGGATTCTTGTTCAGGGCATGCTTGACTATGACTGTGTACAATTTCAAGACATTCCAAGATACCTTTGGGGTCTTTTTTGAATAAAAAGTTAAGTCACTGCCTAAGTGCACAGACTTTCATCATTTTCAAAAATTCATTAAAAATATTCCTTAAGAGATATGCAAATATTTTCAATGGATTCTTGTTCAGGGCGTCGTTGACTATGACCGAGTACAATTTCAAGACATTCCAACATACTTGGAATGTCCAAGTGCATGGATCGCTTTCCGGATTTTCAAAAATTCATTAAAAATATTCTTCAAGAGATATGCAAATATATTCAACGGATTCTTGTTCAGGGCATTCTTGACTATGACTGTGTACAATTTCAAGACATTCCAAGCTACTTTTGGGGTCTTTTTTGACGAAAAAGTTAAGTCACTGCCTAAGTGCATGGATCGCTTTCCTGATTTTCAGAAATTCTTTAAAAATATTCCTTAAACGATATGCAAATATTTTCAACGGATTCTTGTTCAGGGCGTCGTTGACTATGACTGAGTACAATTTCAAGACATTCCAACATACTTGGAATGTCCAAGTGCATGGATCGCTTTCCTGATTTTCAAAAGTTCATTAAAAATATTCTTCAAGAGATATGCAAATATATTCAACGGATTCTTGTTCAGGGCATGCTTGACTATGACTGTGTACAATTTCAAGACATTCCAAGATACTTTTGGGGTCTTTTTTGAATAAAAAGTTAAGTCACTGCCTAAGTGCACAGACTTTCCTCATTTTCAAAAATTCATTAAAAATATTCCTTAAGAGATATGCAAATATTTTCAATTGATTCTTGTTCAGGGCGTCGTTGACTATGACTGAGTACAATTTCAAGACATTCCAACATACTTGGAATGTCCAAGTGCATGGATCGCTTTCCTGATTTTCAAAAGTTCATTAAAAATATTCTTCAAGAGATATGCAAATATATTCAACGGATTCTTGTTCAGGGCATGCTTGACTATGACTGTGTACAATTTCAAGACATTCCAAGATACTTTTGGGGTCTTTTTTGACAAAAAAGTTAAGTCACTGCCTAAGTGCATGGATCGCTTTCCTGATTTTCAAAAATTCATTTAAAATATTCCTGAAGCGATATGCAAATATTTTCAACGGATTCTTGTTCAGGGCGTCGTTGACTATGACTGAGTACAATTTCAAGACATTCCAACATACTTGGAATGTCCAAGTGCATGGATCGCTGTCCTGATTTTCAAAAATTCATTAAAAATTTTCCTTAAGCGATATGTAAATATATTCAACGGATTCTTGTTCAGGGCATGCTTGACTATGACTGTGTACAATTTCAAGACATTCCAAGATACTTTTGGGGTCTTTTTTGACGAAAAAGTTAAGTCACTGCCGAAGTGCACAGAAATTCCTCATTTTCAAAAATTCATTAAAAATATTCCTTAAGAGATATGCAAATATTTTCAATAGATTCTTGTTCAGGGCGTCGTTGACTATGACTGATTACAATTTCAAGACATTCCAACTTACTTGGAATGTCCAAGTGCATGGATAGCTTTCCGGATTTTCAAAAATTCATTAAAAATATTCTTCAAGAGATATGCAAATATATTCAACAGGTTCTTGTTCAGGGCATGCTTGACTATGACTGTGTACAATTTCAAGACATTCCAAGATACTTTTGGGGTCTTTTTTGACGAAAAAGTTAAGTCACTGCCTAAGTGCATGGATCGCTTTCCTGATTTTCAGAAATTCTTTAAAAATATTCCTTAAACGATATGCAAATATTTTCAACGGATTCTTGTTCAGGGCGTCGTTGACTATGACTGAGTACAATTTCAAGACATTCCAACATACTTGGAATGTCCAATTGCATGGATCGCTTTCCTGATTTTCAAAAGTTCATTAAAAATATTCTTCAAGAGATATGCAAATATATTCAACGGATTCTTGTTCAGGGCATGCTTGACTATGACTGTGTACAACTTCAAGACATTCCAAGATACTTTTGGGGTCTTTTTTGAATAAAAAGTTAAGTCACTGCCTAAGTGCATGGATCGCTTTCCTGATTTTCAAAAATTCATTAAAAATATTCCTTAAGCGATATGCAAATATTTTCAACGGATTCTTGTTCAGGGCGTCGTTGACTATGACCGAGTACAATTTCAAGACATTCCAACATACTTTGAATGTCCAAGTACATGGATCGCTTTTCGGATTTTCAAAAATTCATTAAAAATATTCTTCAAGAGATATGCAAATATATTCAACGGATTCTTGTTCAGGGCATGCTTGACTATGACTGTGTACAATTTCAAGACATTCCAAGATACTTTTGGGGTCTTTTTTGAATAAAAAGTTAAGTCACTGCCTAAGTGCACAGACTTTCCTCATTTTCAAAAATTCATTAGAAATATTCCTTAAGCGATATGCAAATATTTTCAACGGATTCTTGTTCAGGGCGTCGTTGACTATGACTGAGTACAATTTCAAGACATTCCAACATACTTGGAATGTCCAAGTGCATGGATCGCTTTTCGGATTTTCAAAAGTTCATTAAAAATATTCTTCAAGAGATATGCAAATATATTCAACGGATTCTTGTTCAGGGCATGCTTGACTATGACTGTGTACAATTTCAAGACATTCCAAGATACTTTTGGGGTCTTTTTTGACAAAAAAGTTAAGTCACTGCCTAAGTGCATGGATCGCTTTCCTGATTTTCAAAAATTCATTAAAAATATTCCTTAAGCGATATGGAAATATTTTCAACGGATTCTTGTTCAGGGCGTCGTTGACTATGACCGAGTACAATTTCAAGACATTCCAACATACTTGGAATGTCCAAGTGCATGGATCGCTTTCCTGATTTTCAAAAGTTCATTAAAAATATTCTTCAAGAGATATGCAAATATATTCAACGGATTCTTGTTCAGGGCATGCTTGACTATGACTGTGTACAATTTCAAGACATTCCAAGATACTTTTGGGGTCTTTTTTGAATAAAAAGTTAAGTCACTGCCTAAGTGCATGGATCGCTTTCCTGATTTTCAAAAATTCATTAAAAATATTCCTTAAGCGATATGCAAATATTTTCAACGGATTCTTGTTCAGGGCGTCGTTGACTATGACTGAGTACAATTTCAAGACATTCCAACATACTTGGAATGTCCAAGTGCATGGATCGCTTTCCTGATTTTCAAAAGTTCATTAAAAAGATTCTTCAAGAGATATGCAAATATATTCAACGGATTCTTGTTCAGGGCATGCTTGACTATGACTGTGTACAATTTCAAGACATTCCAAGATACTTTTGGGGTCTTTTTTGAATAAAAAGTTAAGTCACTGCCTAAGTGCACAGACTTTCCTCATTTTCAAAAATTCATTAAAAATATTCCTTAAGAGATATGCAAATATTTTCAATTGATTCTTGTTCAGGGCGTCGTTGACTATGACTGAGTACAATTTCAAGACATTCCAACATACTTGGAATGTCCAAGTGCATGGATCGCTTTCCTGATTTTCAAAAGTTCATTAAAAAGATTCTTCAAGAGATATGCAAATATATTCAACGGATTCTTGTTCAGGGCATGCTTGACTATGACTGTGTACAATTTCAAGACATTCCAAGATACTTTTGGGGTCTTTTTTGACAAAAAAGTTAAGTCACTGCCTAAGTGCATGGATCGCTTTCCTGATTTTCAAAAATTCATTAAAAATATTCCTTAAGCGATATGCAAATATTTTCAACGGATTCTTGTTCAGGGCGTCGTTGACTATGACTGAGTACAATTTCAAGACATTCCAACATACTTGGAATGTCCAAGTGCATGGATCGCTTTCCTGATTTTCAAAAGTTCATTAAAAATATTCTTCAAGAGATATGCAAATATATTCAACGGATTCTTGTTCAGGGCATGCTTGACTATGACTGTGTACAATTTCAAGACATTCCAAGATACCTTTGGGGTCTTTTTTGAATAAAAAGTTAAGTCACTGCCTAAGTGCACAGACTTTCATCATTTTCAAAAATTCATTAAAAATATTCCTTAAGCGATATGCAAATATTTTCAACGGATTCTTGTTCAGGGCGTCGTTGACTATGACTGAGTACAATTTCAAGACATTCCAACATACTTGGAATGTCCAAGTGCATGGATCGCTTTCCTGATTTTCAAAAGTTCATTAAAAATATTCTTCAAGAGATATGCAAATATATTCAACGGATTCTTGTTCAGGGCATGCTTGACTATGACTGTGTACAATTTCAAGACATTCCAAGATACTTTTGGGGTCTTTTTTGACAAAAAAGTTAAGTCACTGCCTAAGTGCATGGATCGCTTTCCTGATTTTCAAAAATTCATTTAAAATATTCCTGAAGCGATATGCAAATATTTTCAACGGATTCTTGTTCAGGGCGTCGTTGACTATGACTGAGTACAATTTCAAGACATTCCAACATACTTGGAATGTCCAAGTGCATGGATCGCTTTCCTGATTTTCAAAAATTCATTAAAAATATTCCTTAAGCGATATGCAAATATATTCAACGGATTCTTGTTCAGGGCATGCTTGACTATGACTGTGTACAATTTCAAGACATTCCAAGATACTTTTGGGGTCTTTTTTGAATAAAAAGTTAAGTCACTGCCTAAGTGCACAGAAATTCCTCATTTTCAAAAATTCATTAAAAATATTCCTTGTGAGATATGCAAATATTTTCAATAGATTCTTGTTCAGGGCGTCGTTGACTATGACTGAGTACAATTTCAAGACATTCCAACTTACTTGGAATGTCCAAGTGCATGGATAGCTTTCCGGATTTTCAAAAATTCATTAAAAATATTCTTCAAGAGATATGCAAATATATTCAACAGGTTCTTGTTCAGGGCATGCTTGACTATGACTGTGTACAATTTCAAGACATTCCAAGATACTTTTGGGGTCTTTTTTGACGAAAAAGTTAAGTCACTGCCTAAGTGCATGGATCGCTTTCCTGATTTTCAAAAATTCATTAAAAATATTCCTTAAGCGATATGCAAATATTTTCAACGGATTCTTGTTCAGGGCGTCGTTGACTATGACTGAGTACAATTTCAAGACATTCCAACATACTTGGAATGTCCAAGTGCATGGATCAATTTCCTGATTTTCAAAAGTTCATTAAAAATATTCTTCAAGAGATATGCAAATATATTCAACGGATTCTTGTTCAGGGCATGCTTGACTATGACTGTGTACAATTTCAAGACATTCCAAGATACTTTTGGGGTCTTTTTTGAATAAAAAGTTAAGTCACTGCCTAAGTGCATGGATCGCTTTCCTGATTTTCAGAAATTCTTTAAAAATATTCCTTAAACGATATGCAAATATTTTCAACGGATTCTTGTTCAGGGCGTCGTTGACTATGACTGAGTACAATTTCAAGACATTCCAACATACTTGGAATGTCCAAGTGCATGGATCGCTTTCCTGATTTTCAAAAATTCATTAAAAATATTCCTTAAGCGATATGCAAATATTTTCAACGGATTCTTGTTCAGGGCGTCGTTGACTATGACTGAGTACAATTTCAAGACATTCCAACATACTTGGAATGTCCAAGTGCATGGATCGCTTTCCGGATTTTCAAAAATTCATTAAAAATATTCTTCAAGAGATATGCAAATATATTCAACGGATTCTTGTTCAGGGCATGCTTGACTATGACTGTGTACAATTTCAAGACATTCCAAGATACTTTTGGGGTCTTTTTTGACGAAAAAGTTAAGTCACTGCCTAAGTGCATGGATCGCTTTCCTGATTTTCAAAAATTCATTAAAAATATTCCTTAAGCGATATGCAAATATTTTCAACAGATTCTTTTTCAGGGCGTCGTTGACTATGACTGAGTACAATTTCAAGACATTCCAACATACTTGGAATGTCCAAGTGCATGGATCGCTTTCCTGATTTTCAAAAGTTCATTAAAAATATTCTTCAAGAGATATGCAAATATATTCAACGGATTCTTGTTCAGGGCATGCTTGACTATGACTGTGTACAATTTCAAGACATTCCAAGATACTTTTGGGGTCTTTTTTGAATAAAAAGTTAAGTCACTGCCTAAGTGCACAGACTTTCCTCATTTTCAAAAATTCATTAAAAATATTCCTTAAGAGATATGCAAATATTTTCAATTGATTCTTGTTCAGGGCGTCGTTGACTATGACTGAGTACAATTTCAAGACATTCCAACATACTTGGAATGTCCAAGTGCATGGATCGCTTTTCGGATTTTCAAAAATTCATTAAAAATATTCTTCAAGAGATATGCAAATATATTCAACGGATTCTTGTTCAGGGCATGCTTGACTATGACTGTGTACAATTTCAAGACATTCCAAGATACTTTTGGGGTCTTTTTTGAATAAAAAGTTAAGTCACTGCCTAAGTGCATGGATCGCTTTCCTGATTTTCAAAAATTCATTAAAAATATTCCTTAAGCGATATGCAAATATTTTCAACGGATTCTTGTTCAGGGCGTCGTTGACTATGACTGAGTACAATTTCAAAACATTCCAACATACTTGGAATGTCCAAGTGCATGGATCGCTTTCCTGATTTTCAAAAGTTCATTAAAAATATTCTTCAAGAGATATGCAAATATATTCAACGGATTCTTGTTCAGGGCATGCTTGACTATGACTGTGTACAATTTCAAGACATTCCAAGATACTTTTGGGGTCTTTTTTGAATAAAAAGTTAAGTCACTGCCTAAGTGCACAGACTTTCCTCATTTTCAAAAATTCATTAAAAATATTCCTTAAGAGATATGCAAATATTTTCAATGGATTCTTGTTCAGGGCGTTGTTGACTATGACTGAGTACAATTTCAAGACATTCCAACATACTTGGAATGTCCAAGTGCATGGATCGCTTTCCGGATTTTCAAAAATTCATTAAAAATATTCTTCCAGAGATATGCAAATATATTCAACGGTTTCTTGTTCAGGGCATGCTTGACTATGACTGTGTACAATTTCAAGACATTCCAAGATACTTTTGGGGTCTTTTTTGACGAAAAAGTTAAGTCACTGCCTAAGTGCATGGATCGCTTTCCGGATTTTCAAAAATTCATTAAAAATATTCTTCAAGAGATATGCAAATATATTCAACGGATTCTTGTTCAGGGCATGCTTGACTATGACTGTGTACAATTTCAAGACATTCCAAGATATTTTTGGGGTCTTTTTTGACGAAAAAGTTAAGTCACTGCCTAAGTGCATGGATCGCTTTCCTGATTTTCAAAAATTCTTTAAAAATATTCCTTAAACGATATGCAAATATTTTCAACGGATTCTTGTT
The DNA here is from genome assembly GCF_963457635.1 of Microchirus variegatus. Classification (NCBI taxonomy): domain Eukaryota; kingdom Metazoa; phylum Chordata; class Actinopteri; order Pleuronectiformes; family Soleidae; genus Microchirus; species Microchirus variegatus. Next base: position 110,490 of record NW_028154766.1, read on the forward strand.
CAGGGCGTCGTTGACTATGACTGAGTTCAATTTCAAGACATTCCAACATACTTTTGGGGTCTTTTTTGACAAAAAAGTTAAGTCACTGCCTAAGTGCATGGATCGCTTTCCTGATTTTCAAAAATTCATTTAAAATATTCCTGAAGCGATATGCAAATATTTTCAACGGATTCTTGTTCAGGGCGTCGTTGACTATGACTGAGTACAATTTCAAGACATTCCAACATACTTGGAATGTCCAAGTGCATGGATCGCTTTCCTGATTTTCAAAAATTCATTAAAAATATTCCTTAAGCGATATGCAAATATATTCAACGGATTCTTGTTCAGGGCATGCTTGACTATGACTGTGTACAATTTCAAGACATTCCAAGATACTTTTGGGGTCTTTTTTGAATAAAAAGTTAAGTCACTGCCTAAGTGCACAGAAATTCCTCATTTTCAAAAATTCATTAAAAATATTCCTTAAGAGATATGCAAATATTTTCAATAGATTCTTGTTCAGGGCGTCGTTGACTATGACTGAGTACAATTTCAAGACATTCCAACTTACTTGGAATGTCCAAGTGCATGGATAGCTTTCCGGATTTTCAAAAGTTCATTAAAAATATTCTTCAAGAGATATGCAAATATATTCAACGGATTCTTGTTCAGGGCATGCTTGACTATGACTGTGTACAATTTCAAGACATTCCAAGATACTTTTGGGGTCTTTTTTGACGAAAAAGTTAAGTCACTGCCTCAGTGCATGGATCGCTTTCCTGACTTTCAAAAATTCATTAAAAATATTCCTTAAGCGATATGCAAATATTTTCAACGGATTCTTGTTCAGGGCGTCGTTGACTATGACTGAGTACAATTTCAAGACATTCCAACATACTTGGAATGTCCAAGTGCATGGATCGCTTTCCGGATTTTCAAAAATTCATTAAAAATATTCTTCAAGAGATATGCAAATATATTCAACGGATTCTTGTTCAGGGCATGCTTGACTATGACTGTGTACAATTTCAAGACATTCCAAGATACTTTTGGGGTCTTTTTTGACGAAAAAGTCAAGTCACTGCCTAAGTGCATGGATCGCTTTCCTGATTTTCAAAAATTCATTAAAAATATTCCTTAAGCGATATGCAAATATTTTCAACGGATTCTTGTTCAGGGCGTCGTTGACTATGACCGAGTACAATTTCAAGACATTCCAACATACTTTGAATGTCCAAGTGCATGGATCGCTTTCCTGATTTTCAAAAGTTCATTAAAAATATTCTTCAAGAGATATGCAAATATATTCAACGGATTCTTGTTCAGGGCATGCTTGACTATGACTGTGTACAATTTCAAGACATTCCAAGATACTTTTGGGGTCTTTTTTGAATAAAAAGTTAAGTCACTGCCGAAGTGCACAGACTTTCCTCATTTTCAAAAATTCATTAAAAATATTCCTTAAGAGATATGCAAATATTTTCAATTGATTCTTGTTCAGGGCGTCGTTGACTATGACTGAGTACAATTTCAAGACATTCCAACATACTTGGAATGTCCAAGTGCATGGATCGCTTTTCGGATTTTCAAAAATTCATTAAAAATATTCTTCAAGAGATATGCAAATATATTCAACGGATTCTTGTTCAGGGCATGCTTGACTATGACTGTGTACAATTTCAAGACATTCCAAGATACTTTTGGGGTCTTTTTTGAATAAAAAGTTAAGTCACTGCCTAAGTGCATGGATCGCTTTCCTGATTTTCAAAAATTCATTAAAAATATTCCTTAAGCGATATGCAAATATTTTCAACGGATTCTTGTTCAGGGTGTCGTTGACTATGACTGAGTACAATTTCAAAACATTCCAACATACTTGGAATGTCCAAGTGCATGGATCGCTTTCCTGATTTTCAAAAGTTCATTAAAAATATTCTTCAAGAGATATGCAAATATATTCAACGGATTCTTGTTCAGGGCATGCTTGACTATGACTGTGTACAATTTCAAGACATTCCAAGATACTTTTGGGGTCTTTTTTGAATAAAAAGTTAAGTCACTGCCTAAGTGCACAGACTTTCCTCATTTTAAAAAATTCATTAAAAATATTCCTTAAGAGATATGCAAATATTTTCAATTGATTCTTGTTCAGGGCGTCGTTGACTATGACTGAGTACAATTTAAAGACATTCCAACATACTTGGAATGTCCAAGTGCATGGATCGCTTTTCGGATTTTCAAAAATTCATTAAAAATATTCTTCAAGAGATATGCAAATATATTCAACGGATTCTTGTTCAGGGCATGCTTGACTATGACTGTGTACAATTTCAAGACATTCCAAGATACTTTTGGGGTCTTTTTTGACAAAAAAGTTAAGTCACTGCCTAAGTGCATGGATCGCTTTCCTGATTTTCAAAAATTCATTAAAAATATTCCTTAAGCGATATGCAAATATTTTCAACGGATTCTTGTTCAGGGCGTCGTTGACTATGACTGAGTACAATTTCAAGACATTCCAACATACTTGGAATGTCCAAGTGCATGGATCGCTTTCCTGATTTTCAAAAGTTCATTAAAAATATTCTTCAAGAGATATGCAAATATATTCAACGGATTCTTGTTCAGGGCATGCTTGACTATGACTGTGTACAATTTCAAGACATTCCAAGATACTTTTGGGGTCTTTTTTGAATAAAAAGTTAAGTCACTGCCTCAGTGCACAGACTTTCCTCATTTTCAAAAATTCATTAAAAATATTCCTTAAGAGATATGCAAATATTTTCAATTGATTCTTGTTCAGGGCGTCGTTGACTATGACTGAGTACAATTTAAAGACATTCCAACATACTTGGAATGTCCAAGTGCATGGATCGCTTTTCGGATTTTCAAAAATTCATTAAAAATATTCTTCAAGAGATATGCAAATATATTCAACGGATTCTTGATTAGGGCATGCTTGACTATGACTGTGTACAATTTCAAGACATTCCAAGATACTTTTGGGGTCTTTTTTGACAAAAAAGTTAAGTCACTGCCTAAGTGCATGGATCGCTTTCCTGATTTTCAAAAATTCATTAAAAATATTCCTTAAGAGATATGCAAATATTTTCAACGGATTCTTGTTCAGGGTGTCGTTGACTATGACTGAGTACAATTTCAAGACATTCCAACATACTTGGAATGTCCAAGTGCATGGATCGCTTTCCTGATTTTCAAAAGTTCATTAAAAATATTCTTCAAGAGATATGCAAATATATTCAACGGATTCTTGTTCAGGGCATGCTTGACTATGACTGTGTACAATTTCAAGATACTTTTGGGGTCTTTTTTAAATAAAAAGTTAAGTCACTGCCTAAGTGCACAGACTTTCCTCATTTTCAAAAATTCATTAAAAATATTCTTCAAGAGATATGCAAATATATTCAACGGATTCTTGTTCAGGGCATGCTTGAATATGACTGTGTACAATTTCAAGACATTCCAAGATACTTTTGGGGTCTTTTTTGACAAAAAAGTTAAGTCACTGCCTTAGTGCATGGATCGCTTTCCTGATTTTCAAAAATTCATTAAAAATATTCCTTAAGCGATATGCAAATATTTTCAACGGATTCTTGTTCAGGGCGTCGTTGACTATGACTGAGTACAATTTCAAGACATTCCAACATACTTGGAATGTCCAAGTGCATGGATCGCTTTCCTGATTTTCAAAAGTTCATTAAAAATATTCTTCAAGAGATATGCAAATATATTCAACGGATTCTTGTTCAGGGCATGCTTGACTATGACTGTTTACAAATTCAAGACATTCCAAGATACTTTTGGGGTCTTTTTTGAATAAAAAGTTAAGTCACTGCCGAAGTGCACAGACTTTCCTCATTTTCAAAAATTCATTTAAAATATTCCTTAAGAGATATGCAAATATTTTCAATTGATTCTTGTTCAGGGCGTCGTTGACTATGACTGAGTACAATTTCAAGACATTCCAACATACTTGGAATGCCCAAGTGCATGGATCGCTTTTCGGATTTTCAAAAATTCATTAAAAATATTCTTCAAGAGATATGCAAATATATTCAACAGATTCTTGTTCAGGGCATGCTTGACTATGACTGTGTACAATTTCAAGACATTCCAAGATACTTTTGGGGTCTTTTTTGAATAAAAAGTTAAGTCACTGCCTAAGTGCATGGATCGCTTTCCTGATTTTCAAAAATTCATTAAAAATATTCCTTAAGCGATATGCAAATATTTTCAACGGATTCTTGTTCAGGGCGTCGTTGACTATGACTGAGTACAATTTCAAAACATTCCAACATACTTGGAATGTCCAAGTGCATGGATCGCTTTCCTGATTTTCAAAAGTTCATTAAAAATATTCTTCAAGAGATATGCAAATATATTCAACGGATTCTTGTTCAGGGCATGCTTGACTATGACTGTGTACAATTTCAAGACATTCCAAGATACTTCTGGGGTCTTTTTTGAATAAAAAGTTAAGTCACTGCCTAAGTGCACAGACTTTCCTCATTTTCAAAAATTCATTAAAAATATTCCTTAAGAGATATGCAAATATTTTCAATGGATTCTTGTTCAGGGCGTTGTTGACTATGACTGAGTACAATTTCAAGACATTCCAACATACTTGGAATGTCCAAGTGCATGGATCGCTTTCCTGATTTTCAAAAGTTCATTAAAAATATTCTTCAAGAGATATGCAAATATATTCAACGGATTCTTGTTCAGGGCATGCTTGACTATGACTGTGTACAATTTCAAGACATTCCAAGATACTTTTGGGGTCTTTTTTGACGAAAAAGTTAAGTCACTGCCTAAGTGCATGGATCGCTTTCCTGATTTTCAGAAATTCTTTAAAAATATTCCTTAAACGATATGCAAATATTTTCAACGGATTCTTGTTCAGGGCGTCGTTGACTATGACTGAGTACAATTTCAAGACATTCCAACATACTTGGAATGTCCAAGTGCATGGATCGCTTTCCTGATTTTCAAAAGTTCATTAAAAATATTCTTCAAGAGATATGCAAATATATTCAACGGATTCTTGTTCAGGGCATGCTTGACTATGACTGTGTACAATTTCAAGACATTCCAAGATACTTTTGGGGTCTTTTTTGACGAAAAAGTTAAGTCACTGCCTAAGTGCATGGATCGCTTTCCTGATTTTCAGAAATTCTTTAAAAATATTCCTTAAACGATATGCAAATATTTTCAACGGATTCTTGTTCAGGGCGTCGTTGACTATGACCGAGTACAATTTCAAGACATTCCAACATACTTGGAATGTCCAAGTGCATGGATCGCTTTCCGGATTTTCAAAAATTCATTAAAAATATTCTTCAAGAGATATGCAAATATATTCAACGGATTCTTGTTCAGGGCATGCTTGACTATGACTGTGTACAATTTCAAGACATTCCAAGATACTTTTGGGGTCTTTTTTAAATAAAAAGTTAAGTCACTGCCTAAGTGCACAGACTTTCCTCATTTTCAAAAATTCATTAAAAATATTCCTTAAGAGATATGCAAATATTTTCAATTGATTCTTGTTCAGGGCGTCGTTGACTATGACTGAGTACAATTTCAAGACATTCCAACATACTTGGAATGTCCAAGTGCATGGATCGCTTTTCGGATTTTCAAAAATTCATTAAAAATATTCTTCAAGAGATATGCAAATATATTCAACGGATTCTTGTTCAGGGCATGCTTGACTATGACTGTGTACAATTTCAAGACATTCCAAGATACTTTTGGGGTCTTTTTTGACAAAAAAGTTAAGTCACTGCCTTAGTGCATGGATCGCTTTCCTGATTTTCAAAAATTCATTAAAAATATTCCTTAAGCGATATGCAAATATTTTCAACGGATTCTTGTTCAGGGCGTCGTTGACTATGACTGAGTACAATTTCAAGACATTCCAACATACTTGGAATGTCCAAGTGCATGGATCGCTTTCCTGATTTTCAAAAGTTCATTAAAAATATTCTTCAAGAGATATGCAAATATATTCAACGGATTCTTGTTCAGGGCATGCTTGACTATGACTGTTTACAAATTCAAGACATTCCAAGATACTTTTGGGGTCTTTTTTGAATAAAAAGTTAAGTCACTGCCGAAGTGCACAGACTTTCCTCATTTTCAAAAATTCATTAAAAATATTCCTTAAGAGATATGCAAATATTTTCAATTGATTCTTGTTCAGGGCGTCGTTGACTATGACTGAGTACAATTTCAAGACATTCCAACATACTTGGAATGCCCAAGTGCATGGATCGCTTTTCGGATTTTCAAAAATTCATTAAAAATATTCTTCAAGAGATATGCAAATATATTCAACAGATTCTTGTTCAGGGCATGCTTGACTATGACTGTGTACAATTTCAAGACATTCCAAGATACTTTTGGGGTCTTTTTTGAATAAAAAGTTAAGTCACTGCCTAAGTGCATGGATCGCTTTCCTGATTTTCAAAAATTCATTAAAAATATTCCTTAAGCGATATGCAAATATTTTCAACGGATTCTTGTTCAGGGCGTCGTTGACTATGACTGAGTACAATTTCAAAACATTCCAACATACTTGGAATGTCCAAGTGCATGGATCGCTTTCCTGATTTTCAAAAGTTCATTAAAAATATTCTTCAAGAGATATGCAAATATATTCAACGGATTCTTGTTCAGGGCATGCTTGACTATGACTGTGTACAATTTCAAGACATTCCAAGATACTTCTGGGGTCTTTTTGAATAAAAAGTTAAGTCACTGCCTAAGTGCACAGACTTTCCTCATTTTCAAAAATTCATTAAAAATATTCCTTAAGAGATATGCAAATATTTTCAATGGATTCTTGTTCAGGGCGTTGTTGACTATGACTGAGTACAATTTCAAGACATTCCAACATACTTGGAATGTCCAAGTGCATGGATCGCTTTCCGGATTTTCAAAAGTTCATTAAAAATATTCTTCAAGAGATATGCAAATATATTCAACGGATTCTTGTTCAGGGCATGCTTGACTATGACTGTGTACAATTTCAAGACATTCCAAGATACTTTTGGGGTCTTTTTTGACGAAAAAGTTAAGTCACTGCCTAAGTGCATGGATCGCTTTCCTGATTTTCAGAAATTCTTTAAAAATATTCCTTAAACGATATGCAAATATTTTCAACGGATTCTTGTTCAGGGCGTCGTTGACTATGACTGAGTACAATTTCAAGACATTCCAACATACTTGGAATGTCCAAGTGCATGGATCGCTTTCCTGATTTTCAAAAGTTCATTAAAAATATTCTTCAAGAGATATGCAAATATATTCAACGGATTCTTGTTCAGGGCATGCTTGACTATGACTGTGTACAATTTCAAGACATTCCAAGATACTTTTGGGGTCTTTTTTGACGAAAAAGTTAAGTCACTGCCTAAGTGCATGGATCGCTTTCCTGATTTTCAGAAATTCTTTAAAAATATTCCTTAAACGATATGCAAATATTTTCAACGGATTCTTGTTCAGTGCGTCGTTGACTATGACTGAATACAATTTCAAGACATTCCAACATACTTGGAATGTCCAAGTGCATGGATCGCTTTTCGGATTTTCAAAAATTCATTAAAAATATTCTTCAAGAGATATGCAAATATATTCAACGGATTCTTGTTCAGGGCATGCTTGACTATGACTGTGTACAATTTCAAGACATTCCAAGATACTTTTGGGGTCTTTTTTGACAAAAAAGTTAAGTCACTGCCTAAGTGCATGGATCGCTTTCCTGATTTTCAAAAATTCATTAAAAATATTCCTTAAGCGATATGCAAATATTTTCAACGGATTCTTGTTCAGGGCGTCGTTGACTATGACTGAGTACAATTTCAAGACATTCCAACATACTTGGAATGTCCAAGTGCATGGATCGCTTTCCTGATTTTCAAAAGTTCATTAAAAATATTCTTCAAGAGATATGCAAATATATTCAACGGATTCTTGTTCAGGGCATGCTTGACTATGACTGTGTACAATTTCAAGACATTCCAAGATACCTTTGGGGTCTTTTTTGAATAAAAAGTTAAGTCACTGCCTAAGTGCACAGACTTTCATCATTTTCAAAAATTCATTAAAAATATTCCTTAAGAGATATGCAAATATTTTCAATGGATTCTTGTTCAGGGCGTCGTTGACTATGACCGAGTACAATTTCAAGACATTCCAACATACTTGGAATGTCCAAGTGCATGGATCGCTTTCCGGATTTTCAAAAATTCATTAAAAATATTCTTCAAGAGATATGCAAATATATTCAACGGATTCTTGTTCAGGGCATGCTTGACTATGACTGTGTACAATTTCAAGACATTCCAAGATACTTTTGGGGTCTTTTTTGACGAAAAAGTTAAGTCACTGCCTAAGTGCATGGATCGCTTTCCTGATTTTCAGAAATTCTTTAAAAATATTCCTTAAACGATATGCAAATATTTTCAACGGATTCTTGTTCAGGGCGTCGTTGACTATGACTGAGTACAATTTCAAGACATTCCAACATACTTGGAATGTCCAAGTGCATGGATCGCTTTCCTGATTTTCAAAAGTTCATTAAAAATATTCTTCAAGAGATATGCAAATATATTCAACGGATTCTTGTTCAGGGCATGCTTGACTATGACTGTGTACAATTTCAAGACATTCCAAGATACTTTTGGGGTCTTTTTTGAATAAAAAGTTAAGTCACTGCCTAAGTGCACAGACTTTCCTCATTTTCAAAAATTCATTAAAAATATTCCTTAAGAGATATGCAAATATTTTCAATTGATTCTTGTTCAGGGCGTCGTTGACTATGACTGAGTACAATTTCAAGACATTCCAACATACTTGGAATGTCCAAGTGCATGGATCGCTTTTCGGATTTTCAAAAATTCATTAAAAATATTCTTCAAGAGATATGCAAATATATTCAACATATTCTTGTTCAGGGCATGCTTGACTATGACTGTGTACAATTTCAAGACATTCCAAGATACTTTTGGGGTCTTTTTTGACAAAAAAGTTTAGTCACTGCCTAAGTGCATGGATCGCTTTCCTGATTTTCAGAAATTCTTTAAAAATATTCCTTAAACGATATGCAAATATTTTCAACGGATTCTTGTTCAGGGCGTCGTTGACTATGACTGAGTACAATTTCAAGACATTCCAACATACTTGGAATGTCCAAGTGCATGGATCGCTTTCCTGATTTTCAAAAGTTCATTAAAAATATTCTTCAAGAGATATGCAAATATATTCAACGGATTCTTGTTCAGGGCATGCTTGACTATGACTGTGTACAATTTCAAGACATTCCAAGATACCTTTGGGGTCTTTTTTGAATAAAAAGTTAAGTCACTGCCTAAGTGCACAGACTTTCATCATTTTCAAAAATTCATTAAAAATATTCCTTAAGAGATATGCAAATATTTTCAATGGATTCTTGTTCAGGGCGTCGTTGACTATGACCGAGTACAATTTCAAGACATTCCAACATACTTGGAATGTCCAAGTGCATGGATCGCTTTCCGGATTTTCAAAAATTCATTAAAAATATTCTTCAAGAGATATGCAAATATATTCAACGGATTCTTGTTCAGGGCATGCTTGACTATGACTGTGTACAATTTCAAGACATTCCAAGATACTTTTGGGGTCTTTTTTGACGAAAAAGTTAAGTCACTGCATAAGTGCATGGATCGCTTTCCTGATTTTCAAAAATTCATTAAAAATATTCCTTAAGCGATATGCAAATATTTTCAACGGATTCTTGTTCAGGGCGTCGTTGACTATGACAGAGTACAATTTCAAGACATTCCAACATACTTTGAATGTCCAAGTACATGGATCGCTTTCCTGATTTTCAAAAGTTCATTAAAAATATTCTTCAAGAGATATGCAAATATATTCAACGGATTCTTGTTCAGGGCATGCTTGACTATGACTGTGTACAATTTCAAGACATTCCAAGATACTTTTGGGGTCTTTTTTGACGAAAAAGTTAAGTCACTGCCTAAGTGCATGGATCGCTTTCCTGATTTTCAAAAATTCATTAAAAATATTCCTTAAGCGATATGCAAATATTTTCAACGGATTCTTGTTCAGGGCGTCGTTGACTATGACCGAGTACAATTTCAAGACATTCCAACATACTTTGAATGTCCAAGTACATGGATCGCTTTCCTGATTTTCAAAAGTTCATTAAAAATATTCTTCAAGAGATGTGCAAATATATTCAACGGATTCTTGTTCAGGGCATGCTTGACTATGACTGTGTACAATTTCAAGACATTCCAAGATACTTTTGGGGTCTTTTTTGAATAAAAAGTTAAGTCACTGCCTAAGTGCACAGACTTTCCTCATTTTCAAAAATTCATTAAAAATATTCCTTAAGAGATATGCAAATATTTTCAATTGATTCTTGTTCAGGGCGTCGTTGACTATGACTGAGTACAATTTCAAGACATTCCAACATACTTGGAATGTCCAAGTGCATGGATCGCTTTTCGGATTTTCAAAAATTCATTAAAAATATTCTTCAAGAGATATGCAAATATATTCAACGGTTTCTTGTTCAGGGCATGCTTGACTATGACTGTGTACAATTTCAAGACATTCCAAGATACTTTTGGGGTCTTTTTTGACGAAAAAGTTAAGTCACTGCATAAGTGCATGGATCGCTTTCCTGATTTTCAAAAATTCATTAAAAATATTCCTTAAGCGATATGCAAATATTTTCAACGGATTCTTGTTCAGGGCGTCGTTGACTATGACCGAGTACAATTTCAAGACATTCCAACATACTTTGAATGTCCAAGTACATGGATCGCTTTCCTGATTTTCAAAAGTTCATTAAAAATATTCTTCAAGAGATATGCAAATATATTCAACGGATTCTTGTTCAGGGCATGCTTGACTATGACTGTGTACAATTTCAAGACATTCCAAGATACCTTTGGGGTCTTTTTTGAATAAAAAGTTAAGTCACTGCCTAAGTGCACAGACTTTCATCATTTTCAAAAATTCATTAAAAATATTCCTTAAGAGATATGCAAATATTTTCAATGGATTCTTGTTCAGGGCGTCGTTGACTATGACCGAGTACAATTTCAAGACATTCCAACATACTTGGAATGTCCAAGTGCATGGATCGCTTTCCGGATTTTCAAAAATTCATTAAAAATATTCTTCAAGAGATATGCAAATATATTCAACGGATTCTTGTTCAGGGCATGCTTGACTATGACTGTGTACAATTTCAAGACATTCCAAGATACTTTTGGGGTCTTTTTTGACGAAAAAGTTAAGTCACTGCATAAGTGCATGGATCGCTTTCCTGATTTTCAAAAATTCATTAAAAATATTCCTTAAGCGATATGCAAATATTTTCAACGGATTCTTGTTCAGGGCGTCGTTGACTATGACCGAGTACAATTTCAAGACATTCCAACATACTTTGAATGTCCAAGTACATGGATCGCTTTCCTGATTTTCAAAAGTTCATTAAAAATATTCTTCAAGAGATATGCAAATATATTCAACGGATTCTTGTTCAGGGCATGCTTGACTATGACTGTGTACAATTTCAAGACATTCCAAGATACTTTTGGGGTCTTTTTTGACGAAAAAGTTAAGTCACTGCCTAAGTGCATGGATCGCTTTCCTGATTTTCAAAAATTCATTAAAAATATTCCTTAAGCGATATGCAAATATTTTCAACGGATTCTTGTTCAGGGCGTCGTTGACTATGACCGAGTACAATTTCAAGACATTCCAACATACTTTGAATGTCCAAGTACATGGATCGCTTTCCTGATTTTCAAAAGTTCATTCAAAATATTCTTCAAGAGATATGCAAATATATTCAACGGATTCTTGTTCAGGGCATTCTTGACTATGACTGTGTACAATTTCAAGACATTCCAAGATACTTTTGGGGTCTTTTTTGAATAAAAAGTTAAGTCACTGCCTAAGTGCACAGACTTTCCTCATTTTCAAAAATTCATTAAAAATATTCCTTAAGAGATATGCAAATATTTTCAATTGATTCTTGTTCAGGGCGTCGTTGACTATGACTGAGTACAATTTCAAGACATTCCAACATACTTGGAATGTCCAAGTGCATGGATCGCTTTTCGGATTTTCAAAAATTCATTAAAAATATTCTTCAAGAGATATGCAAATATATTCAACGGTTTCTTGTTCAGGGCATGCTTGACTATGACTGTGTACAATTTCAAGACATTCCAAGATACTTTTGGGGTCTTTTTTGACGAAAAAGTTAAGTCACTGCATAAGTGCATGGATCGCTTTCCTGATTTTCAAAAATTCATTAAAAATATTCCTTAAGCGATATGCAAATATTTTCAACGGATTCTTGTTCAGGGCGTCGTTGACTATGACCGAGTACAATTTCAAGACATTCCAACATACTTTGAATGTCCAAGTACATGGATCGCTTTCCTGATTTTCAAAAGATCATTAAAAATATTCTTCAAGAGATATGCAAATATATTCAACGGATTCTTGTTCAGGGCATGCTTGACTATGACTGTGTACAATTTCAAGACATTCCAAGATACTTTTGGGGTCTTTTTTGACGAAAAAGTTAAGTCACTGCCTAAGTGCATGGATCGCTTTCCTGATTTTCAAAAATTCATTAAAAATATTCCTTAAGCGATATGCAAATATTTTCAACGGATTCTTGTTCAGGGCGTCGTTGACTATGACCGAGTACAATTTCAAGACATTCCAACATACTTTGAATGTCCAAGTACATGGATCGCTTTCCTGATTTTCAAAAGTTCATTAAAAATATTCTTCAAGAGATATGCAAATATATTCAACGGATTCTTGTTCAGGGCATTCTTGACTATGACTGTGTACAATTTCAAGACATTCCAAGATACTTTTGGGGTCTTTTTTGAATAAAAAGTTAAGTCACTGCCTCAGTGCACAGACTTTCCTCATTTTCAAAAATTCATTAAAAATATTCCTTAAGAGATATGCAAATATTTTCAATTGATTCTTGTTCAGGGCGTCGTTGACTATGACTGAGTACAATTTCAAGACATTCCAACATACTTGGAATGTCCAAGTGCATGGATCGCTTTCCGGATTTTCAAAAATTCATTAAAAATATTCTTCAAGAGATATGCAAATATATTCAACGGATTCTTGTTCAGGGCATGCTTGACTATGACTGTGTACAATTTCAAGACATTCCAAGATACTTTTAGGGTCTTTTTTGAATAAAAAGTTAAGTCACTGCCTAAGTGCACAGACTTTCCTCATTTCCAAAAATTCATTAAAAATATTCCTTAAGAGATATGCAAATATTTTCAATGGATTCTTGTTCAGGGCGTCGTTGACTATGACCGAGTACAATTTCAAGACATTCCAACATACTTGGAATGTCCAAGTGCATGGATCGCTTTCCGGATTTTCAAAAATTCATTAAAAATATTCTTCAAGAGATATGCAAATATATTCAACGGATTCTTGTTCAGGGCATGCTTGACTATGACTGTGTACAATTTCAAGACATTCCAAGATACTTTTGGGGTCTTTTTTGACGAAAAAGTTAAGTCACTGCCTAAGTGCATGGATCGCTTTCCTGATTTTCAAAAATTCATTAAAAATATTCCTTAAGCGATATGCAAATATTTTCAACGGATTCTTGTTCAGGGCGTCGTTGACTATGACTGAGTACAATTTCAAGACATTCCAACATACTTGGAATGTCCAAGTGCATGGATCGCTTTCCGGATTTTCAAAAATTCATTAAAAATATTCTTCAAGAGATATGCAAATATATTCAACGGATTCTTGTTCAGGGCATGCTTGACTATGACTGTGTACAATTTCAAGACATTCCAATTTACTTTTGGGTTTTTTTTTGAAAAAAAAGTCAAGTCACTAAGTGCATCAGGGCAAATGGATCGTTTCCTTCGTCTCACCTGATATCCTGCTGTGTGATCCACGGTGTCCAAACGTTTGTTTCCAGCGACTGGACGACATGGATGAACTCCTGCAGCTTTAATTCTTTAAAAACAACCCAAAAACATCAAAAGTTAAGTCACTGCCTAAGTGCATGGATCGCTTTCCTGATTTTCAAAAATTCATTAAAAATATTCCTCAAGAGATATGCAAATATATTCAACGGATTCTTGTTCAGGGCATGCTTGACTATGACTGTGTACAATTTCAAGACATTCCAAGATACTTTTGGGGTCTTTTTTGAAAAAAAAGTCAAGTCACTAAGTGCATCAGGGCAAATGGATCGTTTCCTCCGTCTCACCTTATTTCCTGCTGTGTGATCCATGGTGTCCAAACGTTTGTTTCCAGCGACTGGGCGACATGGATGAACTCCTGCAGCTTTAATGCTTTAAAAACAAACCAAAAACATCAAAAGTTAAGTCACTGCCTAAGTGCATGGATCGCTTTCCTAATTTTCAAAAATTCATTAAAAATATTCCTTAAGAGATATGCAAATATTTTCAATTGATTCTTGTTCAGGGCGTCGTTGACTATGACTGAGTACAATTTCAAGACATTCCAACATACTTGGAATGTCCAAGTGCATGGATCGCTTTTCGGATTTTCAAAAATTCATTAAAAATATTCTTCAAGAGATATGCAAATATATTCAACGGATTCTTGTTCAGGGCATGCTTGACTATGACTGAGTACAATTTCAAAACATTCCAACATACTTGGAATGTCCAAGTGCATGGATCGCTTTCCTGATTTTCAAAAGTTCATTAAAAATATTCTTCAAGAGATATGCAAATATATTCAACGGATTCTTGTTCAGGGCATGCTTGACTATGACTGTGTACAATTTCAAGACATTCCAAGATACTTTTGGGGTCTTTTTTGAATAAAAAGTTAAGTCACTGCCTAAGTGCACAGACTTTCCTCATTTTCAAAAATTCATTAAAAATACTCCTTAAGAGATATGCAAATATTTTCAATGGATTCTTGTTCAGGGCGTCGTTGACTATGACTGAGTACAATTTAAAGACATTCCAACATACTTGGAATGTCCAAGTGCATGGATCGCTTTCCGGATTTTCAAAAATTCATTAAAAATATTCTTCAAGAGATATGCAAATATATTCAACGGATTCTTGTTCAGGGCATGCTTGACTATGACTGTGTACAATTTCAAGACATTCCAAGATACTTTTGGGGTCTTTTTTGACAAAAAAGTTAAGTCACTGCCTAAGTGCATGGATCGCTTTCCTGATTTTCAGAAATTCTTTAAAAATATTCCTTAAACGATATGCAAATATTTTCAACGGATTCTTGTTCAGGGCGTCGTTGACTATGACTGAGTACAATTTCAAGACATTCCAACATACTTGGAATGTCCAAGTGCATGGATCGCTTTCCTGATTTTCAAAAGTTCATTAAAAATATTCTTCAAGAGATATGCAAATATATTCAACGGATTCTTGTTCAGGGCATGCTTGACTATGACTGTGTACAATTTCAAGACATTCCAAGATACTTTTGGGGTCTTTTTTGAATAAAAAGTTAAGTCACTGCCTAAGTGCATGAATCGCTTTCCTGATTTTCAAAAATTCATTAAAAATATTCCTTAAGCGATATGCAAATATTTTCAACGGATTCTTGTTCAGGGCGTCGTTGACTATGACTGAGTACAATTTCAAAACATTCCAACATACTTGGAATGTCCAAGTGCATGGATCGCTTTCCTGATTTTCAAAAGTTCATTAAAAATATTCTTCAAGAGATATGCAAATATATTCAACGGATTCTTGTTCAGGGCATGCTTGGCTATGACTGTGTACAATTTCAAGACATTCCAAGATACTTTTGAGGTCTTTTTTGAATAAAAAGTTAAGTCACTGCCTAAGTGCACAGACTTTCCTCATTTTCAAAAATTCATTAAAAATATTCCTTAAGAGATATGCAAATATTTTCAATGGATTCTTGTTCAGGGCGTCGTTGACTATGACTGAGTACAATTTCAAGACATTCCAACATACTTGGAATGTCCAAGTGCATGGATCGCTTTTCGGATTTTCAAAAATTCATTAAAAATATTCTTCAAGAGATATGCAAATATATTCAACGGATTCTTGTTCAGGGCATGCTTGACTATGACTGTGTACAATTTCAAGACATTCCAAGATACTTTTGGGGTCTTTTTTGACAAAAAAGTTAAGTCACTGCCTAAGTGCATGGATCGCTTTCCTGATTTTCAAAAATTCATTAAAAATATTCCTTAAGCGATATGCAAATATTTTCAACGGATTCTTGTTCAGGGCGTCGTTGACTATGACTGAGTACAATTTCAAGACATTCCAACATACTTGGAATGTCCAAGTGCATGGATCGCTTTCCTGATTTTCAAAAGTTCATTAAAAATATTCTTCAAGAGATATGCAAATATATTCAACGGATTCTTGTTCAGGGCATGCTTGACTATGACTGTGTACAATTTCAAGACATTCCAAGATACCTTTGGGGTCTTTTTTGAATAAAAAGTTAAGTCACTGCCTAAGTGCACAGACTTTCATCATTTTCAAAAATTCATTAAAAATATTCCTTAAGAGATATGCAAATATTTTCAATGGATTCTTGTTCAGGGCATGCTTGACTATGACTGTGTACAATTTCAAGACATTCCAAGATACTTTTGGGGTCTTTTTTGACGAAAAAGTTAAGTCACTGCCTAAGTGCATGGATCGCTTTCCTGATTTTCAGAAATTCTTTAAAAATATTCCTTAAACGTTATGCAAATATTTTCAATTGATTCTTGTTCAGGGCGTCGTTGACTATGACTGAGTACAATTTCAAGACATTCCAACATACTTGGGATGTCCAAGTGCATGGATCGCTTTTCGGATTTTCAAAAATTCATTAAAAATATTCTTCAAGAGATATGCAAATATATTCAACGGATTCTTGTTCAGGGCATGCTTGACTATGACTGTGTACAATTTCAAGACATTCCAAGATACTTTTGGGGTCTTTTTTGACAAAAAAGTTAAGTCACTGCCTAAGTGCATGGATCGCTTTCCTGATTTTCAGAAATTCTTTAAAAATATTCCTTAAACGATATGCAAATATTTTCAACGGATTCTTGTTCAGGGCGTCGTTGACTATGACTGAGTACAATTTCAAGACATTCCAACATACTTGGAATGTCCAAGTGCATGGATCGCTTTCCTGATTTTCAAAAGTTCATTAAAAATATTCTTCAAGAGATATGCAAATATATTCAACGGATTCTTGTTCAGGGCATGCTTGACTATGACTGTGTACAATTTCAAGACATTCCAAGATACTTTTGGGGTCTTTTTTGACGAAAAAGTTAAGTCACTGCCTAAGTGCATGGATCGCTTTCCTGATTTTCAGAAATTCTTTAAAAATATTCCTTAAACGATATGCAAATATTTTCAACGGATTCTTGTTCAGGGCGTCGTTGACTATGACTGAGTACAATTTCAAGACATTCCAACATACTTGGAATGTCCAAGTGCATGGATCGCTTTCCTGATTTTCAAAAGTTCATTAAAAATATTCTTCAAGAGATATGCAAATATATTCAACGGATTCTTGTTCAGGGCATGCTTGACTATGACTGTGTACAATTTCAAGACATTCCAAGATACTTTTGGGGTCTTTTTTGAATAAAAAGTTAAGTCACTGCCTAAGTGCACAGACTTTCCTCATTTTCAAAAATTCATTAAAAATATTCCTTAAGAGATATGCAAATATTTTCAATTGATTCTTGTTCAGGGCGTCGTTGACTATGACTGAGTACAATTTCAAGACATTCCAACATACTTGGAATGTCCAAGTGCATGGATCGCTTTTCGGATTTTCAAAAATTCATTAAAAATATTCTTCAAGAGATATGCAAATATATTCAACATATTCTTGTTCAGGGCATGCTTGACTATGACTGTGTACAATTTCAAGACATTCCAAGATACTTTTGGGGTCTTTTTTGACAAAAAAGTTTAGTCACTGCCTAAGTGCATGGATCGCTTTCCTGATTTTCAGAAATTCTTTAAAAATATTCCTTAAACGATATGCAAATATTTTCAACGGATTCTTGTTCAGGGCGTCGTTGACTATGACTGAGTACAATTTCAAGACATTCCAACATACTTGGAATGTCCAAGTGCATGGATCGCTTTCCTGATTTTCAAAAGTTCATTAAAAATATTCTTCAAGAGATATGCAAATATATTCAACGGATTCTTGTTCAGGGCATGCTTGACTATGACTGTGTACAATTTCAAGACATTCCAAGATACCTTTGGGGTCTTTTTTGAATAAAAAGTTAAGTCACTGCCTAAGTGCACAGACTTTCATCATTTTCAAAAATTCATTAAAAATATTCCTTAAGAGATATGCAAACATTTTCAATGGATTCTTGTTCAGGGCGTCGTTGACTATGACCGAGTACAATTTCAAGACATTCCAACATACTTGGAATGTCCAAGTGCATGGATCGCTTTCCGGATTTTCAAAAATTCATTAAAAATATTCTTCAAGAGATATGCAAATATATTCAACGGATTCTTGTTCAGGGCATGCTTGACTATGACTGTGTACAATTTCAAGACATTCCAAGATACTTTTGGGGTCTTTTTTGACGAAAAAGTTAAGTCACTGCATAAGTGCATGGATCGCTTTCCTGATTTTCAAAAATTCATTAAAAATATTCCTTAAGCGATATGCAAATATTTTCAATGGATTCTTGTTCAGGGCGTCGTTGACTATGACCGAGTACAATTTCAAGACATTCCAACATACTTTGAATGTCCAAGTACATGGATCGCTTTCCTGATTTTCAAAAGTTCATTAAAAATATTCTTCAAGAGATATGCAAATATATTCAACAGATTCTTGTTCAGGGCATGCTTGACTATGACTGTGTACAATTTCAAGACATTCCAAGATACTTTTGGGGTCTTTTTTGACGAAAAAGTTAAGTCACTGCCTAAGTGCATGGATCGCTTTCCTGATTTTCAAAAATTCATTAAAAATATTCCTTAAGCGATATGCAAATATTTTCAACGGATTCTTGTTCAGGGCGTCGTTGACTATGACCGAGTACAATTTCAAGACATTCCAACATACTTTGAATGTCCAAGTACATGGATCGCTTTCCTGATTTTCAAAAGTTCATTAAAAATATTCTTCAAGAGATATGCAAATATATTCAACGGATTCTTGTTCAGGGCATGCTTGACTATGACTGTGTACAATTTCAAGACATTCCAAGATACTTTTGGGGTCTTTTTTGAATAAAAAGTTAAGTCACTGCCTAAGTGCACAGACTTTCCTCATTTTCAAAAATTCATTAAAAATATTCCTTAAGAGATATGCAAATATTTTCAATTGATTCTTGTTCAGGGCGTCGTTGACTATGACTGAGTACAATTTCAAGACATTCCAACATACTTGGAATGTCCAAGTGCATGGATCGCTTTTCGGATTTTCAAAAATTCATTAAAAATATTCTTCAAGAGATATGCAAATATATTCAACGGTTTCTTGTTCAGGGCATGCTTGACTATGACAGTGTACAATTTCAAGACATTCCAAGATACTTTTGGGGTCTTTTTTGACAAAAAAGTTAAGTCACTGCCTAAGTGCATGGATTGCTTTCCTGATTTTCAAAAATTCATTAAAAATATTCCTTAAGCGATATGCAAATATTTTCAACAGATTCTTGTTCAGGGCGTCGTTGACTATGACTGAGTACAATTTCAAGACATTCCAACATACTTGGAATGTCCAAGTGCATGGATCGCTTTCCGGATTTTCAAAAATTCATTAAAAATATTCTTCAAGAGATATGCAAATATATTCAACGGATTCTTGTTCAGGGCATGCTTGACTATGACTGTGTACAATTTCAAGACATTCCAAGATACTTTTGGGGTCTTTTTTGAATAAAAAGTTAAGTCACTGCCTAAGTGCACAGACTTTCCTCATTTCCAAAAATTCATTAAAAATATTCCTTAAGAGATATGCAAATATTTTCAATGGATTCTTGTTCAGGGCGTCGTTGACTATGACCGAGTACAATTTCAAGACATTCCAACATACTTGGAATGTCCAAGTGCATGGATCGCTTTCCGGATTTTCAAAAATTCATTAAAAATATTCTTCAAGAGATATGCAAATATATTCAACGGATTCTTGTTCAGGGCATGCTTGACTATGACTGTGTACAATTTCAAGACATTCCAAGATACTTTTGGGGTCTTTTTTGACGAAAAAGTTAAGTCACTGCCTAAGTGCATGGATCGCTTTCCTGATTTTCAAAAATTCATTAAAAATATTCCTTAAGCGATATGCAAATATTTTCAACGGATTCTTGTTCAGGGCGTCGTTGACTATGACTGAGTACAATTTCAAGACATTCCAACATACTTGGAATGTCCAAGTGCATGAATCGCTTTCCGGATTTTCAAAAATTCATTAAAAATATTCTTCAAGAGATATGCAAATATATTCAACGGATTCTTGTTCAGGGCATGCTTGACTATGACTGTGTACAATTTCAAGACATTCCAATTTACTTTTGGGGTTTTTTTTGAAAAAAAAGTCAAGTCACTAAGTGCATCAGGGCAAATGGATCGTTTCCTTCGTCTCACCTGATATCCTGCTGTGTGATCCACGGTGTCCAAACGTTTGTTTCCAGCGACTGGACGACATGGATGAACTCCTGCAGCTTTAATTCTTTAAAAACAACCCAAAAACATCAAAAGTTAAGTCACTGCCTAAGTGCATGGATCGCTTTCCTGATTTTCAAAAATTCATTAAAAATATTCCTCAAGAGATATGCAAATATATTCAACGGATTCTTGTTCAGGGCATGCTTGACTATGACTGTGTACAATTTCAAGACATTCCAAGATACTTTTGGGGTCTTTTTTGAAAAAAAAGTCAAGTCACTAAGTGCATCAGGGCAAATGGATCGTTTCCTCCGTCTCACCTTATTTCCTGCTGTGTGATCCATGGTGTCCAAACGTTTGTTTCCAGCGACTGGGCGACATGGATGAACTCCTGCAGCTTTAATGCTTTAAAAACAAACCAAAAACATCAAAAGTTAAGTCACTGCCTAAGTGCATGGATCGCTTTCCTAATTTTCAAAAATTCATTAAAAATATTCCTTAAGAGATATGCAAATATTTTCAATTGATTCTTGTTCAGGGCGTCGTTGACTATGACTGAGTACAATTTCAAGACATTCCAACATACTTGGAATGTCCAAGTGCATGGATCGCTTTTCGGATTTTCAAAAATTCATTAAAAATATTCTTCAAGAGATATGCAAATATATTCAACGGATTCTTGTTCAGGGCATGCTTGACTATGACTGTGTACAATTTCAAGACATTCCAAGATACTTTTGGGGTCTTTTTTGACGAAAAAGTTAAGTCACTGCCTAAGTGCATGGATCGCTTTCCTGATTTTCAGAAATTCTTTAAAAATATTCCTTAAACGATATGCAAATATTTTCAACGGATTCTTGTTCAGGGCGTCGTTGACTATGACTGAGTACAATTTCAAGACATTCCAACATACTTGGAATGTCCAAGTGCATGGATCGCTTTCCTGATTTTCAAAAGTTCATTAAAAATATTCTTCAAGAGATATGCAAATATATTCAACGGATTCTTGTTCAGGGCATGCTTGACTATGACTGTGTACAATTTCAAGAAATTCCAAGATACTTTTGGGGTCTTTTTTGAATAAAAAGTTAAGTCACTGCCTAAGTGCACAGACTTTCCTCATTTTCAAAAATTCATTAAAAATATTCCTTAAGAGATATGCAAATATTTTCAATTGATTCTTGTTCAGGGCGTCGTTGACTATGACTGAGTACAATTTCAAGACATTCCAACATACTTGGAATGTCCAAGTGCATGGATCGCTTTCCGGATTTTCAAAAATTCATTAAAAATATTCTTCAAGAGATATGCAAATATATTCAACGGATTCTTGTTCAGGGCATTCTTGACTATGACTGTGTACAATTTCAAGACATTCCAAGATACTTTTGGGGTCTTTTTTGACGAAAAAGTTAAGTCACTGCCTAAGTGCATGGATCGCTTTCCTGATTTTCAGAAATTCTTTAAAAATATTCCTTAAACGATATGCAAATATTTTCAACGGATTCTTGTTCAGGGCGTCGTTGACTATGACTGAGTACAATTTCAAGACATTCCAACATACTTGGAATGTCCAAGTGCATGGATCGCTTTCCTGATTTTCAAAAGTTCATTAAAAATATTCTTCAAGAGATATGCAAATATATTCAACGGATTCTTGTTCAGGGCATGCTTGACTATGACTGTGTACAATTTCAAGACATTCCAAGATACTTTTGGGGTCTTTTTTGAATAAAAAGTTAAGTCACTGCCTAAGTGCACAGACTTTCCTCATTTTCAAAAATTCATTAAAAATATTCCTTAAGAGATATGCAAATATTTTCAATTGATTCTTGTTCAGGGCGTCGTTGACTATGACTGAGTACAATTTCAAGACATTCCAACATACTTGGAATGTCCAAGTGCATGGATCGCTTTTCGGATTTTCAAAAATTCATTAAAAATATTCTTCAAGAGATATGCAAATATATTCAACGGATTCTTGTTCAGGGCATGCTTGACTATGACTGTGTACAATTTCAAGACATTCCAAGATACTTTTGGGGTCTTTTTTGACAAAAAAGTTAAGTCACTGCCTAAGTGCATGGATCGCTTTCCTGATTTTCAGAAATTCTTTAAAAATATTCCTTAAACGATACGCAAATATTTTCAACGGATTCTTGTTCAGGGCGTCGTTGACTATGACTGAGTACAATTTCAAGACATTCCAACATACTTGGAATGTCCAAGTGCATGGATCGCTTTCCTGATTTTCAAAAGTTCATTAAAAATATTCTTCAAGAGATATGCAAATATATTCAACGGATTCTTGTTCAGGGCATGCTTGACTATGACTGTGTACAATTTCAAGACATTCCAAGATACTTTTGGGGTCTTTTTTGAATAAAAAGTTAAGTCACTGCCTAAGTGCACAGACTTTCCTCATTTTCAAAAATTCATTAAAAATATTCCTTAAGAGATATGCAAATATTTTCAATTGATTCTTGTTCAGGGCGTCGTTGACTATGACTGAGTACAATTTCAAGACATTCCAACATACTTGGAATGTCCAAGTGCATGGATCGCTTTTCGGATTTTCAAAAATTCATTAAAAATATTCTTCAAGAGATATGCAAATATATTCAACGGATTCTTGTTCAGGGCATGCTTGACTATGACTGTGTACAATTTCAAGACATTCCAAGATACTTTTGGGGTCTTTTTTGAATAAAAAGTTAAGTCACTGCCTAAGTGCATGGATCGCTTTCCTGATTTTCAAAAATTCATTAAAAATATTCCTTAAGCGATATGCAAATATTTTCAACGGATTCTTGTTCAGGGCGTCGTTGACTATGACTGAGTACAATTTCAAAACATTCCAACATACTTGGAATGTCCAAGTGCATGGATCGCTTTCCTGATTTTCAAAAGTTCATTAAAAATATTCTTCAAGAGATATGCAAATATATTCAACGGATTCTTGTTCAGGGCATGCTTGACTATGACTGTGTACAATTTCAAGACATTCCAAGATACTTTTGGGGTCTTTTTTGAATAAAAAGTTAAGTCACTGCCTAAGTGCACAGACTTTCCTCATTTTCAAAAATTCATTAAAAATATTCCTTAAGAGATATGCAAATATTTTCAATGGATTCTTGTTCAGGGCGTCGTTGACTATGACTGAGTACAATTTAAAGACATTCCAACATACTTGGAATGTCCAAGTGCATGGATCGCTTTTCGGATTTTCAAAAATTCATTAAAAATATTCTTCAAGAGATATGCAAATATATTCAACGGATTCTTGTTCAGGGCATGCTTGACTATGACTGTGTACAATTTCAAGACATTCCAAGATACTTTTGGGGTCTTTTTTGACGAAAAAGTTAAGTCACTGCCTAAGTGCATGGATCGCTTTCCTGATTTTCAGAAATTCTTTAAAAATATTCCTTAAACGATATGCAAATATTTTCAACGGATTCTTGTTCAGGGCGTCGTTGACTATGACTGAGTACAATTTCAAGACATTCCAACATACTTGGAATGTCCAAGTGCATGGATCGCTTTCCTGATTTTCAAAAGTTCATTAAAAATATTCTTCAAGAGATATGCAAATATATTCAACGGATTCTTGTTCAGGGCATGCTTGACTATGACTGTGTACAATTTCAAGACATTCCAAGATACTTTTGGGGTCTTTTTTGAATAAAAAGTTAAGTCACTGCCTAAGTGCACAGACTTTCCTCATTTTCAAAAATTCATTAAAAATATTCCTTAAGAGATATGCAAATATTTTCAATTGATTCTTGTTCAGGGCGTCGTTGACTATGACTGAGTACAATTTCAAGACATTCCAACATACTTGGAATGTCCAAGTGCATGGATCGCTTTCCGGATTTTCAAAAATTCATTAAAAATATTCTTCAAGAGATATGCAAATATATTCAACGGATTCTTGTTCAGGGCATTCTTGACTATGACTGTGTACAATTTCAAGACATTCCAAGATACTTTTGGGGTCTTTTTTGACGAAAAAGTTAAGTCACTGCCTAAGTGCATGGATCGCTTTCCTGATTTTCAGAAATTCTTTAAAAATATTCCTTAAACGATATGCAAATATTTTCAACGGATTCTTGTTCAGGGCGTCGTTGACTATGACTGAGTACAATTTCAAGACATTCCAACATACTTGGAATGTCCAAGTGCATGGATCGCTTTCCTGATTTTCAAAAGTTCATTAAAAATATTCTTCAAGAGATATGCAAATATATTCAACGGATTCTTGTTCAGGGCATGCTTGACTATGACTGTGTACAATTTCAAGACATTCCAAGATACTTTTGGGGTCTTTTTTGAATAAAAAGTTAAGTCACTGCCTAAGTGCACAGACTTTCCTCATTTTCAAAAATTCATTAAAAATATTCCTTAAGAGATATGCAAATATTTTCAATTGATTCTTGTTCAGGGCGTCGTTGACTATGACTGAGTACAATTTCAAGACATTCCAACATACTTGGAATGTCCAAGTGCATGGATCGCTTTTCGGATTTTCAAAAATTCATTAAAAATATTCTTCAAGAGATATGCAAATATATTCAACGGATTCTTGTTCAGGGCATGCTTGACTATGACTGTGTACAATTTCAAGACATTCCAAGATACTTTTGGGGTCTTTTTTGACAAAAAAGTTAAGTCACTGCCTAAGTGCATGGATCGCTTTCCTGATTTTCAGAAATTCTTTAAAAATATTCCTTAAACGATATGCAAATATTTTCAACGGATTCTTGTTCAGGGCGTCGTTGACTATGACTGAGTACAATTTCAAGACATTCCAACATACTTGGAATGTCCAAGTGCATGGATCGCTTTCCTGATTTTCAAAAGTTCATTAAAAATATTCTTCAAGAGATATGCAAATATATTCAACGGATTCTTGTTCAGGGCATGCTTGACTATGACTGTGTACAATTTCAAGACATTCCAAGATACTTTTGGGGTCTTTTTTGAATAAAAAGTTAAGTCACTGCCTAAGTGCACAGACTTTCCTCATTTTCAAAAATTCATTAAAAATATTCCTTAAGAGATATGCAAATATTTTCAATTGATTCTTGTTCAGGGCGTCGTTGACTATGACTGAGTACAATTTCAAGACATTCCAACATACTTGGAATGTCCAAGTGCATGGATCGCTTTTCGGATTTTCAAAAATTCATTAAAAATATTCTTCAAGAGATATGCAAATATATTCAACGGATTCTTGTTCAGGGCATGCTTGACTATGACTGTGTACAATTTCAAGACATTCCAAGATACTTTTGGGGTCTTTTTTGACAAAAAAGTTAAGTCACTGCCTAAGTGCATGGATCGCTTTCCTGATTTTCAAAAATTCATTAATAATATTCCTTAAGCGATATGCAAATATTTTCAACGGATTCTTGTTCAGGGCGTCGTTGACTATGACTGAGTACAATTTCAAGACATTCCAACATACTTGGAATGTCCAAGTGCATGGATCGCTTTCCGGATTTTCAAAAATTCATTAAAAATATTCTTCAAGAGATATGCAAATATATTCAACGGATTCTTGTTCAGGTTATGCTTGACTATGACTGTGTACAATTTCAAGACATTCCAAGATACTTTTGGGGTCTTTTTTGACAAAAAAGTTAAGTCACTGCCTAAGTGCATGGATCGCTTTCCTGATTTTCAAAAATTCATTAAAAATATTCCTTAAGCGATATGCAAATATTTTCAACGGATTCTTGTTCAGGGCGTCGTTGACTATGACTGAGTACAATTTCAAGACATTCCAACATACTTGGAATGTCCAAGTGCATGGATCGCTTTCCTGATTTTCAAAAGTTCATTAAAAATATTCTTCAAGAGATATGCAAATATATTCAACGGATTCTTGTTCAGGGCATGCTTGACTATGACTGTGTACAATTTCAAGACATTCCAAGATACTTTTGGGGTCTTTTTTGACGAAAAAGTTAAGTCACTGCCTAAGTGCATGGATCGCTTTCCTGATTTTCAGAAATTCTTTAAAAATATTCCTTAAACGACATGCAAATATTTTCAACGGATTCTTGTTCAGGGCGTCGTTGACTATGACTGAGTACAATTTCAAGACATTCCAACATACTTGGAATGTCCAAGTGCATGGATCGCTTTCCTGATTTTCAAAAGTTCATTAAAAATATTCTTCAAGAGATATGCAAATATATTCAACGGATTCTTGTTCAGGGCATGCTTGACTATGACTGTGTACAATTTCAAGACATTCCAAGATACTTTTGGGGTCTTTTTTGAATAAAAAGTTAAGTCACTGCCTAAGTGCACAGACTTTCCTCATTTTCAAAAATTCATTAAAAATATTCCTTAAGAGATATGCAAATATTTTCAATTGATTCTTGTTCAGGGCGTCGTTGACTATGACTGAGTACAATTTCAAGACATTCCAACAAACTTGGAATGTCCAAGTGCATGGATCGCTTTTCGGATTTTCAAAAATTCATTAAAAATATTCTTCAAGAGATATGCAAATATATTCAACGGATTCTTGTTCAGGGCATGCTTGACTATGACTGTGTACAATTTCAAGACATTCCAAGATACTTTTGGGGTCTTTTTTGACAAAAAAGTTAAGTCACTGCCTAAGTGCATGGATCGCTTTCCTGATTTTCAGAAATTCTTTAAAAATATTCCTTAAACGATATGCAAATATTTTCAACGGATTCTTGTTCAGGGCGTCGTTGACTATGACTGAGTACAATTTCAAGACATTCCAACATACTTGGAATGTCCAAGTGCATGGATCGCTTTCCTGATTTTCAAAAGTTCATTAAAAATATTCTTCAAGAGATATGCAAATATATTCAACGGATTCTTATCTAGGGCATGCTTGACTATGACTGTGTACAATTTCAAGACATTCCAAGATACTTTTGGGGTCTTTTTTGAATAAAAAGTTAAGTCACTGCCTAAGTGCACAGACTTTCCTCATTTTCAAAAATTCATTAAAAATATTCCTTAAGAGATATGCAAATATTTTCAATGGATTCTTGTTCAGGGCGTTGTTGACTATGACTGAGTACAATTTCAAGAAATTCCAACATACTTGGAATGTCCAAGTGCATGGATCGCTTTCCGGATTTTCAAAAATTCATTAAAAATATTCTTCAAGAGATATGCAAATATATTCAACGGATTCTTGTTCAGGGCATGCTTGACTATGACTGTGTACAATTTCAAGACATTCCAAGATACTTTTGGGGTCTTTTTTGACGAAAAAGTTAAGTCACTGCCTAAGTGCATGGATCGCTTTCCTGATTTTCAGAAATTCTTTAAAAATATTCCTTAAACGATATGCAAATATTTTCAACGGATTCTTGTTCAGGGCGTCGTTGACTATGACTGTGTACAATTTCAAGACATTACAAGATACTTTTGGGGTCTTTTTTGAATAAAAAGTTAAGTCACTGCCTAAGTGCACAGACTTTCCTCATTTTCAAAAATTCATTAAAAATATTCCTTAAGAGATATGCAAATATTTTCAATTGATTCTTGTTCAGGGCGTCGTTGACTATGACTGAGTACAATTTCAAGACATTCCAACATACTTGGAATGTCCAAGTGCATGGATCGCTTTTCGGATTTTCAAAAATTCATTAAAAATATTCTTCAAGAGATATGCAAATATATTCAACGGATTCTTGTTCAGGGCATGCTTGACTATGACTGTGTACAATTTCAAGACATTCCAAGATACTTTTGGGGTCTTTTTTGAATAAAAAGTTAAGTCACTGCCTAAGTGCACAGACTTTCCTCATTTTCAAAAATTCATTAAAAATATTCCTTAAGAGATATGCAAATATTTTCAATTGATTCTTGTTCAGGGCGTCTTTGACTATGACTGAGTACAATTTCAAGACATTCCAACATACTTGGAATGTCCAAGTGCATGGATCGCTTTCCTGATTTTCAAAAGTTCATTAAAAATATTCTTCAAGAGATATGCAAATATATTCAACGGATTCTTGTTCAGGGCATGCTTGACTATGACTGTGTACAATTTCAAGACATTCCAAGATACTTTTGGGGTCTTTTTTGACAAAAAAGTTAAGTCACTGCCTAAGTGCATGGATCGCTTTCCTGATTTTCAGAAATTCTTTAAAAATATTCCTTAAACGATATGCAAATATTTTCAACGGATTCTTGTTCAGGGCGTCGTTGACTATGACTGAGTACAATTTCAAGACATTCCAACATACTTGGAATGTCCAAGTGCATGGATCGCTTTCCTGA
Organism: Microchirus variegatus; assembly: GCF_963457635.1. NCBI lineage: Eukaryota > Metazoa > Chordata > Actinopteri > Pleuronectiformes > Soleidae > Microchirus > Microchirus variegatus. Next base: position 139,466 of record NW_028154766.1, read on the forward strand.
TTTTCAAAAGTTCATTAAAAATATTCTTCAAGAGATATGCAAATATATTCAACGGATTCTTGTTCAGGGCATGCTTGACTATGACTGTGTACAATTTCAAGACATTCCAAGATACCTTTGGGGTCTTTTTTGAATAAAAAGTTAAGTCACTGCCTAAGTGCACAGACTTTCATCATTTTCAAAAATTCATTAAAAATATTCCTTAAGAGATATGCAAATATTTTCAATGGATTCTTGTTCAGGGCGTCGTTGACTATGACCGAGTACAATTTCAAGACATTCCAACATACTTGGAATGTCCAAGTGCATGGATCGCTTTCCTGATTTTCAAAAGTTCATTAAAAATATTCTTCAAGAGATATGCAAATATATTCAACGGATTCTTGTTCAGGGCATGCTTGACTATGACTGTGTACAATTTCAAGACATTCCAAGATACTTTTGGGGTCTTTTTTGAATAAAAAGTTAAGTCACTGCCTAAGTGCACAGACTTTCCTCATTTTCAAAAATTCATTAAAAATATTCCTTAAGAGATATGCAAATATTTTCAATGGATTCTTGTTCAGGGCGTCGTTGACTATGACCGAGTACAATTTCAAGACATTCCAACATACTTGGAATGTCCAAGTGCATGGATCGCTTTTCGGATTTTCAAAAATTCATTAAAAATATTCTTCAAGAGATATGCAAATATATTCAACGGATTCTTGTTCAGGGCATGCTTGACTATGACTGTGTACAATTTCAAGACATTCCAAGATACTTTTGGGGTCTTTTTTGACGAAAAAGTTAAATCACTGCCTAAGTGCATGGATCGCTTTCCTGATTTTCAGAAATTCTTTAAAAATATTCCTTAAGCGATATGCAAATATTTTCAACGGATTCTTGTTCAGGGCGTCGTTGACTATGACTGAGTACAATTTCAAGACATTCCAACATACTTGGAATGTCCAAGTGCATGGATCGCTTTCCTGATTTTCAAAAGTTCATTAAAAATATTCTTCAAGAGATATGCAAATATATTCAACGGATTCTTGTTCAGGGCATGCTTGACTATGACTGTGTACAATTTCAAGACATTCCAAGATACCTTTGGGGTCTTTTTTGAATAAAAAGTTAAGTCACTGCCTAAGTGCACAGACTTTCATCATTTTCAAAAATTCATTAAAAATATTCCTTAAGAGATATGCAAATATTTTCAATGGATTCTTGTTCAGGGCGTCGTTGACTATGACCGAGTACAATTTCAAGACATTCCAACATACTTGGAATGTCCAAGTGCATGGATCGCTTTCCTGATTTTCAAAAGTTCATTAAAAATATTCTTCAAGAGATATGCAAATATATTCAACGGATTCTTGTTCAGGGCATGCTTGACTATGACTGTGTACAATTTCAAGACATTCCAAGATACTTTTGGGGTCTTTTTTGAATAAAAAGTTAAGTCACTGCCTAAGTGCACAGACTTTCCTCATTTTCAAAAATTCATTAAAAATATTCCTTAAGAGATATGCAAATATTTTCAATTGATTCTTGTTCAGGGCGTCGTTGACTATGACTGAGTACAATTTCAAGACATTCCAACATACTTGGAATGTCCAAGTGCATGGATCGCTTTTCGGATTTTCAAAAATTCATTAAAAATATTCTTCAAGAGATATGCAAATATATTCAACGGATTCTTGTTCAGGGCATGCTTGACTATGACTGTGTACAATTTCAAGACATTCCAAGATACTTTTGGGGTCTTTTTTGACAAAAAAGTTAAGTCACTGCCTAAGTGCATGGATCGCTTTCCTCATTTTCAGAAATTCATTAAAAATATTCCTTAAGCGATATGCAAATATTTTCAACGGATTCTTGTTCAGGGCGTCGTTGACTATGACTGAGTACAATTTCAAGACATTCCAACATACTTGGAATGTCCAAGTGCATGGATCGCTTTCCTGATTTTCAAAAGTTCATTAAAAATATTCTTCAAGAGATATGCAAATATATTCAACGGATTCTTGTTCAGGGCATGCTTGACTATGACTGTGTACAATTTCAAGACATTCCAAGATACCTTTGGGGTCTTTTTTGAATAAAAAGTTAAGTCACTGCCTAAGTGCACAGACTTTCATCATTTTCAAAAATTCATTAAAAATATTCCTTAAGAGATATGCAAATATTTTCAATGGATTCTTGTTCAGGGCGTCGTTGACTATGACCGAGTACAATTTCAAGACATTCCAACATACTTGGAATGTCCTAGTGCATGGATCGCTTTCCGGATTTTCAAAAATTCATTAAAAATATTCTTCAAGAGATATGCAAATATATTCAACGGATTCTTGTTCAGGGCATGCTTGACTATGACTGTGTACAATTTCAAGACATTCCAAGATACTTTTGGGGTCTTTTTTGACGAAAAAGTTAAGTCACTGCCTAAGTGCATGGAACGCTTTCCTGATTTTCAGAAATTCTTTAAAAATATTCCTTAAACGATATGCAAATATTTTCAACGGATTCTTGTTCAGGGCGTCGTTGACTATGACTGAGTACAATTTCAAGACATTCCAACATACTTGGAATGTCCAAGTGCATGGATCGCTTTCCTGATTTTCAAAAGTTCATTAAAAATATTCTTCAAGAGATATGCAAATATATTCAACGGATTCTTGTTCAGGGCATGCTTGACTATGACTGTGTACAATTTCAAGACATTCCAAGATACTTTTGGGGTCTTTTTTGAATAAAAAGTTAAGTCACTGCCTAAGTGCACAGACTTTCCTCATTTTCAAAAATTCATTAAAAATATTCCTTAAGAGATATGCAAATATTTTCAATTGATTCTTGTTCAGGGCGTCGTTGACTATGACTGAGTACAATTTCAAGACATTCCAACATACTTGGAATGTCCAAGTGCATGGATCGCTTTTCGGATTTTCAAAAATTCATTAAAAATATTCTTCAAGAGATATGCAAATATATTCAACGGATTCTTGTTCAGGGCATGCTTGACTATGACTGTGTACAATTTCAAGACATTCCAAGATACTTTTGGGGTCTTTTTTGAATAAAAAGTTAAGTCACTGCCTAAGTGCACAGACTTTCCTCATTTTCAAAAATTCATTAAAAATATTCCTTAAGAGATATGCAAATATTTTCAATTGATTCTTGTTCAGGGCGTCTTTGACTATGACTGAGTACAATTTCAAGACATTCCAACATACTTGGAATGTCCAAGTGCATGGATCGCTTTCCTGATTTTCAAAAGTTCATTAAAAATATTCTTCAAGAGATATGCAAATATATTCAACGGATTATTGTTCAGGGCATGCTTGACTATGACTGTGTACAATTTCAAGACATTCCAAGATACCTTTGGGGTCTTTTTTGAATAAAAAGTTAAGTCACTGCCTAAGTGCACAGACTTTCATCATTTTCAAAAATTCATTAAAAATATTCCTTAAGAGATATGCAAATATTTTCAATGGATTCTTGTTCAGGGCGTCGTTGACTATGACCGAGTACAATTTCAAGACATTCCAACATACTTGGAATGTCCAAGTGCATGGATCGCTTTCCGGATTTTCAAAAATTCATTTAAAATATTCTTCAAGAGATATGCAAATATATTCAACGGATTCTTGTTCAGGGCATTCTTGACTATGACTGTGTACAATTTCAAGACATTCCAAGATACTTTTGGGGTCTTTTTTGACGAAAAAGTTAAGTCACTGCCTAAGTGCATGGATCGCTTTCCTGATTTTCAGAAATTCTTTAAAAATATTCCTTAAACGATATGCAAATATTTTCAACGGATTCTTGTTCAGGGCGTCGTTGACTATGACTGAGTACAATTTCAAGACATTCCAACATACTTGGAATGTCCAAGTGCATGGATCGCTTTCCTGATTTTCAAAAGTTCATTAAAAATATTCTTCAAGAGATATGCAAATATATTCAACGGATTCTTGTTCAGGGCATGCTTGACTATGACTGTGTACAATTTCAAGACATTCCAAGATACCTTTGGGGTCTTTTTTGAATAAAAAGTTAAGTCACTGCCTAAGTGCACAGACTTTCATCATTTTCAAAAATTCATTAAAAATATTCCTTAAGAGATATGCAAATATTTTCAATGGATTCTTGTTCAGGGCGTCGTTGACTATGACCGAGTACAATTTCAAGACATTCCAACATACTTGGAATGTCCAAGTGCATGGATCGCTTTCCTGATTTTCAAAAGTTCATTAAAAATATTCTTCAAGAGATATGCAAATATATTCAACGGATTCTTGTTCAGGGCATGCTTGACTATGACTGTGTACAATTTCAAGACATTCCAAGATACTTTTGGGGTCTTTTTTGAATAAAAAGTTAAGTCACTGCCTAAGTGCACAGACTTTCCTCATTTTCAAAAATTCATTAAAAATATTCCTTAAGAGATATGCAAATATTTTCAATTGATTCTTGTTCAGGGCGTCGTTGACTATGACTGAGTACAATTTCAAGACATTCCAACATACTTGGAATGTCCAAGTGCATGGATCGCTTTTCGGATTTTCAAAAATTCATTAAAAATATTCTTCAAGAGATATGCAAATATATTCAACGGATTCTTGTTCAGGGCATGCTTGACTATGACTGTGTACAATTTCAAGACATTCCAAGATACTTTTGGGGTCTTTTTTGACAAAAAAGTTAAGTCACTGCCTAAGTGCATGGATCGCTTTCCTCATTTTCAGAAATTCATTAAAAATATTCCTTAAGCGATATGCAAATATTTTCAACGGATTCTTGTTCAGGGCGTCGTTGACTATGACTGAGTACAATTTCAAGACATTCCAACATACTTGGAATGTCCAAGTGCATGGATCGCTTTCCTGATTTTCAAAAGTTCATTAAAAATATTCTTCAAGAGATATGCAAATATATTCAACGGATTCTTGTTCAGGGCATGCTTGACTATGACTGTGTACAATTTCAAGACATTCCAAGATACCTTTGGGGTCTTTTTTGAATAAAAAGTTAAGTCACTGCCTAAGTGCACAGACTTTCATCATTTTCAAAAATTCATTAAAAATATTCCTTAAGAGATATGCAAATATTTTCAATGGATTCTTGTTCAGGGCGTCGTTGACTATGACCGAGTACAATTTCAAGACATTCCAACATACTTGGAATGTCCAAGTGCATGGATCGCTTTCCGGATTTTCAAAAATTCATTAAAAATATTCTTCAAGAGATATGCAAATATATTCAACGGATTCTTGTTCAGGGCATGCTTGACTATGACTGTGTACAATTTCAAGACATTCCAAGATACTTTTGGGGTCTTTTTTGACGAAAAAGTTAAGTCACTGCCTAAGTGCATGGAACGCTTTCCTGATTTTCAGAAATTCTTTAAAAATATTCCTTAAACGATATGCAAATATTTTCAACGGATTCTTGTTCAGGGCGTCGTTGACTATGACTGAGTACAATTTCAAGACATTCCAACATACTTGGAATGTCCAAGTGCATGGATCGCTTTTCGGATTTTCAAAAATTCATTAAAAATATTCTTCAAGAGATATGCAAATATATTCAACGGATTCTTGTTCAGGGCATGCTTGACTATGACTGTGTACAATTTCAAGACATTCCAAGATACTTTTGGGGTCTTTTTTGACGAAAAAGTTAAATCACTGCCTAAGTGCATGGATCGCTTTCCTGATTTTCAGAAATTCTTTAAAAATATTCCTTAAGCGATATGCAAATATTTTCAACGGATTCTTGTTCAGGGCGTCGTTGACTATGACTGAGTACAATTTCAAGACATTCCAACATACTTGGAATGTCCAAGTGCATGGATCGCTTTCCTGATTTTCAAAAGTTCATTAAAAATATTCTTCAAGAGATATGCAAATATATTCAACGGATTCTTGTTCAGGGCATGCTTGACTATGACTGTGTACAATTTCAAGACATTCCAAGATACCTTTGGGGTCTTTTTTGAATAAAAAGTTAAGTCACTGCCTAAGTGCACAGACTTTCATCATTTTCAAAAATTCATTAAAAATATTCCTTAAGAGATATGCAAATATTTTCAATGGATTCTTGTTCAGGGCGTCGTTGACTATGACCGAGTACAATTTCAAGACATTCCAACATACTTGGAATGTCCAAGTGCATGGATCGCTTTCCGGATTTTCAAAAATTCATTAAAAATATTCTTCAAGAGATATGCAAATATATTCAACGGATTCTTGTTCAGGGCATTCTTGACTATGACTGTGTACAATTTCAAGACATTCCAAGATACTTTTGGGGTCTTTTTTGACGAAAAAGTTAAGTCACTGCCTAAGTGCATGGATCGCTTTCCTGATTTTCAGAAATTCTTTAAAAATATTCCTTAAACGATATGCAAATATTTTCAACGGATTCTTGTTCAGGGCGTCGTTGACTATGACTGAGTACAATTTCAAGACATTCCAACATACTTGGAATGTCCAAGTGCATGGATCGCTTTCCTGATTTTCAAAAGTTCATTAAAAATATTCTTCAAGAGATATGCAAATATATTCAACGGATTCTTGTTCAGGGCATGCTTGACTATGACTGTGTACAATTTCAAGACATTCCAAGATACCTTTGGGGTCTTTTTTGAATAAAAAGTTAAGTCACTGCCTAAGTGCACAGACTTTCATCATTTTCAAAAATTCATTAAAAATATTCCTTAAGAGATATGCAAATATTTTCAATGGATTCTTGTTCAGGGCGTCGTTGACTATGACCGAGTACAATTTCAAGACATTCCAACATACTTGGAATGTCCAAGTGCATGGATCGCTTTCCTGATTTTCAAAAGTTCATTAAAAATATTCTTCAAGAGATATGCAAATATATTCAACGGATTCTTGTTCAGGGCATTCTTGACTATGACTGTGTACAATTTCAAGACATTCCAAGATACTTTTGGGGTCTTTTTTGAATAAAAAGTTAAGTCACTGCCTAAGTGCACAGACTTTCCTCATTTTCAAAAATTCATTAAAAATATTCCTTAAGAGATATGCAAATATTTTCAATTGATTCTTGTTCAGGGCGTCGTTGACTATGACTGAGTACAATTTCAAGACATTCCAACATACTTGGAATGTCCAAGTGCATGGATCGCTTTTCGGATTTTCAAAAATTCATTAAAAATATTCTTCAAGAGATATGCAAATATATTCAACGGATTCTTGTTCAGGGCATGCTTGACTATGACTGTGTACAATTTCAAGACATTCCAAGATACTTTTGGGGTCTTTTTTGAATAAAAAGTTAAGTCACTGCCTAAGTGCATGGATCGCTTTCCTCATTTTCAGAAATTCATTAAAAATATTCCTTAAGCGATATGCAAATATTTTCAACGGATTCTTGTTCAGGGCGTCGTTGACTATGACTGAGTACAATTTCAAGACATTCCAACATACTTGGAATGTCCAAGTGCATGGATCGCTTTCCTGATTTTCAAAAGTTCATTAAAAATATTCTTCAAGAGATATGCAAATATATTCAACGGATTCTTGTTCAGGGCATGCTTGACTATGACTGTGTACAATTTCAAGACATTCCAAGATACCTTTGGGGTCTTTTTTGAATAAAAAGTTAAGTCACTGCCTAAGTGCACAGACTTTCATCATTTTCAAAAATTCATTAAAAATATTCCTTAAGAGATATGCAAATATTTTCAATGGATTCTTGTTCAGGGCGTCGTTGACTATGACCGAGTACAATTTCAAGACATTCCAACATACTTGGAATGTCCTAGTGCATGGATCGCTTTCCGGATTTTCAAAAATTCATTAAAAATATTCTTCAAGAGATATGCAAATATATTCAACGGATTCTTGTTCAGGGCATGCTTGACTATGACTGTGTACAATTTCAAGACATTCCAAGATACTTTTGGGGTCTTTTTTGACGAAAAAGTTAAGTCACTGCCTAAGTGCATGGAACGCTTTCCTGATTTTCAGAAATTCTTTAAAAATATTCCTTAAACGATATGCAAATATTTTCAACGGATTCTTGTTCAGGGCGTCGTTGACTATGACTGAGTACAATTTCAAGACATTCCAACATACTTGGAATGTCCAAGTGCATGGATCGCTTTCCTGATTTTCAAAAGTTCATTAAAAATATTCTTCAAGAGATATGCAAATATATTCAACGGATTCTTGTTCAGGGCATGCTTGACTATGACTGTGTACAATTTCAAGACATTCCAAGATACTTTTGGGGTCTTTTTTGAATAAAAAGTTAAGTCACTGCCTAAGTGCACAGACTTTCCTCATTTTCAAAAATTCATTAAAAATATTCCTTAAGAGATATGCAAATATTTTCAATTGATTCTTGTTCAGGGCGTCGTTGACTATGACTGAGTACAATTTCAAGACATTCCAACATACTTGGAATGTCCAAGTGCATGGATCGCTTTTCGGATTTTCAAAAATTCATTAAAAATATTCTTCAAGAGATATGCAAATATATTCAACGGATTCTTGTTCAGGGCATGCTTGACTATGACTGTGTACAATTTCAAGACATTCCAAGATACTTTTGGGGTCTTTTTTGACGAAAAAGTTAAGTCACTGCATAAGTGCATGGATCGCTTTCCTGATTTTCAAAAATTCATTAGAAATATTCCTTAAGCGATATGCAAATATTTTCAACGGATTCTTGTTCAGGGCGTCGTTGACTATGACTGAGTACAATTTCAAGACATTCCAACATACTTGGAATGTCCAAGTGCATGGATCGCTTTCCTGATTTTCAAAAGTTCATTAAAAATATTCTTCAAGAGATATGCAAATATATTCAACGGATTCTTGTTCAGGGCATGCTTGACTATGACTGTGTACAATTTCAAGACATTCCAAGATACCTTTGGGGTCTTTTTTGAATAAAAAGTTAAGTCACTGCCTAAGTGCACAGACTTTCATCATTTTCAAAAATTCATTAAAAATATTCCTTAAGAGATATGCAAATATTTTCAATGGATTCTTGTTCAGGGTGTCGTTGACTATGACCGAGTACAATTTCAAGACATTCCAACATACTTGGAATGTCCAAGTGCATGGATCGCTTTTCGGATTTTCAAAAATTCATTAAAAATATTCTTCAAGAGATATGCAAATATATTCAACGGATTCTTGTTCAGGGCATGCTTGACTATGACTGTGTACAATTTCAAGACATTCCAAGATACTTTTGGGGTCTTTTTTGACGAAAAAGTTAAGTCACTGCCTAAGTGCATGGATCGCTTTCCAGATTTTCAAAAATTCATTAAAAATATTCTTCAAGAGATATGCAAATATATTCAACGGATTCTTGTTCAGGGCATTCTTGACTATGACTGTGTACAATTTCAAGACATTCCAAGATACTTTTGGGGTCTTTTTTGACAAAAAAGTTAAGTCACTTACCTAAGTGCATGGATCGCTTTCCTGATTTTCAAAAATTCATTAAAAATATTCCTTAAGAGATATGCAAATATTTTCAACGGATTCTTCTTCAGGGCGTCGTTGACTATGACTGAGTACAATTTCAAGACATTCCAACATACTTGGAATGTCCAAGTGCATGGATCGCTTTCCTGATTTTCAAAAGTTCATTAAAAATATTCTTCAAGAGATATGCAAATATATTCAACAGATTCTTGTTCAGGGCATGCTTGACTATGACTGTGTACAATTTCAAGACATTCCAAGATACTTTTGGGGTCTTTTTTGACGAAAAAGTTAAGTCACTGCCTAAGTGCATGGATCGCTTTCCTGATTTTCAAAAATTCATTAAAAATATTCCTTAAGCGATATGCAAATATTTTCAACGGATTCTTGTTCAAGGCGTCGTTGACTATGACCGAGTACAATTTCAAGACATTCCAACATACTTGGAATGTCCAAGTGCATGGATCGCTTTCCGGATTTTCAAAAATTCATTAAAAATATTCTTCAAGAGATATGCAAATATATTCAACGGATTCTTGTTCAGGGCATGCTTGACTATGACTGTGTACAATTTCAAGACATTCCAAGATACTTTTGGGGTCTTTTTTGACGAAAAAGTTAAGTCACTGCCTAAGTGCATGGATCGCAAAAAGTCACTAAGTGCATCAGGGCAAATGGATCGTTTCCTTCGTCTCACCTGATATCCTGCTGTGTGATCCACGGTGTCCAAACGTTTGTTTCCAGCGACTGGACGACATGGATGAACTCCTGCAGCTTTAATTCTTTAAAAACAACCCAAAAACATCAAAAGTTAAGTCACTGCCTCAGTGCATGGATCGCTTTCCTGATTTTCAAAAATTCATTAAAAATATTCCTCAAGAGATATGCAAATATATTCAACGGATTCTTGTTCAGGGCATGCTTGACTATGACTGTGTACAATTTCAAGACATTCCAAGATACTTTTGGGGTCTTTTTTGAAAAAAAAGTCAAGTCACTAAGTGCATCAGGGCAAATGGATCGTTTCCTCCGTCTCACCTTATTTTCTGCTGTGTGATCCATGGTGTCCAAACGTTTGTTTCCAGCGACTGGGCGACATGGATGAACTCCTGCAGCTTTAATGCTTTAAAAACAAACCAAAAACATCAAAAGTTAAGTCACTGCCTAAGTGCATGGATCGCTTTCCTAATTTTCAAAAATTCATTAAAAATATTCCTTAAGAGATATGCAAATATTTTCAACGGATTCTTGTTCAGGGTGTCGTTGACTATGACTGTGTACAATTTCAAGACATTCCAAGATACTTTTGGTTTTTTTCTGTTAAATCAATCAATCAATCAATCATTTTTTGTATAGCCCACAGTTTACAAAACATAGTTTGTCTCAGGGACTTCACAGGGTTGGTAACATCCTCTGTCCTTAGACCTTCGACCAGGGTAAGGAAAAACTACCAGCGAAAAAACTCTTCTAACAGGGAAAAGGGTAGAAACCTTAAGGAGAACCACAGTTGAGGGATCCACTCCCTGGACGGACAGACGTGCAGTAGATGTTACCAAAAACATACAATACACAATGACAAAGAATAAAAAGTGAAAAGTCTTTAAATGCCAGGATCATCTGTCACAGCCTGTCGTGAAGGCTGTTGTGGTCAGAGACTTGAAGATGACGGAGTCCTCTTTCCTGTCCTGACCTCATGTCGTTCACTGGTGTCAGCAGAACTGTAAGAGATTAAACATCAGTTAGAGAAGGTCTACATGTGAATTTATGGTCTACATGTGAATTTATGGTCTACATGTGGATTTATGGTCTACATGTGGATTTATGGTCTACATGTGGATGTATGGTGTACATGTGGATTTATGTGCTACATGTGGATTTATGGTCTAAATGTGGATTTATGGTCTACATGTCATGGGGGACATCGGGTAAGTGGTGAGGGTTGAGAAATTGAGGACGGGGTAGAGAAAGTGCGGCTCGTGCAAAGTCTGTGTGCTCATTCTAAGTGCATGATGGGAAATTCCTCCAGCAGTCTAAGCCTATGGCAGCATAAGATAGACTATTCTAATCAGGACATACCTGATCTAGCTTCGACTATAGGCTATGTTAAAAAGGTAGGTTTTCAGTCTCACCTTAAAGGCAGAGACAGAGTCAGACTGTCTGACTGAAAGCAGAAGTTGGTTCCACAGGAGAGGAGCCTGGTAGATAAATGTTCTACCACCGATTCTACTTCTAGTTATTTTAGGAATAACCAGTAGACCTGAGTTCAGGGTCTATTGGGTTGATATAAAGTGATTAAGTCACAAATATAAGAAGGTGCCTGATTATTCAGGGCCTTGTATGTGAGTAGAAGTATTTTAAAATCTATTCTACTTTTCACTGGGAGCCAGTGAAGAGAAGCCAAGACAGGAGTTGTATAATCACGTCGTCTGGTTCCAGTCAGTATCCGTGCTGCTGCGTTCTGGACAAGTTGAAGGCTTCTCAAGGACTTACTAGGACATCCAGACAGTAAGGAGTTACAGTAATCCAGCCTAGAGGTTATAAAGGCCTGGATTAGTTTCTCAGAGTCTTGTCGTGATATAATATTTCTAATTGTCTTAATGTTGCGAAGGTGGAAGAAGGCTGTTCTACATATATGCTTAATATGTTCATCCAGTGATAAATCCTGGTCAAACAGGACTCCTAGGTTCCTTACTGTAGTGCAAGGGACTGAAGTGTTACTGCCTCGGTTTAGAGCTCCACTTAAAAGTGCTGCTCTTATATCTTTTGGCCCAAGGACCATGACCTCAGTTTTTTCTGTGTTAAGCATCAGAAAGTTCAGAGTCATCCACGTCTGTATGTCTATGAGACAATCCTGGAGTTTTATAGATGGGTTTGGGTCATCCGGTCGTACAGATACATATAGCTGGGTGTCGTCTGCATAACAATGGAAATCTATGTTGTGTTTCCTGATAATGTTGCCTAATGGCAGCATGTACAGGGTAAAAAGAATAGGTCCGAGCACGGAACCCTGAGGAACTCCGTAGTTGACCTTAGTGAATATGGAGTAGTCCTCGTTAACACTAACAAACTGAAATCTGTCCCATAAATAGGACTTGAACCAGACAAGTGCAGATCCTCTAATCACAACATCTTGTTCTAGTCTATGTAGCAGGATCTCATGATCTATCGTATCAAATGCTGCACTGAGATCCAGCAGGACCGATCTGGCGTTGTCTGGTAAACCAGCAGATGGCAGCAACTTTCAAGAGACCAGCTTCTCCATCTCTGAGCCCAGTAATGTTCAGGTAAGGCATTGGATATTTGAGATATTATTCAATAGAATCTTCCTCTTACTTCTAATCTTACTCTACGTATGTAGAAGATGTTTCTCCTGCTTTGATCTATTCTCTCTCATGCTCTGCTTCATCAATGAAGAACGAATTCATCGACAACATCCTTTCAGCTAATGTTCTACCTTAAAAACATCCCTACAGTTTCTTCCTTTCATCACAGTGACTCAATAATGATGGATTGTCATGAGTGAAAGTGGCTTCAGCTGCTTTTCCTTGTGTTTCAGGTCCGTGGAGATTTGAGGCTGAGGAGAAGCGAGCCTGGTGATGAGTCCAGAATCCCTCAAGGCTCCATCACACTTCCCTCCTCTATCACAAAAGTCACTTTACATGTAGAGGGAAAAAAAAGAAAACAAAGTCACACACTCATCCAACAAAGCAGCCTTTCAGCACCACGGACAGCGCCCGAAGCTCCACAGTTACCGTAGCGACCCGCCCTCACCTATTCCATTCTTACTCACACACACAGGGATTGGATTGGAACAGAATGGCTACTTGAACTTTTTAAATGTTAAACTTCAAAAAAACATATATCTATATTATATATTTTATAAAATCTAAAATAAAATGCTTGAGGGGCTTAACTGGGGCTACACAGATGTTTGACGGTGTAGCGTGTTCGGTGTGAGTGAATGGGGCGATGGAGGAGGTCTGAAGGTAAGAAGGATTTGTAGGTGGTGAAGAGGATCTTGAAATGTGCTTACATGTTGAAACTGCCCTCTGGTGGACACGTTTGACATTACATGTAAGGTCACATGAGATTTAGAGCTGCTAAACTGGTGAAATAAATAGTAACTTTTGTGAGGGAAACAGTTTTTTTATGTTTAAGACCCTGCCAGGCCATAAATAATTCATCATAAAACAGAACTGCAAAAACCTGACCTCCAGTGGACAAAGGTGACATTACGTGTAGATGAAAAATGTATTCAAAGCTGCTGAATTCAAGTCACTGCCAGCCCATAAATAACTTGAGAAAACATTCAGGGTTCAGGCCATACAGAGTTTCACCCCGAGGGCCAGACTGTGGCACACATTTGTTCAGCCAGTTCAGCAGAGTGAGTGTGAGTGAAAGAGCGAGAGACTTCAAATAAGTGACTTATTTATTTATTTAACACAAAAGATTCAAGATGGAAAAAACATCAACACAAAGCAGAAAAGAAACAAAACGGCATCAAAGAAACATATAAAGGTTAAGTAGAAATTAAAGTCAAACAATCACAGGCTCTTTTCTTCAACGCAATAAAACAATACAGAGAAGAAAATACAGTTAGCTTTAAATAACAATAAAAACAAGAACTTATTCTTCATAAACCCTGTTGGCTTTAAACCCCACTTACACTGTGAATTAGAAATGGAAAAGAAAAAAGACTCAGCTTCACCCACTGAGGCTGAAGTGGCTGTGACGCCCCCTGCTGGTTGGACTAAAACCTCATTTAATCAGAAAAAGGAAGGAAGCAATAAAGTCCATTAGAGAAGGAGAGAACACAGGGATGGAGGAAATGGCAAAAAGAAAGGGCTGAAAGACATGAAAAAGAATGGAAGGAAAGAGAAAAGGAAAGCAATAAAAGGACAGCAAGGAAATAAATGAGTTTGTCGACTCACAGGGAAACCACATCAAGTCCAGTCGGTGAAATCCAGTCCATGTTTTGCTGCCGTTTCTGGACACATGAAAACACATGAAGTGAAAATTAACTTGACTATCGTCACAACAATGACAAACATTCAAACACATTCTACACATTAACATTTACTCAAAAAGATCAACTTTTCAAATAAGTCACAAATGTCCGGGTAAACTTATCGTTTGCCGCCGTCGTTAGCGTTACCCAGAGTGCACCACGTGGAGGTGACAGTCGGACTTGCACTCCTTTTTTTTTTTTAAATCATTCATAATATTAGAGAGAAGAGAAACCCAACAATTCACACAATGAGCAAGCAATCGTGGCAACAGTGGAGAGAAAAAACTCCCTTTTAACAGGAAGAAATCTCTGGCAGAACCAGACTCAAAGTGTGCGGCCGTCTGCCTCGACCGGTTGGGGGGAATGGGAGGGGAACAGAAAGGACAAGAGGTGGTAACTTTTGTTAGTCAGTGGTTTTGGTTGGACGACCACAAGGAGGCCATTTTGTGCAGTTCATGTTGGGTTTTTTTCAGATTCTTGTGTTCCGTTCCTCCAGGTTTTGAATCCACTGATCCCATTTCCTCAAAGATCATCATGCAGATCCATCCATTTTCCAAGAGTAGATTCACTGAGGTGAATGAATTCCTCCATTTGCTGCATCATCGTGTTGACAAAGTTGTCCAGAAAGTTACTTTTGCATTTCCAAGCCATGATTCCAGTTTGTCCATCCTTGTGAGCAGATTTTTGTTTTGCTGTCACGTATGGAGAGTTCCGTCCAATCAGAGTTATCAATCCTCCGACACCTGCACCCGTTTACTGTCAACTAAGTTTTGCTAAGTGTACACATTTGTGTAACAACGACAACACAGGAAGATGAAACGACAGACCAAAGTAGAAGTGCATATTGACACAAACAAAAAAACACTCATCTTGTTTTGACAGCCGGTGTTCAGAGTTCGTCTAAGTTGTCCAGGACGTAAGAAGTCCACCAAGTGTTAGGGTCTCAATTCTGGAACAGATTAGGAAAAACAAAACTGAAAAGCAGTAGCAAAGTGTCATTGATGTCAAAAGGAGTCTAATATACTCACCACTGTAGGTTCTTGTGTAGTGGAAGTGGTTAACGAGCTCTGCAGAACTCTGATAACCTGTGCACCTGAACCAGGTGTTTTGGGGATAACTAACTAAGGTTAGCTAACCCTAACCCCCTCATTTGTTCCTTGTTGCAGAAAACGGCCCCTTGCCAAAAATTTATTTCCACTTTAAATGAGTCAGTCTTTTGAAGCTACTTCATCCTGAAATATGCATATCAAATATTAATATTTTTAAAAGGTGAACCTTTTAAAAATATTATTTTTAAAAGGTTCACCTTTTAAAGGCCATATTGTTTACGCAACTACACTGTTTTTATTGGGAAAAAAAAAACTACAATAACTTTTGATTCTGATGCATTCTTATTTTTTGCAATGTCAGATTTTTCTAAAAACTGTCTCCTACAAAAATATTGTTCATATTTTTTTCAACTTTAAATTGTCACTCTTTTAACGCTACTTCAGACTGAGATATACTCATCAAATTATATTTTTAAAAATTCTAACCCTTTAAAGGCCATAATGTTTATGCAACTCTTTAAATCAACAAAAAAACTACAATCCTTTCCAATCAATCATAAAATACCTTTCAAGGACTATTTATTATTATCAGGCCCTGAGATGGTCAGTGATTGGAAGAAACATTGATTTTGATGCATTGTTAGTTTCTGTAGTGGCAGATGCAATTTAATAATCTTGTGATATGATGGATTTTGAACCGTCTCCTTCTATAAGCAAACTTTTTTCCAACTAAATAATTATTACCCTGTTTTGTTTAAAGATAAATAAACAAGAATAGGTTCAACCTGAACAAATATTTATTTTGCAAAGACGACCCTGAATGATGAAGACTGAAATATAAACATTGAATATGAAACATGGGGCAGTTGGGTGTGTTGTTGGAGATGGGGAGAAAGGAAAAGAGCGATGGTGAGTGAGTGCATCATGTGTGACTGAGTGAGGGAGTGAGGGAGTGAGGGAGCGAGTGAGCGAGTGAGCGAGCGAGCGAGAGTGAGTGAGTGACTGTGAGTGAGTGAGCGAGCGAGAGTGAGCGAGCGAGCGTGACTGCGAGTGAACGAGCGAGATTTGGAGTCTCTGCTCCACCTGAGCTGAACTCTCACATTCACACATGATGAACTCACTCACCATCTCCATCTTTTCCCTTCTCCCCATCGCCAACAACACACCAAACTGCCCCATGTTTCATATTCAATGTTCATATTTAAGTGTTCATCATTCAGTGTCCTTTGCAAAATAAATGTTTTTCAGGTTCAAACTATTATTGTATGTTTATTCATCTTAAAACAAAACCAGGCTATAATTGGGTTAGTAGGAAAAAAATGTTTTACTTGTAGTCGGAGACCGATTCAAAATCCATCATATATCACAAAATAAGATTACATTGGATCTGCTACTACAAACAACTAATGCATCAAAATCAATGTTTCTCCTAGTCACTGACCCATCTCAGGGTCTAATAACAACCAAATATTCCTTAAACCACACCAAACATTTCATTTCAAAAATGAAATAAACTTGAACCCTGAGTCTGTTTATATATCAAATAACAACCTGTGTTTGAATCGTATTCAGTGCTTTGTGACTAAAGGGATTTTTGTACACTTCAAAAATAATGGAAAAACTAAATAATGAAAAGGGACGAGAGCAGCAGCAAACAAGTAACAATACTCATCTTCTTCTGACAGTTGGTGTTCAGATGTTCAAAGTTGTGCTGGACGTCAGAAATCCACCAAGCGTAGGGTCTCCATCCTGGAACAGATTAGGAAAAACGAAACTGAAAAGCAGCATCAAACAGTCACTGATGTCCAAAGGAATCTGATATACTCACCACTGCAGGTTCTTCTTGTGCAGTGGGAGTCACCGACCAGATCAGGGAAGACGCGACTGTAGGGTAGAACGTCCACCAAGCACCACCTCGAGGTCGACCATGTTGGGTCACCCTTCTGGAACAGATTAGGAAAAACAAACAAATTAACAGAGACAAAAGCAGCAGCAAACAATTAACAATAATCATCCTCTTCCGACCGCTGGGGTTCAGAGTTCTTCAAAGTTGTCCAGAACGTAGGAAGTCCACCAAGCGTAGGGTCTCCATTCTGAAACAGATTAGGAAAAACAAAACTGAAAAGCAGTATCAAACTGTCACTGATGCCCAAAGGAATCT
The DNA here is from genome assembly GCF_963457635.1 of Microchirus variegatus. Classification (NCBI taxonomy): domain Eukaryota; kingdom Metazoa; phylum Chordata; class Actinopteri; order Pleuronectiformes; family Soleidae; genus Microchirus; species Microchirus variegatus. The sequence goes on from NW_028154766.1 coordinate 157,145, forward strand.
GATATACTCACAACTGGAGGTTCTTGTGTTGTAGGAGTCACCGATGAGATCAGGGAAGAGGCGACTGTAGACGAAAGTAGAGGTCAACAACGATGAAGCAAACACAAATAAGAAATATCACCATACTCCTCCTCTTCCGACAGTCTGTGTTCAGTCAATATGCATATCAAATATTAATATTTTTTAAAATGTTAACCTTTTAAAGGCCATATTGTTTATGCAACTACAATAACTTTTGATTCTGATGCATTCTTATTTTTTGCAATGTCAGATTTTTCTAAAAACAGTCTCCTACAAAAATATTGTTCATATTTTTTTCAACTTTAAATTGTCACTCTTTTAACGCTACTTCAGACTGAGATATACTCATCAAATTATATTTTTAAAATTCTAACCCTTTAAAGGCCATAATGTTTATGCAACTCTTTAAATCAACAAAAAAACTACAATCCTTTCCAATCAATCATAAAATACCTTTCAAGGACTATTTATTATTATCAGGCCCTGAGATGGTCAGTGATTGGAAGAAACATTGATTTTGATGCATTGTTAGTTTCTGTAGTGGCAGATGCAATTTAATAATCTTGTGATATGATGGATTTTGAACCGTCTCCTTCTATAAGCAAACTTTTTTTCCTACTAAATAATTATTACCCTGTTTTGTTTTAAGATAAATTAACAAGAATAGGTTCAACCTGAACAAATATTTATTTTGCAAAGACGACCCTGAATGATGAAGACTGAAATATAAACATTGAATATGAAACATGGGGCAGTTGGGTGTGTTGTTGGAGATGGGGAGAAAGGAAAAGAGCGATGGTGAGTGAGTGCATCATGTGTGACTGAGTGAGGGAGTGAGGGAGTGAGGGAGCGAGTGAGCGAGCGAGCGAGAGTGAGTGAGTGACTGTGAGTGAGTGAGCGAGCGAGAGTGAGCGAGCGAGCGTGACTGCGAGTGAACGAGCGAGATTTGGAGTCTCTGCTCCACCTGAGCTGAACTCTCACATTCACACATGATGAACTCACTCACCATCTCCATCTTTTCCCTTCTCCCCATCGCCAACAACACACCAAACTGCCCCATGTTTCATATTCAATGTTCATATTTAAGTGTTCATCATTCAGTGTCCTTTGCAAAATAAATGTTTTTCAGGTTCAAACTATTATTGTATGTTTATTCATCTTAAAACAAAACCAGGTTATAATTGGGTTAGTAGGAAAAACATGTTTTACTTGTAGTCGGAGACCGATTCAAAATCCATCATATATCACAAAATAAGATTACATTGGATCTGCTACTACAAAAAAGTAATAATGCATCAAAATCAATGTTTCTCCTAGTCACTGACCCATCTCAGGGTCTAATAACAACCAAATATTCCTTAAACCACACCAAACATTTCATTTCAAAAATGAAACAAACTTGAACCCTGAGTCTGTTTATATATCAAAAAACAACCTGTGTTTGAATCGTATTCAGTGCTTTGTGACTATAGTGATTTTTGTACACTTAAAAAATAATGGAAAAAACGAAATAATGAAAAGGGACGAGAGCAGCAGAAAACAACAATACTCATCTTCTTCTGACAGTTGGTGTTCAGATGTTCAAAGTTGTCCTGGACGTCAGAAATCCACCAAGCCTTGGGTCTCCATTCTGAAACAGATTAGGAAAAACGAAACTGAAAAGCAGCATCAAACTGTCATTGATGTCATAAGGAATCTGATATACTCACCACTGTAGGTTCTTCTTGTGCAGTGGGAGTCACCGACCAGATCAGGGAAGAGGCGACTGTAGACAAAAGTAGAGGTCAGTTTTCCGGCCAGTTTTCTGCTGCCTTTAACCAGCTCTGTGTCCCCTCTGAATTATTACCAAACACGGAGGTGCTCAGTTCTTCGTTTCACTCCTCCTGCCGAACCATATTGGACTCTGTGGCTCCATTTAAAACCGTGCAGCCCAAAGCTAAACCTGAGCCCTGGTTCAATGCGAGAACTCGCGCAGCCAGACAGGATTGCCGCAAAGCTGAACGCAGGTGGAAAAAGGACAAGCTGCAGGTTTCTCGCCAAATCCTAAAAGACAGCTGGCGCTGCTACCAGAGCACTGTCAAAGAGTCCAGAAGAGAGCACCTGTCAAATATTATTGAATCAAACTCTCACAACCCACGTGTGTTATTTAAAACCATAGAGTCTGTTCTTGGCTCACCTCAGCCTGTGTGCACAGAGGAATCCCCTGAAATGTGCAATAGCTTCCTGCAGTTCTTCATTGATAAGGTTGCTACCACAAGGGCTCTAATCACCACACCTGTGTCTGACCCCTCTGACAGTGTGCTTTTCTCAGCTGTGCTTGATTCGTTTGAGCCCGTGTCTCTGATTGCCTTAGAAAAAGTGGTTGCCCAGATGAAGCCATCAGGCTCTCCCTGTGACACTGTCCCGCCTCACTTTTTTAAAGAGGTATTTCCTTGTATAGGGCAGTCAGTCCTGGCCATTATTAACAGCAGTCTGTCTTCTGGTGTTGTCCCCCAATGTTTTAAACATGCTGTTGTACAACCCCTGCTTAAGAAACCTGGCCTTGATCGTGTTATGCTAGCCAATTATAGACCTATCTCCAAGCTGCCTTTTATTTCAAAGATCCTGGAAAAAGTTGTCCACGCCCAGTTGCAGTCGTTCCTGGACGAGCATGATATTCTGGAGATTTTCCAGTCTGGCTTTAAAACAAGGCATAGTACAGAGTCAGCTTTATTAAGAGTGTTCAATGACATCCTCCTGACGGTTGATTCTGGAGACTCTGTGATCCTTGTCCTGCTGGACCTAACTGCAGCGTTTGACACTGTGGACCACAATATTTTAGTGGCACGCTTGCAGCACCTAGTGGGCATTAGTGGTAGCACCCTTAATTGGTTTAGATCGTATCTTGAGGGAAGATCTATGTGTGTACGCCTCGGTGGCTCTGAGTCCCGCTCTGCTCCACTGTCATATGGGGTTCCACAGGGCTCAATTTTAGGGCCCCTGCTCTTCTCCCTGTATCTGCTTCCCCTGGGCTCCATCTTGAGAAAACATGGCATCTCATTTCATTTTTATGCAGACGACAGTCAGATTTATGTCCCACTGAGTAAGAAAAATGCCTGTCTGCAACCACTTCTATTATGTCTTGATGACATAAAAGCATGGATGTCACTGAACTTTTTAAAATTTAATGAAAAGAAGACGGAAGTCATAATGTTTGGTCCTAGCGGCTCTAGTGAACCCCCCCCTGCTGATTTGGGCCCTTTGGCATCGTATGTGAAGCCTTTAGTGACAAACTTAGGTTTTATTATGGACAGTGATTTTAAATTGGACCGGCAAATTGGGGCAACAGTAAAGTCCAGCTTTTTTCACCTCAGGCAGCTGGCAAAGGTGAGGCCCTTTCTCTCACAAAAGCACTTTGAAACAGTAATCCATGCCTTTGTTACATCTCGGCTGGATTACTGTAACGCTCTTTATCTTGGAGTCAGCCAGTCCTCCCTCTCACGTCTCCAGTTGGTCCAGAACGCTGCTGCTCGCCTCTTAACTGGAGCACGTAAGAGGGAGCACATTACTCCCATTTTGGCCTCCCTTCACTGGCTGCCTGTGCATTTTAGAGTCCATTTTAAGATTCTTTTATTTGTTTTTAAATCTTTAAATGGTCTTGCCCCGCCTTACCTCTCTGAGCTTCTCCATCCTTACACTCCTGCTCGGTGCCTCAGGTCAGCTGACCAGCTGCTCCTGGAGGTACCGAGGTCTAAACGGAAGCTCAGAGGGGAAAGAGCTTTCTCCATTGCCGGTCCCAAACTTTGGAACGCCCTCCCGCTTCATATTAGACAGGCCCCCTCACTGTCCATTTTTAAAACTCATCTTAAAACACATTTTTATTCTTCTGCGTTCAACTCAGCATGAGACTCTGCTCTTGTTTTAGTGTTTTATTGTTTAAACATTTTTATTGTTTTATAGTTTTTTTTATTATTTAAACATTGTTACTGTTTTATAGTTTTATTGTTTTTATTTTGTCTCCTATGTTTTATGTGCCATGTTTTATTTATTGTACTGTTAAGCACTTTGTACCAGCTTTAGCTGCCTAAAGCGCTCTATAAATAAAGTTGAGTTGAGTTGAGTTGAGTCAACAACAATGACGCAAAGAAAAATAAATATCACCATTCTCCTCCTCTTCCGACAATCTGTGTTCAGAGTTCGTCGAAGTTGTCCAGAACGTCCACCAAGCACCGCCTCGAGGTCGACCATGTTGGGTCTCCATTCTGGAACAGATTAGGAAAAACAAAACTGAAAAGCAGTATCAAACTGTCATTGATGTCCAAAGGAATCTGATATACTCACCACTGCAGGTTCTTCTTGTGCAGTAGGAGTCACCGATGAGATCAGGGAAGATGCGACTGTAGGGTAGAACGTCCAACAAGCACCACCTTGAGGTCGACCATGTTGGGTCACCCTTCTGGAACAGATTAGGAAAAACAAACAAATTAACAGAGACAAAAGCAGCAGCAAACACAACTACTAACAATACTCATCCTCTTCCGACAGCTAGTGTTTAGAGTTTGAAGTTGTCAAGGACCTAGGAAGTCCACCAAGCCTTGGGTCTCCATTCTGAAACAGATTAGGAAAAACAAAACTGAAAAGCAGTATCAAACTGTCATTGATGTCATAAGGAATCTGATATACTCACCACTGTAGGTTCTTCTTGTGCAGTGGGAGTCACCGACCAGATCAGGGAAGAGGCGACTGTAGACGAAAGTAGAGGTCAACAATAACTCAAACAAAAATATCACCATACTCATCCTCTTCCAACAGTCTGTGTTCAGAGTTCGTCGAAGTTGTCCAGAACGTCCACCAAGCCCCGGCTCGAGGTCGACCATGTTGGGTCTCCATTCTGGAACAGATTAGGAACAACAAACAAATTAACAGAGACAAACGCAGCAAACACAACAACTTACAATACTCATCCTCTTCTGACAGCTGGTGTTCAGAGTTCGTCAATGTTGTCCTGGACATACACCAGGCGTGACCGTTCCATCACAAGGTCCATGTCGGGTCTCGATTCTGGAACAGAAAATTTGTGTCCAGCCATGGCAAAAGGGTTCACATGTCTACTTCGGGACATTTGGAGTTATTTACAGATTCCGAAAGTGTGATATCTAAGCTTTCCAACAATGTCAAACCCATGTCCATCTGATCATTTTTGAAGAAGATGTGGTCATTTGAATGTAGACACTCCTCAAACTGCTTTAGGGAGAAATTCAGCCTGAAAGATTTCGACCCTCTTGAGGAGCCAGGCCAATAGCTGCTCATTTGCATGACATTAACATGGTCACAACCCCCCACCCAGTCTAGCTGTCAGTGACATCTGATGTCTGTTAGCCCACAGGACAGTAACAGTGTAGCAGTTTGGAAAAAAAAAGGAATGAATGTAGTTCATGTCAATGTAAGGCAAGGCAAGGCAAGTTTATTTGTATAGCACATTTCAACAACAAGGTAATTCAAAGTGCTTTACATAAAGCATTAAAAAGCATAGAAAAGAGACATTTATAAAATCAGATATAACATCAAAATAAAAACAAGCAGGTAAAATTTAAAGATTAAGATTAAAAAATAAAATAGATACAAATAAAATAAAAAGATAACAAATAAAATCAAGAGTATATATAAGGAATAAAGGTTACAGTGCAGTATTGGAAATGACTGAAATGCAGCGGCAAACAGAAAAGTCTTCACTCTTGATTTAAAAGAGGTGAGAGTTTCAGCAGACCTACAGTTTTCTGGGAGTTTGTTCCAGATATATGGTGCATAGAACTAAAATAAAGAAATAAAATATATCTAAGTGTGTGAAGGAATATTTTCCAGACCATGGACTATATTATCATCTTCAATACCAGTTCCTCCCCCACAATGTGGCTGTACCCACTCTGTCCATCACAGTTGATATGCGGACTAAATGATGACATCACAAACGCACCCTCTTCTGTGCTGTAACCTTTGGTGCTGGGCATGTGAAGAATTTTGCCTCATCAGAACAGAAAGGCCGGATTTTTTCAAAAAGATACGTCTGCCTGTCCATGGTCAGTCCAGGTGGGGCCAGGACGGGGAGACTGTCAACAGGGGGCAGAACTCCTGGGTTGCGCAGTAGCTGAAACTCGATAGGCTCTGCATCACTGTGAGTTTGAGCAAGCACCACACCTGGTCTGTTGGCATCAAAGCTGTGACAGAATAGAAGCACACAACAGGATATTTAAAACATGGCTCACTGTTCACATGGAACACTATTATGTTCATTCGTGATTTTTTTATTCATAAAATGCAGAATTTTGAATATAAATACCTAAAGTTCTGATAACTCTTGATCTGTGGGAGCTTTTGAAAGTAGGGACTCAGATGTGTCTGCCAGTCGATGGTCTTTACTATCACTCTGCCATCTGCCGTTCCAACAAGCTGCGGAATATTGAGGCGACTTTCAGCAGAGCTGTGTTCCACTACCTGTTGACAGCAAGAACCACAATGAAAATAATGATTTTATTTTTCCAAAAAAATCACATTTTACACATTACATATTGCAGTCTATATAAGCATTTGGCTATTGTATAGAAATCAATTTATACACATACCAAGAGCCTTAGCCGACCTCATGTATTGACGCCACACTGAGGCCTTGGACACATGGGTTGGCAGCAACTTCACATGCCAATCCTTATGCCCAGGATTCTGAAAAAAAATTAAAAAATACTTATTTCAGATCATGGTTCATGTTAAAAGGCATTTAATCACTGAATCAGTATAGATTGATCAGTAGTATTGCTTGAATTATGTTTGAATGCCACACCTTTATGTGCATGAATTGCACGTGTAATTAACACGTTCATCACACATTGTGTTAATCATGTGTGATTCATGCATGCAAAGGTGTGGCATTCACACATCATTCAATGCAATGTTAGGTTTCGAACACGGGAGTTTCGTCTCAAAGCATTTGAATTATCAAACTGAACCTGCGGGTGTACAAAATCTCAAAGAGGGCCGTGACATGCTCCTCTTACGGCTTATAATACGCTCATCTGACCGAACAAAAGTTTCGATGTGCGCATCATTCTCATTGTAATAATACAGTACCGAGCTAGCGAGCTAAGCTAGCGAGCTAAGCAAGCATGGCTAATAACAATGTAGCCAAACGGCGTTATGAAACGCACAGTGGATTATTAAAAGACAGCTTCCCTATGTGCGTCTGTATGTGACTTTGAATGAACACTAACATAACATCGATTAACAACGTTAAGGAAAACTCACCCCATAAGAACATGAGTTCCTCTGATCATAAGAGGTCCGTGCTTGCTTCCTTTTCGTTGCAGTTTTACGTCTGTTCGCCTCCAAAAGTCCAATTCGATAGGAGATAGAGCGGTGCTGGCGTCATGTCATCATCTCAGACAACTACCGTGTGTGTCCTGCTCTCTTTCAGCCGCGGAATAATCATCTGTTTGTTGTTTTTGTGACGATGAAGTCTGCTAACACGTTAGCATAAAGATCGCTAGCTTAAAATGCTAACAGTCCACACACAGCAGTCTCTGTACGTTCGCTGTCCTTGTCCGTGAAGAAGCTGCTCAGCCACAGACTTATTGTCCTTTTCTCTTTGTCTTCCTTTGTCAAACAAAGCTTTGATGATGACTGCTTTGATGATATTCACGCTTTAATTTCGCACTGCACACACACACACTGCACACATACGCTGGACATTCGACACACTCTCTCCCTCTCCCTGTCTCTCTGTCTCTCCGTATAATTAGCCATGTGTATTCTCTGTGATCGTCAGCTGATTGGCTGAAAAAGCCGATTGGCTCACACTGTTTTCTTCACTTTTAAGTTTTCACAAAGCATTATGGGTAATGGATTGGTTCACATGGTGTAACAGCTTCCTGGTGAACCAATGTGTTTTTACAAGGAGGGTCACATTTGATTTATGGCTGCTGAATTATTCAGACTGCTCTCTGGTGGACAAAGTTGTTATTACATGTAAGGTCAAATCTGATTTATGGCTGCTGGGTTCTTCAAATTGCCCTCTAGTGGATAAAGGTGTCATTACATGTAAGCTCAAATTTGATGTATGGATACTTAATTATTTCAACTGCCCTCTAGTGGACAAGTTTGACATTACAAGTAAGGTCAAATCTGATTCATGGCTGCTGGGTTCTTCAAACTGCCCTCTAGTGGACAAACATGTCGTTACATGTAAGCTCAAATTTGATGTATGGATACTTAATTATTTCAACTGCCCTCTAGTGGACAAGTTTGACATTACAAGTAAGTTCAAATCTGATTTATGGGTGCTGGATTGGTCAGACTGCCCTCTGGTGGACAAATGTGTTATTACATGTAAGGTCAAATCTGATTTATGGCTGCTAAATTCTTCAGACTGCCCTCTAGTGGAAAAAGATGTCATTACATGTAAGGTCAAATTTGACTTTTGGCTGCTGGATTCTTCAGACTGCCCTCTGGTGGATAAACATGTCATTACATGCACGCTCAAATTTGATTTATAGCTGATAAATTATTTCAACTGCCCTCTAGTGGACAAGTTTGACATTACAAGTAAGGTCAAATCTGATTTATGGCTGCTGGATTGGTCAGACTGCCCTCTGGTGGACAAATGTGTCATTACATGTAAGCTCAAATCTGATTTATGGCTGTTAAATTCTTCAGACTGCCCTCTAGTGGATAAAGGTGTCATTACATGTAAGGTCAAATTTGACTTTTGGCTGCTGGATTCTTCAGACTGCCCTCTGGTGGATAAACATGTCATTACATGCACGCTCAAATTTGATTTATAGCTGCTTAATTATTTCAACTGCCCTCTAGTGGACAAGTTTGACATCACAAGTAAGGTCAAATCTGATTTATGGCTGCTGGATTGGTCAGACTGCCCTCTGGTGGACAAATGTGTCATTACATGTAAGCTCAAATCTGATTTATGGCTGTTAAATTCTTCAGACTGCCCTCTAGTGGATAAAGGTGTCATTACATGTAAGGTCAAATTTGACTTTTGGCTGCTGGATTCTTCAGACTGCCCTCTGGTGGATAAACATGTCATTACATGCACGCTCAAATTTGATTTATGGATACTAAATTATTTCAACTGCCCTCTGGTGGACAAACATGTCATTATATGTTATGTCAAATCTGATTTATAGCTGCTTTATTATTTCAACTGCCATCTAGTGGACAAGTTTGACATTACAAGTAAGGTCAAATCTGATTTATGGCTGCTGGATTGGTCAGACTGCCCTCTGGTGGACAAATGTGTCACTACATGTAAGCTCAAATCTGATTTATGGCATGCTAAATTCTTCAGACTGCTCTCTAGTGGATAAAGGTGTCATTACATGTAAGCTCAAATCTGATTTATGGCATGCTAAATTCTTCAGACTGCTCTCTAGTGGATAAAGGTGTCATTGCATGTAAGCTCAAATTTGATGTATGGATACCTAATTATTTCAACTGCCCTCTAGTGGACAAGTTTGACATTGCAAGTAAGGTCAAATCTGATTTATGGCTGCTGGATTGGTCAGACTGCCCTCTGGTGGACAAATGTGTCATTACATGTAAGCTCAAATCTGATTTATGGCATGCTAAATTCTTGGAACTGCCCTTTAGTGGATAAAGGTGTCATTACATGTAAGCTCAAATTTAATGTATGGATACTTAATTATTTCAACTGCCCTCTAGTGGACAAGTTTGACATTACAAGTAAGGTCAAATCTGATTCATGGCTGCTTGGTTCTTCAAACTGCCCTCTAGTGGACAAACATGTCATGTTTGTCATGACATGGGTTAACCCATGCCAAACTATGTCATGTTCAAAAGTTCATTAAAAATATTCTTCAAGAGATATGCAAATATATTCAACGGATTCTTGTTCAGGGCATGCTTGACTATGACTGTGTACAATTTCAAGACATTCCAAGATACTTTTGGGGTCTTTTTTGACAAAAAAGTTAAGTCACTGCGTAAGTGCATGGTTCGCTTTCCTGATTTTCAAAAATTCATTTAAAATATTGGTTAGGCGATATGCAAATATTTTCAACGGATTCTTGTTCAGGGTGTCGTTGACTATGACTGAGTACAATTTCAAGACATTCCAACATACTTGGAATGTCCAAGTGCATGGATCGCTTTCCGGATTTTCAAAAATTAATTAAAAATATTCCTTAAGAGATATGCAAATATTTTCAACGGATTCTTGTTCAGGGTGTCGTTGACTATGACTGAGTACAATTTCAAGACATTCCAACATACTTGGAATGTCCAAGTGCATGGATCGCTTTCCGGATTTTCAAAAATTCATTAAAAATATTCCTTAAGAGATATGCAAATATTTTCAACGGATTCTTGTTCAGGGTGTCGTTGACTATGACTGAGTACAATTTCAAGACATTCCAACATACTTGGAATGTCCAAGTGCATGGATCGCTTTCCGGATTTTCAAAAATTCATTAAAAATATTCTTCAAGAGATGTGCAAATATATTCAACGGATTCTTGTTCAGGGCATGCTTGACTATGACTGTGTACAATTTCAAGACATTCCAAGATACTTTTGGGGTCTTTTTTGAATAAAAAGTTAAGTCACTGCCTAAGTGCACAGACTTTCCTCCTTTTCAAAAATTCATTAAAAATATTCCTTAAGAGATTTGCAAATATTTTTAATGGATTCTTGTTCAGGGCGTCGTTGACTATGACCGAGTACAATTTCAAGACATTCCAACATACTTGGAATGTCCAAGTGCATGGATCGCTTTCCGGATTTTCAAAAATTCTATAAAAATATTCTTCAAGAGATATGCAAATATATTCAACGGATTCTTGTTCAGGGCATGCTTGACTATGACTGTGTACAATTTCAAGACATTCCAAGATACTTTTGGGGTCTTTTTTGAATAAAAAGTTAAGTCACTGCCTAAGTGCACAGACTTTCCTCATTTTCAGAAATTCATTAAAAATATTCCTTAAGAGATATGCAAATATATTCAACGGATTCTTGTTCAGGGCATGCTTGACTATGACTGTGTACAATTTCAAGACATTCAAAGATACTTTTGGGGTCTTTTTTGAATAAAAAGTTAAGTCACTGCCGAAGTGCACAGACTTTCCTCATTTTCAAAAATTCATTAAAAATATTCCTTAAGAGATATGCAAATATTTTCAATTGATTCTTGTTCAGATCGTCGTTGACTATGACTGTGTACAATTTCAAGACATTCCAAGATACTTTTGGGGTCTTTTTTGACGAAAAAGTTAAGTCACTGCCTCAGTGCATGGATCGCTTTCCTGATTTTCAAAAATTCATTAAAAATATTCCTTAAGCGATATGCAAATATTTTCAACGGATTCTTGTTCAGGGCGTCGTTGACTATGACTGAGTACAATTTCAAGACATTCCAACATACTTGGAATGTCCAAGTGCATGGATCGCTTTCCTGATTTTCAAAAGTTCATTAAAAATATTCTTCAAGAGATATGCAAATATATTCAACGGATTCTTGTTCAGGGCATGCTTGACTATGACTGTGTACAATTTCAAGACATTCCAAGATACTTTTGGGGTCTTTTTTGTCAAAAAAGTTAAGTCACTGCCTAAGTGCATGGATCGCTTTCCTGATTTTCAAAAATTCATTTAAAATATCCCTGAAGCGATATGCAAATATTTTCAACGGATTCTTGTTCAGGGCGTCGTTGACTATGACTGAGTACAATTTCAAGACATTCCAAGATACTTTTGGGGTCTTTTTTGAATAAAAAGTTAAGTCACTGCCTAAGTGCACAGAAATTCCTCATTTTCAAAAATTCATTAAAAATATTTCTTAAGCGATATGCAAATATTTTCAACGGATTCTTGTTCAGGGCGTCGTTGACTATGACTGAGTACAATTTCAAGACATTCCAACATACTTGGAATGTCCAAGTGCATGGATCAATTTCCTGATTTTCAAAAGTTCATTAAAAATATTCTTCAAGAGATATGCAAATATATTCAACGGATTCTTGTTCAGGGCATGCTTGACTATGACTGTGTACAATTTCAAGACATTCCAAGATACTTTTGGGGTCTTTTTTGAATAAAAAGTTAAGTCACTGCCGAAGTGCACAGACTTTCCTCATTTTCAAAAATTCATTAAAAATATTCCTTAAGAGATATGCAAATATTTTCAATTGATTCTTGTTCAGGGCGTCGTTGACTATGACTGAGTACAATTTCAAGACATTCCAACATACTTGGAATGTCCAAGTGCATGGATCGCTTTTCTGATTTTCAAAAATTCATTAAAAATATTCTTCAAGAGATATGCAAATATATTCAACGGATTCTTGTTCAGGGCATGCTTGACTATGACTGTGTACAATTTCAAGACATTCCAAGATACTTTTGGGGTCTTTTTTGAATAAAAAGTTAAGTCACTGCCTAAGTGCATGGATCGCTTTCCTGATTTTCAAAAATTCATTAAAAATATTCCTTAAGCAATATGCAAATATTTTCAACGGATTCTTGTTCAGGCCATCCTTGACTATGACTGAGTACAATTTCAAAACATTCCAACATACTTGGAATGTCCAAGTGCATGGATCACTTTCCTGATTTTCAAAAGTTCATTAAAAATATTCTTCAAGAGATATGCAAATATATTCAACAGATTCTTGTTCAGGGCATGCTTGACTATGACTGTGTACAATTTCAAGACATTCCAAGATACTTTTGGGGTCTTTTTTGAATAAAAAGTTAAGTCACTGCCTAAGTGCACAGACTTTCCTCATTTTCAAAAATTCATTAAAAATATTCCTTAAGAGATATGCAAATATTTTCAATGGATTCTTGTTCAGGGCGTTGTTGACTATGACTGAGTACAATTTCAAGACATTCAAAGATACTTTTGGGGTCTTTTTTGACGAAAAAGTTAAGTCACTGCCTAAGTGCATGGATCGCTTTCCTGATTTTCAGAAATTCTTTAAAAATATTCCTTAAACGATATGCAAATATATTCAACGGATTCTTGTTCAGGGCATGCTTGACTATGACTGTGTACAATTTCAAGACATTCCAAGATACTTTTGGGGTCTTTTTTGACGAAAAAGTTAAGTCACTGCCGAAGTGCATGGATCGCTTTCCTGATTTTCAAAAATTCATTAAAAATATTCCTTAAGCGATATGCAAATATTTTCAATGGATTCTTGTTCAGGGCGTCGTTGACTATGACTGAGTACAATTTCAAAACATTCCAACATACTTGGAATGTCCAAGTGCATGGATCGCTTTCCTGATTTTCAAAAGTTCATTAAAAATATTCTTCAAGAGATATGCAAATATATTCAACGGATTCTTGTTCAGGGCATGCTTGACTATGACTGTGTACAATTTCAAGACATTCCAAGATACCTTTGGGGTCTTTTTTGAATAAAAAGTTAAGTCACTGCCTAAGTGCACAGACTTTCATCATTTTCAAAAATTCTTTAAAAATATTCCTTAAACGATATGCAAATATTTTCAATGGATTCTTGTTCAGGGCGTCGTTGACTATGACTGAGTACAATTTCAAGACATTCCAACATACTTGGAATGTCCAAGTGCATGGATCGCTTTCCTGATTTTCAAAAGTTCATTAAAAATATTCTTCAAGAGATATGCAAATATATTCAACGGATTCTTGTTCAGGGCAAGCTTGACTATGACTGTGTACAATTTCAAGACATTCCAAGATACTTTTGGGGTCTTTTTTGAATAAAAAGTTAAGTCACTGCCTAAGTGCACAGACTTTCATCATTTTCAAAAATTCATTAAAAATATTCCTTAAGCGATATGCAAATATTTTCAATGGATTCTTGTTCAGGGCGTCGTTGACTATGACCGAGTACAATTTCAAGACATTCCAACATACTTGGAATGTCCAAGTGCATGGATCAATTTCCTGATTTTCAAAAGTTCATTCAAAATATTCTTCAAGAGATATGCAAATATATTCAACGGATTCTTGTTCAGGGCATGCTTGACTATGACTGTGTACAATTTCAAGACATTCCAAGATACTTTTGGGGTCTTTTTTGAATAAAAAGTTAAGTCACTGCCTAAATGCATGGATCGCTTTCCTGATTTTCAAAAATTCATTAAAAATATTCCTTAAGCGATATGCAAATATTTTCAACGGATTCTTGTTCAGGGCGTCGTTGACTATGACTGAGTACAATTTCAAGACATTCCAACATACTTGGAATGTCCAAGTGCATGGATCGCTTTCCTGATTTTCAAAAATTCATTAAAAATATTCTTCAAGAGATATGCAAATATATTCAACGGATTCTTGTTCAGGGCATGCTTGACTATGACTGTGTACAATTTCAAGACATTCCAAGATACTTTTGGGGTCTTTTTTGACGAAAAAGTTAAATCACTGCCTAAGTGCATGGATCGCTTTCCTGATTTTCAGAAATTCTTAAAAAAAATTCCTTAAACGATATGCAAATATTTTCAACGGATTCTTGTTCAGGGCGTTGTTGACTATGACTGAGTACAATTTCAAGACATTCTAACATACTTGGAATGTCCAAGTGCATGGATCGCTTTCCTGATTTTCAAAAGTTCATTAAAAATATTCTTCAAGAGATATGCAAATATATTCAACGGATTCTTGTTCAGGGCATGCTTGACTATGACTGTGTACAATTTCAAGACATTCCAAGATACTTTTGGGGTCTTTTTTGACGAAAAAGTTAAGTCACTGCCTAAGTGCATGGATCACTTTCCTGATTTTCAAAAATTCATTAAAAATATTCCTTAAGCGATATGCAAATATTTTCAACGGATTCTTGTTCAGGGCGTCGTTGACTATGACTGAGTACAATTTCAAGACATTCCAACATACTTGGAATGTCCAAGTGCATGGATCGCTTTCCGGATTTTCAAAAATTCATTAAAAATATTCTTCAAGAGATATGCAAATATATTCAACGGATTCTTGTTCAGGGCATTCTTGACTATGACTGTGTACAATTTCAAGACATTCCAAGATACTTTTGGGGTCTTTTTTGACGAAAAAGTTAAGTCACTGCCTAAGTGCATGGATCGCTTTCCTGATTTTCAGAAATTCTTTAAAAATATTCCTTAAACGATATGCAAATATTTTCAACGGATTCTTGTTCAGGGCGTCGTTGACTATGACTGAGTACAATTTCAAGACATTCCAACATACTTGGAATGTCCAAGTGCATGGATCGCTTTCCTGATTTTCAAAAGTTCATTAAAAATATTCTTCAAGAGATATGCAAATATATTCAACGGATTCTTGTTCAGGGCATGCTTGACTATGACTGTGTACAATTTCAAGACATTCCAAGATACTTTTGGGGTCTTTTTTGAATAAAAAGTTAAGTCACTGCCTAAGTGCACAGACTTTCCTCATTTTCAAAAATTCATTAAAAATATTCCTTAAGCGATATGCAAATATTTTCAATGGATTCTTGTTCAGGGCGTCGTTGACTATGACTGAGTACAATTTCAAGACATTCCAACATACTTGGAATGTCCAAGTGCATGGATCGCTTTCCTGATTTTCAAAAGTTCATTAAAAATATTCTTCAAGAGATATGCAAATATATTCAACGGATTCTTGTTCAGGGCAAGCTTGACTATGACTGTGTACAATTTCAAGACATTCCAAGATACTTTTGGGGTCTTTTTTGAATAAAAAGTTAAGTCACTGCCTAAGTGCACAGACTTTCATCATTTTCAAAAATTCATTAAAAATATTCCTTAAGCGATATGCAAATATTTTCAATGGATTCTTGTTCAGGGCGTCGTTGACTATGACCGAGTACAATTTCAAGACATTCCAACATACTTGGAATGTCCAAGTGCATGGATCAATTTCCTGATTTTCAAAAGTTCATTCAAAATATTCTTCAAGAGATATGCAAATATATTCAACGGATTCTTGTTCAGGGCATGCTTGACTATGACTGTGTACAATTTCAAGACATTCCAAGATACTTTTGGGGTCTTTTTTGAATAAAAAGTTAAGTCACTGCCTAAATGCATGGATCGCTTTCCTGATTTTCAAAAATTCATTAAAAATATTCCTTAAGCGATATGCAAATATTTTCAACGGATTCTTGTTCAGGGCGTCGTTGACTATGACTGAGTACAATTTCAAGACATTCCAACATACTTGGAATGTCCAAGTGCATGGATCGCTTTCCTGATTTTCAAAAATTCATTAAAAATATTCTTCAAGAGATATGCAAATATATTCAACGGATTCTTGTTCAGGGCATGCTTGACTATGACTGTGTACAATTTCAAGACATTCCAAGATACTTTTGGGGTCTTTTTTGACGAAAAAGTTAAATCACTGCCTAAGTGCATGGATCGCTTTCCTGATTTTCAGAAATTCTTAAAAAAAATTCCTTAAACGATATGCAAATATTTTCAACGGATTCTTGTTCAGGGCGTTGTTGACTATGACTGAGTACAATTTCAAGACATTCTAACATACTTGGAATGTCCAAGTGCATGGATCGCTTTCCTGATTTTCAAAAGTTCATTAAAAATATTCTTCAAGAGATATGCAAATATATTCAACGGATTCTTGTTCAGGGCATGCTTGACTATGACTGTGTACAATTTCAAGACATTCCAAGATACTTTTGGGGTCTTTTTTGACGAAAAAGTTAAGTCACTGCCTAAGTGCATGGATCACTTTCCTGATTTTCAAAAATTCATTAAAAATATTCCTTAAGCGATATGCAAATATTTTCAACGGATTCTTGTTCAGGGCGTCGTTGACTATGACTGAGTACAATTTCAAGACATTCCAACATACTTGGAATGTCCAAGTGCATGGATCGCTTTCCGGATTTTCAAAAATTCATTAAAAATATTCTTCAAGAGATATGCAAATATATTCAACGGATTCTTGTTCAGGGCATTCTTGACTATGACTGTGTACAATTTCAAGACATTCCAAGATACTTTTGGGGTCTTTTTTGACGAAAAAGTTAAGTCACTGCCTAAGTGCATGGATCGATTTCCTGATTTTCAGAAATTCTTTAAAAATATTCCTTAAACGATATGCAAATATTTTCAACGGATTCTTGTTCAGGGCGTCGTTGACTATGACTGAGTACAATTTCAAGACATTCCAACATACTTGGAATGTCCAAGTGCATGGATCGCTTTCCTGATTTTCAAAAGTTCATTAAAAATATTCTTCAAGAGATATGCAAATATATTCAACGGATTCTTGTTCAGGGCATGCTTGACTATGACTGTGTACAATTTCAAGACATTCCAAGATACTTTTGGGGTCTTTTTTGAATAAAAAGTTAAGTCACTGCCTAAGTGCACAGACTTTCCTCATTTTCAAAAATTCATTAAAAATATTCCTTAAGAGATATGCAAATATTTTCAATTGATTCTTGTTCAGGGCGTCGTTGACTATGACTGAGTACAATTTAAAGACATTCCAACATACTTGGAATGTCCAAGTGCATGGATCGCTTTTCGGATTTTCAAAAATTCATTAAAAATATTCTTCAAGAGATATGCAAATATATTCAACGGATTCTTGTTCAGGGCATGCTTGACTATGACTGTGTACAATTTCAAGACATTCCAAGATACTTTTGGGGTCTTTTTTGACAAAAAAGTTAAGTCACTGCCGAAGTGCATGGATCGCTTTCCTGATTTTCAAAAATTCATTAAAAATATTCCTTAAGCGATATGCCAATATTTTCAACGGATTCTTGTTCAGGGCGTCGTTGACTATGACTGAGTACAATTTAAAGACATTCCAACATACTTGGAATGTCCAAGTGCATGGATCGCTTTTCGGATTTTCAAAAATTCATTAAAAATATTCTTCAAGAGATATGCAAATATATTCAACGGATTCTTGTTCAGGGCATGCTTGACTATGACTGTGTACAATTTCAAGACATTCCAAGATACTTTTGGGGTCTTTTTTGACAAAAAAGTTAAGTCACTGCCTAAGTGCATGGATCGCTTTCCTGATTTTCAAAAATTCATTAAAAATATTCCTTAAGCGATATGCAAATATTTTCAACGGATTCTTGTTCAGGGCGTCGTTGACTATGACTGAGTACAATTTCAAGACATTCCAACATACTTGGAATGTCCAAGTGCATGGATCGCTTTCCTGATTTTCAAAAGTTCATTAAAAATATTCTTCAAGAGATATGCAAATATATTCAACGGATTCTTGTTCAGGGCATGCTTGACTATGACTGTGTACAATTTCAAGACATTCCAAGATACCTTTGGGGTCTTTTTTGAATAAAAAGTTAAGTCACTGCCTAAGTGCACAGACTTTTATCATTTTCAAAAATTCATTAAAAATATTCCTTAAGAGATATGCAAATATTTTCAACGGATTCTTGTTCAGGGCGTCGTTGACTATGACCGAGTACAATTTCAAGACATTCCAACATACTTGGAATGTCCAAGTGCATGGATCGCTTTCCGGATTTTCAAAAATTCATTAAAAATATTCTTCAAGAGATATGCAAATATATTCAACGGATTCTTGTTCAGGGCATTCTTGACTATGACTGTGTACAATTTCAAGACATTCCAAGATACTTTTGGGGTCTTTTTTGACGAAAAAGTTAAGTCACTGCCTAAGTGCATGGATCGCTTTCCTGATTTTCAGAAATTCTTTAAAAATATTCCTTAAACGATATGCAAATATTTTCAACGGATTCTTGTTCAGGGCGTCGTTGACTATGACTGAGTACAATTTCAAGACATTCCAACATACTTGGAATGTCCAAGTGCATGGATCGCTTTCCTGATTTTCAAAAGTTCATTAAAAATATTCTTCAAGAGATATGCAAATATATTCAACGGATTCTTGTTCAGGGCATGCTTGACTATGACTGTGTACAATTTCAAGACATTCCAAGATACTTTTGGGGTCTTTTTTGAATAAAAAGTTAAGTCACTGCCTAAGTGCACAGACTTTCCTCATTTTCAAAAATTCATTTAAAATATTCCTTAAGAGATATGCAAATATTTTCAATTGATTCTTGTTCAGGGCGTCGTTGACTATGACTGAGTACAATTTCAAGACATTCCAACATACTTGGAATGTCCAAGTGCATGGATCGCTTTCCTGATTTTCAAAAGTTCATTAAAAATATTCTTCAAGAGATATGCAAATATATTCAACGGATTCTTGTTCAGGGCATGCTTGACTATGACTGTGTACAATTTCAAGACATTCCAAGATACTTTTGGGGTCTTTTTTGACAAAAAAGTTAAGTCACTGCCTAAGTGCATGGATCGCTTTCCTGATTTTCAAAAATTCATTAAAAATATTCCTTAAGCGATATGCAAATATTTTCAACGGATTCTTGTTCAGGGCGTCGTTGACTATGACTGAGTACAATTTCAAGACATTCCAACATACTTGGAATGTCCAAGTGCATGGATCGCTTTCCTGATTTTCAAAAGTTCATTAAAAATATTCTTCAAGAGATATGCAAATATATTCAACGGATTCTTGTTCAGGGCATGCTTGACTATGACTGTGTACAATTTCAAGACATTCCAAGATACCTTTGGGGTCTTTTTTGAATAAAAAGTTAAGTCACTGCCTAAGTGCACAGACTTTCATCATTTTCAAAAATTCATTAAAAATATTCCTTAAGAGATATGCAAATATTTTCAATTGATTCTTGTTCAGGGCGTCGTTGACTATGACTGAGTACAATTTAAAGACATTCCAACATACTTGGAATGTCCAAGTGCATGGATCGCTTTTCGGATTTTCAAAAATTCATTAAAAATATTCTTCAAGAGATATGCAAATATATTCAACGGATTCTTGTTCAGGGCATGCTTGACTATGACTGTGTACAATTTCAAGACATTCCAAGATACTTTTGGGGTCTTTTTTGACAAAAAAGTTAAGTCACTGCCTAAGTGCATGGATCGCTTTCCTGATTTTCAAAAATTCATTAAAAATATTCCTTAAGCGATATGCAAATATTTTCAACGGATTCTTGTTCAGGGCGTCGTTGACTATGACTGAGTACAATTTCAAGACATTCCAACATACTTGGAATGTCCAAGTGCATGGATCGCTTTCCTGATTTTCAAAAGTTCATTAAAAATATTCTTCAAGAGATATGCAAATATATTCAACGGATTCTTGTTCAGGGCATGCTTGACTATGACTGTGTACAATTTCAAGACATTCCAAGATACCTTTGGGGTCTTTTTTGAATAAAAAGTTAAGTCACTGCCTAAGTGCACAGACTTTCATCATTTTCAAAAATTCATTAAAAATATTCCTTAAGAGATATGCAAATATTTTCAATGGATTCTTGTTCAGGGCGTCGTTGACTATGACCGAGTACAATTTCAAGACATTCCAACATACTTGGAATGTCCAAGTGCATGGATCGCTTTCCGGATTTTCAAAAATTCATTAAAAATATTCTTCAAGAGATATGCAAATATATTCAACGGATTCTTGTTCAGGGCATTCTTGACTATGACTGTGTACAATTTCAAGACATTCCAAGATACTTTTGGGGTCTTTTTTGACGAAAAAGTTAAGTCACTGCCTAAGTGCATGGATCGCTTTCCTGATTTTCAGAAATTCTTTAAAAATATTCCTTAAACGATATGCAAATATTTTCAACGGATTCTTGTTCAGGGCGTCGTTGACTATGACTGAGTACAATTTCAAGACATTCCAACATACTTGGAATGTCCAAGTGCATGGATCGCTTTCCTGATTTTCAAAAGTTCATTAAAAATATTCTTCAAGAGATATGCAAATATATTCAACGGATTCTTGTTCAGGGCATGCTTGACTATGACTGTGTACAATTTCAAGACATTCCAAGATACTTTTGGGGTCTTTTTTGACAAAAAAGTTAAGTCACTGCCTAAGTGCATGGATCGCTTTCCTGATTTTCTAAAATTCATTAAAAATATTCCTTAAGCGATATGCAAATATTTTCAACGGATTCTTGTTCAGGGCGTCGTTGACTATGACTGAGTACAATTTCAAGACATTCCAACATACTTGGAATGTCCAAGTGCATGGATCGCTTTCCTGATTTTCAAAAGTTCATTAAAAATATTCTTCAAGAGATATGCAAATATATTCAACGGATTCTTGTTCAGGGCATGCTTGACTATGACTGTGTACAATTTCAAGACATTCCAAGATACCTTTGTGGTCTTTTTTGAATAAAAAGTTAAGTCACTGCCTAAGTGCACAGACTTTCATCATTTTCAAAAATTCATTAAAAATATTCCTTAAGAGATATGCAAATATTTTCAATGGATTCTTGTTCAGGGCGTTGACTGTGACCGAGTACAATTTCAAGACATTCCAACATACTTTGAATGTCCAAGTACATGGATCGCTTTCCTGATTTTCAAAAGTTCATTAAAAATATTCTTCAAGAGATATGCAAATATATTCAACGGATTCTTGTTCAGGGCATGCTTGACTATGACTGTGAACAATTTCAAGACATTCCAAGATACTTTTGGGGTCTTTTTTGAATAAAAAGTTAAGTCACTGCCTAAGTGCACAGACTTTCCTCATTTTCAAAAATTCATTAAAAATATTCCTTAAGAGATATGCAAATATTTTCAATTGATTCTTGTTCAGATCGTCGTTGACTATGACTGAGTACAATTTCAAGACATTCCAACATACTTGGAATGTCCAAGTGCATGGATCACTTTTCGGATTTTCAAAAATTCATTAAAAACATTCTTCAAGAGATATGCAAATATATTCAACGGATTCTTGTTCAGGGCATGCTTGACTATGACTGTGTACAATTTCAAGACATTCCAAGATACTTTTGGGGTCTTTTTTGACGAAAAAGTTAAGTCACTGCCTAAGTGCATGGATCGCTTTCCTGATTTTCAAAAATTCATTAAAAATATTCCTTAAGCGATATGCAAATATTTTCAACGGATTCTTGTTCAGGGCGTCGTTGACTATGACTGAGTACAATTTCAAGACATTCCAACATACTTGGAATGTCCAAGTGCATGGATCGCTTTCCTGATTTTCAAAAGTTCATTAAAAATATTCTTCAAGAGATATGCAAATATATTCAACGGATTCTTGTTCAGGGCATGCTTGACTATGACTGTGTACAATTTCAAGACATTCCAAGATACTTTTGGGGTCTTTTTTGACAAAAAAGTTAAGTCACTACCTAAGTGCATGGATCGCTTTCCTGATTTTCAAAAATTCATTTAAAATATTCCTGAAGCGATATGCAAATATTTTCAACGGATTCTTGTTCAGGGCGTCGTTGACTATGACTGAGTACAATTTCAAGACATTCCAACATACTTGGAATGTCCAAGTGCATGGATCGCTTTCCTGATTTTCAAAAATTCATTAAAAATATTCCTTAAGCGATATGCAAATATATTCAACGGATTCTTGTTCAGGGCATGCTTGACTATGACTGTCTACAATTTCAAGACATTCCAAGATACTTTTGGGGTCTTTTTTGAATAAAAAGTTAAGTCACTGCCTAAGTGCACAGAAATTCCTCATTTTCAAAAATTCATTAAAAATATTCCTTAAGAGATATGCAAATATTTTCAATAGATTCTTGTTCAGGGCGTCGTTGACTATGACTGAGTACAATTTCAAGACATTCCAACTTACTTGGAATGTCCAAGTGCATGGATAGCTTTCCGGATTTTCAAAAATTCATTAAAAATATTCTTCAAGAGATATGCAAATATATTCAACAGCTTCTTGTTCAGGGCATGCTTGACTATGACTGTGTACAATTTCAAGACATTCCAAGATACTTTTGGGGTCTTTTTTGACGAAAAAGTTAAGTCACTGCCTAAGTGCATGGATCGCTTTCCTGATTTTCAAAAATTCATTAAAAATATTCCTTAAGCGATATGCAAATATTTTCAACGGATTCTTGTTCAGGGCGTCGTTGACTATGACTGAGTACAATTTCAAGACATTCCAACATACTTGGAATGTCCAAGTGCATGGATCAATTTCCTGATTTTCAAAAGTTCATTAAAAATATTCTTCAAGAGATATGCAAATATATTCAACGGATTCTTGTTCAGGGCATGCTTGACTATGACTGTGTACAATTTCAAGACATTCCAAGATACTTTTGGGGTCTTTTTTGAATAAAAAGTTAAGTCACTGCCAAAGTGCACAGACTTTCCTCATTTTCAAAAATTCATTAAAAATATTCCTTAAGAGATATACAAATATTTTCAATTGATTCTTGTTCAGGGCGTCGTTGACTATGACTGAGTACAATTTCAAGACATTCCAACATACTTGGAATGTCCAAGTGCATGGATCGCTTTTCCTGATTTTCAAAAATTCATTAAAAATATTCTTCAAGAGATATGCAAATATATTCAACGGATTCTTGTTCAGGGCATGCTTGACTATGACTGTGTACAATTTCAAGACATTCCAAGATACTTTTGGGGTCTTTTTTGAATAAAAAGTTAAGTCACTGCCTAAGTGCATGGATCGCTTTCCTGATTTTCAAAAATTCATTAAAAATATTCCTTAAGCGATATGCAAATATTTTCAACGGATTCTTGTTCAGGGCGTCGTTGACTATGACTGAGTACAATTTCAAGACATTCCAACATACTTGGAATGTCCAAGTGCATGGATCACTTTCCTGATTTTCAAAAGTTCATTAAAAATATTCTTCAAGAGATATGCAAATATATTCAACGGATTCTTGTTCAGGGCATGCTTGACTATGACTGTGTACAATTTCAAGACATTCCAAGATACCTTTGGGGTCTTTTTTGGATAAAAAGTTAAGTCACTGCCTAAGTGCACAGACTTTCATCATTTTCAAAAATTCATTAAAAATATTCCTTAAGAGATATGCAAATATTTTCAATGGATTCTTGTTCAGGGCGTCGTTGAGTATGACCGAGTACAATTTCAAGACATTCCAACATACTTGGAATGTCCAAGTGCATGGATCGCTTTCCAGATTTTCAAAAATTCATTAAAAATATTCTTCAAGAGATATGCAAATATATTCAACGGATTCTTGTTCAGGGCATTCTTGACTATGACTGTGTACAATTTCAAGACATTCCAAGATACTTTTGGGGTCTTTTTTGACGAAAAAGTTAAGTCACTGCCTAAGTGCATGGATCGCTTTCCTGATTTTCAGAAATTCTTTAAAAATATTCTTCAAGAGATATGCAAATATATTCAACGGATTCTTGTTCAGGGCATGCTTGACTATGACTGTGTACAATTTCAAGACATTCCAAGATACTTTTGGGGTCTTTTTTGACAAAAAAGTTAAGTCACTGCCTAAGTGCATGGATCGCTTTCCTGATTTTCAAAAATTCATTAAAAATATTCCTTAAGCGATATGCAAATATTTTCAACGGATTCTTGTTCAGGGCGTCGTTGACTATGACTGAGTAAAATTTCAAGACATTCCAACATACTTGGAATGTCCAAGTGCATGGATCGCTTTCCTGATTTTCAAAAGTTCATTAAAAATATTCTTCAAGAGATATGCAAATATATTCAACGGATTCTTGTTCAGGGCATGCTTGACTATGACTGTGTACAATTTCAAGACATTCCAAGATACCTTTGGGGTCTTTTTTGCCGAAAAAGTTAAGTCACTGCCTAAGTGCATGGATCGCTTTCCTGATTTTCAAAAATTCATTAAAAATATTCCTTAAGCGATATGCAAATATTTTCAACGGATTCTTGTTCAGGGAGTCGTTGACTATGACCGAGTACAATTTCAAGACATTCCAACATACTTTGAATGTCCAAGTACATGGATCGCTTTCCTGATTTTCAAAAGTTCATTAAAAATATTCTTCAAGAGATATGCAAATATATTCAACGGATTCTTGTTCAGGGCATGCTTGACTATGACTGTGTACAATTTCAAGACATTCCAAGATACTTTTGGGGTCTTTTTTGAATAAAAAGTTAAGTCACTGCCTAAGTGCACAGACTTTCCTCATTTTCAAAAATTCATTAAAAATATTCCTTAAGAGATATGCAAATATTTTCAATTGATTCTTGTTCAGAGCGTCGTTGACTATGACTGAGTACAATTTCAAGACATTCCAACATACTTGGAATGTCCAAGTGCATGGATCGCTTTTCGGACTTTCAAAAATTCATTAAAAATATTCTTCAAGAGATATGCAAAAATATTCAACGGATTCTTGTTCAGGGCATGCTTGACTATGACTGTGTACAATTTCAAGACATTCCAAGATACTTTTGGGGTCTTTTTTGACGAAAAAGTTAAGTCACTGCCTAAGTGCATGGATCGCTTTCCTGATTTTCAAAAATTCATTAAAAATATTCCTTAAGAGATATGCAAATATTTTTAACGGATTCTTGTTCAGGGCGTCGTTGACTATGACTGAGTACAATTTCAAGACATTCCAACATACTTGGAATGTCCAAGTGCATGGATCGCTTTCCTGATTTTCAAAAGTTCATTAAAAATATTCTTCAAGAGATATGCAAATATATTCAACGGATTCTTGTTCAGGGCATGCTTGACTATGACTGTGTACAATTTCAAGACATTCCAAGATACTTTTGGGGTCTTTTTTGACGAAAAAGTTAAGTCACTGCCTAAGTGCATGGATCGCTTTCCTGATTTTCAAAAATTCATTAAAAATATTCCTTAAGCGATATGCAAATATTTTCAACGGATTCTTGTTCAGGGCGTCGTTGACTATGACCGAGTACAATTTCAAGACATTCCAACATACTTTGAATGTCCAAGTACATGGATCGCTTTCCTGATTTTCAAAAGTTCATTAAAAATATTCTTCAAGAGATATGCAAATATATTCAACGGATTCTTGTTCAGGGCATGCTTGACTATGACTGTGTACAATTTCAAGACATTCCAAGATACTTTTGGGGTCTTTTTTGACAAAAAAGTTAAGTCACTGCCTAAGTGCACAGACTTTCCTCATTTTCAAAAATTCATTCAAAATATTCCTTAAGAGATATGCAAATATTTTCAATTGATTCTTGTTCAGAGCGTCGTTGACTATGACTGAGTACAATTTCAAGACATTCCAACATACTTGGAATGTCCAAGTGCATGGATCGCTTTTCGGATTTTCAAAAATTCATTAAAAATATTCTTCAAGAGATATGCAAATATATTCAATGGATTCTTGTTCAGGGCATGCTTGACTATGACTGTGTACAATTTCAAGACATTCCAAGATACTTTTGGGGTCTTTTTTGACGAAAAAGTTAAGTCACTGCCTAAGTGCATGGATCGCTTTCCGGATTTTAAAAAGTTCATTAAAAATATTCTTCAAGAGATATGCAAATATATTCAACGGTTTCTTGTTCAGGGCATGCTTGACTATGACTGTGTACAATTTCAAGACATTCCAAGATACTTGGAATGTCCAAGTGCATGGATCGCTTTCCGGATTTTCAAAAGTTCATTAAAAATATTCTTCAAGAGATATGCAAATATATTCAACGGTTTCTTGTTCAGGGCATGCTTGACTATGACTGTGTACAATTTCAAGACATTCCAAGATACTTTTGGGGTCTTTTTTGACGAAAAAGTTAAGTCACTGCCTAAGTGCATGGATCGCTTTCCGGATTTTCAAAAATTCATTAAAAATATTATTCAAGAGATATGCAAATATATTCAACAGGTTCTTGTTCAGGGCATGCTTGACTATGACTGTGTACAATTTCAAGACATTCCAAGATACTTTTGGGGTCTTTTTTGAATAAAAAGTTAAGTCACTGCCTAAGTGCACAGACTTTCATCATTTTCAAAAATTCATTAAAAATATTCCTTAAGAGATATGCAAATATTTTCAATTGATTCTTGTTCAGAGCGTCGTTGACTATGACTGAGTACAATTTCAAGACATTCCAACATACTTGGAATGTCCAAGTGCATGGATCGCTTTTCGGATTTTCAAAAATTCATTAAAAATATTCTTCAAGAGATATGCAAATATATTCAACGGATTCTTGTTTAGGGCATGCTTGACTATGACTGTGTACAATTTCAAGACATTCCAAGATACTTTTGGGGTCTTTTTTGACGAAAAAGTTAAGTCACTGCCTAAGTGCATGGATCGCTTTCTTGATTTTCAAAAATTCATTAAAAATATTCCTTAAGCGATATGCAAATATTTTCAACGGATTCTTGTTCAGGGCGTCGTTGACTATGACCGAGTACAATTTCAAGACATTCCAACATACTTTGAATGTCCAAGTACATGGATCGCTTTCCTGATTTTCAAAAGTTCATTAAAAATATTCTTCAAGAGATATGCAAATATATTCAACGGATTCTTGTTCAGGGCATGCTTGACTATGACTGTGTACAATTTCAAGACATTCCAAGATACTTTTGGGGTCTTTTTTGACAAAAAAGTTAAGTCACTGCCTAAGTGCACAGACTTTCCTCATTTTCAAAAATTCATTAAAAATATTCCTTAAGAGATATGCAAATATTTTCAATTGATTCTTGTTCGGAGCGTCGTTGACTATGACTGAGTACAATTTCAAGACATTCCAACATACTTGGAATGTC
The DNA here is from genome assembly GCF_963457635.1 of Microchirus variegatus. Lineage (NCBI taxonomy): Eukaryota > Metazoa > Chordata > Actinopteri > Pleuronectiformes > Soleidae > Microchirus > Microchirus variegatus. Next base: position 184,795 of record NW_028154766.1, read on the forward strand.
CAAGTGCATGGATCGCTTTTCGGATTTTCAAAAATTCATTAAAAATATTCTTCAAGAGATATGCAAATATTTTCAACGGATTCTTGTTCAGGGCGTCGTTGACTATGACTGAGTACAATTTCAAGACATTCCAACATACTTGGAATGTCCAAGTGCATGGATCGCTTTCCGGATTTTCAAAAGTTCATTAAAAATATTCTTCAAGAGATATGCAAATATATTCAACGGTTTCTTGTTCAGGGCATGCTTGACTATGACTGTGTACAATTTCAAGACATTCCAAGATACTTTTGGGGTCTTTTTTGACGAAAAAGTTGAGTCACTGCCTAAGTGCATGGATCGCTTTCCTGATTTTCAAAAATTCATTAAAAATATTCCTTAAGCGATATGCAAATATTTTCAACGGATTCTTGTTCAGGGCGTCGTTGACTATGAATGAGTACAATTTCAAGACATTCCAACATACTTGGAATGTCCAAGTGCATGGATCGCTTTCCTGATTTTCAAAAATTCATTTAAAATATTCCTGAAGCGATATGCAAATATTTTCAACGGATTCTTGTTCAGGGCGTCGTTGACTATGACTGAGTACAATTTCAAGACATTCCAATATACTTGGAATGTCCAAGTGCATGGATCGCTTTCCTGATTTTCAAAAGTTCATTAAAAATATTCTTCAAGAGATATGCAAATATATTCAACGGATTCTTGTTCAGGGCATGCTTGACTATGACTGTGTACAATTTCAAGACATTCCAAGATACTTTTGGGGTCTTTTTTTGAATAAAAAGTTAAGTCACTGCCGAAGTGCACAGACTTTCCTCATTTTCAAAAATTCATTAAAAATATTCCTTAAGAGATATGCAAATATTTTCAATTGATTCTTGTTCAGGGCGTCGTTGACTATGACTGAGTAAAATTTCAAGACATTCCAACATACTTGGAATGTCCAAGTGCATGGATCGCTTTTCGGATTTTCAAAAATTCATTAAAAATATTCTTCAAGAGATATGCAAATATATTCAACGGATTCTTGTTCAGGGCATGCTTGACTATGACTGTGTACAATTTCAAGACATTCCAAGATACTTTTGGGGTCTTTTTTGAATAAAAAGTTAAGTCACTGCCTAAGTGCATGGATCGCTTTCCTGATTTTCAAAAATTCATTAAAAATATTCCTTAAGCGATATGCAAATATTTTCAACGGATTCTTGTTCAGGGCGTCGTTGACTATGACTGAGTACAATTTCAAAACATTCCAACATACTTGGAATGTCCAAGTGCATGGATCGCTTTCCTGATTTTCAAAAGTTCATTAAAAATATTCTTCAAGAGATATGCAAATATATTAAACGGATTCTTGTTCAGGGCATGCTTGACTATGACTGTGTACAATTTCAAGACATTCCAAGATACTTTTGGGGTCTTTTTTGAATAAAAAGTTAAGTCACTGCCTAAGTGCACAGACTTTCCTCATTTTCAAAAATTCATTAAAAATATTCCTTAAGAGATATGCAAATATTTTCAATTGATTCTTGTTCAGGGCGTCGTTGACTATGACTGAGTACAATTTCAAGACATTCCAACATACTTGGAATGTCCAAGTGCATGGATCGCTTTTTGGATTTTCAAAAATTCATTAAAAATATTCTTCAAGAGATATGCAAATATATTCAACAGATTCTTGTTCAGGGCATGCTTGACTATGACTGTGTACAATTTCAAGACATTCCAAGATACTTTTGGGGTCTTTTTTGACAAAAAAGTTAAGTCACTGCCTAAGTGCATGGACCGCTTTCCTGATTTTCAAAAATTCATTAAAAATATTCCTTAAGCGATATGCAAATATTTTCAACGGATTCTTGTTCAGGGCGTCGTTGACTATGACTGAGTACAATTTCAAGACATTCCAACATACTTGGAATGTCCAAGTGCATGGATCGCTTTCCGGATTTTCAAAAATTCATTAAAAATATTCTTCCAGAGATATGCAAATATATTCAACGGTTTCTTGTTCAGGGCATGCTTGACTATGACTGTGTACAATTTCAAGACATTCCAAGATACTTTTGGGGTCTTTTTTGACGAAAAAGTTAAGTCACTGCCTAAGTGCATGGATCGCTTTCCGGATTTTCAAAAATTCATTAAAAATATTCTTCAAGAGATATGCAAATATATTCAACGGATTCTTGTTCAGGGCATGCTTGACTATGACTGTGTACAATTTCAAGACATTCCAAGATACTTTTGGGGTCCTTTTTGACGAAAAAGTTAAGTCACTGCCTAAGTGCATGGATCGCTTTCCTGATTTTTTAAAAAATTCATTAAAAATATTCCTTAAGCGATATGTAAATATTTTCAACGGATTCTTGTTCAGGGCGTCGTTGACTATGACTGAGTACAATTTCAAGACATTCCAACATACTTGGAATGTCCAAGTGCATGGATCGCTTTCCGGATTTTCAAAAGTTCATTAAAAATATTCTTCAAGAGATATGCAAATATATTCAACGGATTCTTGTTCAGGGCATGCTTGACTATGACTGTGTACAATTTCAAGACATTCCAAGATACTTTTGGGGTCTTTTTTGAATAAAAAGTTAAGTCACTGCCTAAGTGCACAGACTTTCCTCATTTTCAAAAATTCATTAAAAATATTCCTTAAGAGATATGCAAATATTTTCAATTGATTCTTGTTCAGGGCGTCGTTGACTATGACTGAGTACAATTTCAAGACATTCCAACATACTTGGAATGTCCAAGTGCATTGATCGCTTTTTGGATTTTCAAAAATTCATTAAAAATATTCTTCAAGAGATATGCAAATATATTCAACGGATTCTTGTTCAGGGCATGCTTGACTATGACTGTGTACAATTTCAAGACATTCCAAGATACTTTTGGGGTCTTTTTTGACAAAAAAGTTAAGTCACTGCCTAAGTGCATGGACCGCTTTCCTGATTTTCAAAAATTCATTAAAAATATTCCTTAAGCGATATGCAAATATTTTCAACGGATTCTTGTTCAGGGCGTCGTTGACTATGACTGAGTACAATTTCAAGACATTCCAACATACTTGGAATGTCCAAGTGCATGGATCGCTTTCTGGATTTTCAAAAATTCATTAAAAATATTCTTCAAGAGATATGCAAATATATTCAACGGATTCTTGTTCAGGGCATGCTTGACTATGACTGTGTACAATTTCAAGACATTCCAAGATACTTTTGGGGTCTTTTTTGACAAAAAAGTTAAGTCACTGCCTAAGTGCATGGATCCCTTTCCTGATTTTCAAAAATTCATTAAAAATATTCCTTAAGCGATATGCAAATATTTTCAACGGATTCTTGTTCAGGGCGTCGTTGACTATGACTGAGTAAAATTTCAAGACATTCCAACATACTTGGAATGTCCAAGTGCATGGATCGCTTTCCTGATTTTCAAAAGTTCATTAAAAATATTCTTCAAGAGATATGCAAATATATTCAACGGATTCTTGTTCAGGGCATGCTTGACTATGACTGTGTACAATTTCAAGACATTCCAAGATACTTTTGGGGTCTTTTTTGAATAAAAAGTTAAGTCACTGCCTAAGTGCATGGATCGCTTTCCTGATTTTCAAAAATTCATTAAAAATATTCCTTAAGCGATATGCAAATATTTTCAACGGATTCTTGTTCAGGGCGTCGTTGACTATGACTGAGTACAATTTCAAAACATTCCAACATACTTGGAATGTCCAAGTGCATGGATCGCTTTCCTGATTTTCAAAAGTTCATTAAAAATATTCTTCAAGAGATATGCAAATATATTAAACGGATTCTTGTTCAGGGCATGCTTGACTATGACTGTGTACAATTTCAAGACATTCCAAGATACTTTTGGGGTCTTTTTTGAATAAAAAGTTAAGTCACTGCCTAAGTGCACAGACTTTCCTCATTTTCAAAAATTCATTAAAAATATTCCTTAAGAGATATGCAAATATTTTCAATTGATTCTTGTTCAGGGCGTCGTTGACTATGACTGAGTACAATTTCAAGACATTCCAACATACTTGGAATGTCCAAGTGCATGGATCGCTTTTTGGATTTTCAAAAATTCATTAAAAATATTCTTCAAGAGATATGCAAATATATTCAACAGATTCTTGTTCAGGGCATGCTTGACTATGACTGTGTACAATTTCAAGACATTCCAAGATACTTTTGGGGTCTTTTTTGACAAAAAAGTTAAGTCACTGCCTAAGTGCATGGACCGCTTTCCTGATTTTCAAAAATTCATTAAAAATATTCCTTAAGCGATATGCAAATATTTTCAACGGATTCTTGTTCAGGGCGTCGTTGACTATGACTGAGTACAATTTCAAGACATTCCAACATACTTGGAATGTCCAAGTGCATGGATCGCTTTCCGGATTTTCAAAAATTCATTAAAAATATTCTTCCAGAGATATGCAAATATATTCAACGGTTTCTTGTTCAGGGCATGCTTGACTATGACTGTGTACAATTTCAAGACATTCCAAGATACTTTTGGGGTCTTTTTTGACGAAAAAGTTAAGTCACTGCCTAAGTGCATGGATCGCTTTCCGGATTTTCAAAAATTCATTAAAAATATTCTTCAAGAGATATGCAAATATATTCAACGGATTCTTGTTCAGGGCATGCTTGACTATGACTGTGTACAATTTCAAGACATTCCAAGATACTTTTGGGGTCCTTTTTGACGAAAAAGTTAAGTCACTGCCTAAGTGCATGGATCGCTTTCCTGATTTTTTAAAAAATTCATTAAAAATATTCCTTAAGCGATATGTAAATATTTTCAACGGATTCTTGTTCAGGGCGTCGTTGACTATGACTGAGTACAATTTCAAGACATTCCAACATACTTGGAATGTCCAAGTGCATGGATCGCTTTCCGGATTTTCAAAAGTTCATTAAAAATATTCTTCAAGAGATATGCAAATATATTCAACGGATTCTTGTTCAGGGCATGCTTGACTATGACTGTGTACAATTTCAAGACATTCCAAGATACTTTTGGGGTCTTTTTTGAATAAAAAGTTAAGTCACTGCCTAAGTGCACAGACTTTCCTCATTTTCAAAAATTCATTAAAAATATTCCTTAAGAGATATGCAAATATTTTCAATTGATTCTTGTTCAGGGCGTCGTTGACTATGACTGAGTACAATTTCAAGACATTCCAACATACTTGGAATGTCCAAGTGCATTGATCGCTTTTTGGATTTTCAAAAATTCATTAAAAATATTCTTCAAGAGATATGCAAATATATTCAACGGATTCTTGTTCAGGGCATGCTTGACTATGACTGTGTACAATTTCAAGACATTCCAAGATACTTTTGGGGTCTTTTTTGACAAAAAAGTTAAGTCACTGCCTAAGTGCATGGACCGCTTTCCTGATTTTCAAAAATTCATTAAAAATATTCCTTAAGCGATATGCAAATATTTTCAACGGATTCTTGTTCAGGGCGTCGTTGACTATGACTGAGTACAATTTCAAGACATTCCAACATACTTGGAATGTCCAAGTGCATGGATCGCTTTCTGGATTTTCAAAAATTCATTAAAAATATTCTTCAAGAGATATGCAAATATATTCAACGGATTCTTGTTCAGGGCATGCTTGACTATGACTGTGTACAATTTCAAGACATTCCAAGATACTTTTGGGGTCTTTTTTGACAAAAAAGTTAAGTCACTGCCTAAGTGCATGGATCCCTTTCCTGATTTTCAAAAATTCATTAAAAATATTCCTTAAGCGATATGCAAATATTTTCAACGGATTCTTGTTCAGGGCGTCGTTGACTATGACTGAGTACAATTTCAAGACATTCCAACATACTTGGAATGTCCAAGTGCATGGATCGCTTTCCTGATTTTCAAAAGTTCATTAAAAATATTCTTCAAGAGATATGCAAATATATTCAACGGATTCTTGTTCAGGGCATGCTTGACTATGACTGTGTACAATTTCAAGACATTCCAAGATACTTTTGGGGTCTTTTTTGAATAAAAAGTTAAGTCACTGCCTAAGTGCATGGATCGCTTTCCTGATTTTCAAAAATTCATTAAAAATATTCCTTAAGCGATATGCAAATATTTTCAACGGATTCTTGTTCAGGGCGTCGTTGACTATGACTGAGTACAATTTCAAAACATTCCAACATACTTGGAATGTCCAAGTGCATGGATCGCTTTCCTGATTTTCAAAAGTTCATTAAAAATATTCTTCAAGAGATATGCAAATATATTCAACGGATTCTTGTTCAGGGCATGTTTGACTATGACTGTGTACAATTTCAAGACATTCCAAGATACTTTTGGGGTCTTTTTTGAATAAAAAGTTAAGTCACTGCCTAAGTGCACAGACTTTCCTCATTTTCAAAAATTCATTAAAAATATTCCTTAAGAGATATGCAAATATTTTCAATGGATTCTTGTTCAGGGCGTTGTTGACTATGACTGAGTACAATTTCAAGACATTCCAACATACTTGGAATGTCCAAGTGCATGGATCGCTTTCCGGATTTTCAAAAATTCATTAAAAATATTCTTCAAGAGATATGCAAATATATTCAACGGATTCTTGTTCAGGGCATGCTTGACTATGACTGTGTACAATTTCAAGACATTCCAAGATACTTTTGGGGTCTTTTTTGACGAAAAAGTTAAGTCACTGCCTAAGTGCATGGATCGCTTTCCTGATTTTCAGAAATTCTTTAAAAATATTCCTTAAACGATATGCAAATATTTTCAACGGATTCTTGTTCAGGGCGTCGTTGACTATGACTGAGTACAATTTCAAGACATTCCAACATACTTGGAATGTCCAAGTGCATGGATCGCTTTCCTGATTTTCAAAAGTTCATTAAAAATATTCTTCAAGAGATATGCAAATATATTCAACGGATTCTTGTTCAGGGCATGCTTGACTATGACTGTGTACAATTTCAAGACATTCCAAGATACTTTTGGGGTCTTTTTTGAATAAAAAGTTAAGTCACTGCCTAAGTGCACAGACTTTCCTCATTTTCAAAAATTCATTAAAAATATTCCTTAAGAGATATGCAAATATTTTCAATTGATTCTTGTTCAGGGCGTCGTTGACTATGACTGAGTACAATTTAAAGACATTCCAACATACTTGGAATGTCCAAGTGCATGGATCGCTTTTCGGATTTTCAAAAATTCATTAAAAATATTCTTCAAGAGATATGCAAATATATTCAACGGATTCTTGTTCAGGGCATGCTTGACTAAGACTGTGTACAATTTCAAGACATTTCAAGATACTTTTGGGGTCTTTTTTGACAAAAAAGTTAAGTCACTGCCTAAGTGCATGGATCGCTTTCCTGATTTTCAAAAATTCATTAAAAATATTCCTTAAGCGATATGCAAATATTTTCAACGGATTCTTGTTCAGGGCGTCGTTGACTATGACTGAGTACAATTTCAAGACATTCCAACATACTTGGAATGTCCAAGTGCATGGATCGCTTTCCTGATTTTCAAAAATTCATTAAAAATATTCCTTAAGCGATATGCAAATATTTTCAACGGATTCTTGTTCAGGGCGTCGTTGACTATGACTGAGTACAATTTCAAGACATTCCAACATACTTGGAATGTCCAAGTGCATGGATCGCTTTCCGGATTTTCAAAAATTCATTAAAAATATTCTTCAAGAGATATGCAAATATATTCAACGGATTCTTGTTCAGGGCATGCTTGACTATGACTGTGTACAATTTCAAGACATTCCAAGATACTTTTGGGGTCTTTTTTGACGAAAAAGTTAAGTCACTGCCTAAGTGCATGGATCGCTTTCCTGATTTTCAAAAATTCATTAAAAATATTCCTTAAGCGATATGCAAATATTTTCAACGGATTCTTGTTCAGGGCGTCGTTGACTATGACTGAGTACAATTTCAAGACATTCCAACATACTTGGAATGTCCAAGTGCATGGATCGCTTTCCTGATTTTCAAAAGTTCATCAAAAATATTCTTCAAGAGATATGCAAATATATTCAACGGATTCTTGTTCAGGGCATGCTTGACTATGACTGTGTACAATTTCAAGACATTCCAAGATACTTTTGGGGTCTTTTTTGAATAAAAAGTTAAGTCACTGCCTAAGTGCACAGACTTTCCTCATTTTCAAAAATTCATTAAAAATATTCCTTAAGAGATATGCAAATATTTTCAATTGATTCTTGTTCAGGGCGTCGTTGACTATGACTGAGTACAATTTCAAGACATTCCAACATACTTGGAATGTCCAAGTGCATGGATCGCTTTTCGGATTTTCAAAAATTCATTAAAAATATTCTTCAAGAGATATGCAAATATATTCAACGGATTCTTGTTCAGGGCATGCTTGACTATGACTGTGTACAATTTCAAGACATTCCAAGATACTTTTGGGGTCTTTTTTGAATAAAAAGTTAAGTCACTGCCTAAGTGCATGGATCGCTTTCCTGATTTTCAAAAATTCATTAAAAATATTCCTTAAGCGATATGCAAATATTTTCAACGGATTCTTGTTCAGGGCGTCGTTGACTATGACTGAGTACAATTTCAAAACATTCCAACATACTTGGAATGTCCAAGTGCATGGATCGCTTTTCGGATTTTCAAAAATTCATTAAAAATATTCTTCAAGAGATATGCAAATATATTCAACGGATTCTTGTTCAGGGCATTCTTGACTATGACTGTGTACAATTTCAAGACATTCCAAGATACTTTTGGGGTCTTTTTTGACGAAAAAGTTAAGTCACTGCCTAAGTGCATGGATCGCTTTCCTGATTTTCAAAAATTCATTAAAAATATTCCTTAAGCGATATGCAAATATTTTCAACGGATTCTTGTTCAGGGCGTCGTTGACTATGACTGAGTACAATTTCAAGACATTCCAACATACTTGGAATGTCCAAGTGCATGGATCGCTTTCCGGATTTTCAAAAATTCATTAAAAATATTCTTCAAGAGATATGCAAATATATTCAACGGATTCTTGTTCAGGGCATGCTTTACTATGACTGTGTACAATTTCAAGACATTCCAAGATACTTTTGGGGTCTTTTTTGACGAAAAAGTTAAGTCACTGCCTAAGTGCATGGATCGCTTTCCTGATTTTCAAAAATTCATTAAAAATATTCCTTAAGCGATATGCAAATATTTTCAACGGATTCTTGTTCAGGGCGTCGTTGACTATGACTGAGTACAATTTCAAGACATTCCAACATACTTGGAATGTCCAAGTGCATGGATCGCTTTCCTGATTTTCAAAAGTTCATCAAAAATATTCTTCAAGAGATATGCAAATATATTCAACGGATTCTTGTTCAGGGCATGCTTGACTATGACTGTGTACAATTTCAAGACATTCCAAGATACTTTTGGGGTCTTTTTTGAATAAAAAGTTAAGTCACTGCCTAAGTGCACAGACTTTCCTCATTTTCAAAAATTCATTAAAAATATTCCTTAAGAGATATGCAAATATTTTCAATTGATTCTTGTTCAGGGCGTCGTTGACTATGACTGAGTACAATTTCAAGACATTCCAACATACTTGGAATGTCCAAGTGCATGGATCGCTTTTCGGATTTTCAAAAATTCATTAAAAATATTCTTCAAGAGATATGCAAATATATTCAACGGATTCTTGTTCAGGGCATGCTTGACTATGACTATGTACGATTTCAAGACATTCCAAGATACTTTTGGGGTCTTTTTTGAATAAAAAGTTAAGTCACTGCCTAAGTGCATGGATCGCTTTCCTGATTTTCAAAAATTCATTAAAAATATTCCTTAAGCGATATGCAAATATTTTCAACGGATTCTTGTTCAGGGCGTCGTTGACTATGACTGAGTACAATTTCAAGACATTCCAACATACTTGGAATGTCCAAGTGCATGGATCGCTTTCCTGATTTTCAAAAGTTCATTAAAAATATTCTTCAAGAGATATGCAAATATATTCAATGGATTCTTGTTCAGGGCATGCTTGACTATGACTGTGTACAATTTCAAGACATTCCAAGATACTTTTGGGGTCTTTTTTGAATAAAAAGTTAAGTCACTGCCTAAGTGCACAGACTTTCCTCATTTTCAAAAATTCATTAAAAATATTCCTTAAGAGATATGCAAATATTTTCAATGGATTCTTGTTCAGGGCGTTGTTGACTATAACTGAGTACAATTTCAAGACATTCCAACATCCTTGGAATGTCCAAGTGCATGGATCGCTTTCCGGATTTTCAAAAATTCATTAAAAATATTCTTCAAGAGATATGCAAATATATTCAACGGATTCTTGTTCAGGGCATGCTTGACTATGACTGTGTACAATTTCAAGACATTCCAAGATACTTTTGGGGTCTTTTTTGACGAAAAAGTTAAGTCACTGCCTAAGTGCATGGATCGCTTTCCTGATTTTCAGAAATTCTTTAAAAATATTCCTTAAACGATATGCAAATATTTTCAACGGATTCTTGTTCAGGGCGTCGTTGACTATGACTGAGTACAATTTCAAGACATTCCAACATACTTGGAATGTCCAAGTGCATGGATCGCTTTCCTGATTTTCAAAAGTTCATTAAAAATATTCTTCAAGAGATATGCAAATATATTCAACGGATTCTTGTTCAGGGCATGCTTGACTATGACTGTGTACAATTTCAAGACATTCCAAGATACTTTTGGGGTCTTTTTTTAATAAAAAGTTAAGTCACTGCCTAAGTGCACAGACTTTCCTCATTTTCAAAAATTCATTAAAAATATTCCTTAAGAGATATGCAAATATTTTCAATTGATTCTTGTTCAGGGCGTCGTTGACTATGACTGAGTACAATTTCAAGACATTCCAACATACTTGGAATGTCCAAGTGCATGGATCGCTTTTCGGATTTTCAAAAATTCATTAAAAATATTCTTCAAGAGATATGCAAATATATTCAACGGATTCTTGTTCAGGGCATGCTTGACTATGACTGTGTACAATTTCAAGACATTCCAAGATACTTTTGGGGTCTTTTTTGAATAAAAAGTTAAGTCACTGCCTAAGTGCATGGATCGCTTTCCTGATTTTCAAAATTCATTTAAAATATTCCTTAAGCGATATGCAAATATTTTCAACGGATTCTTGTTCAGGGCGTCGTTGACTATGACTGAGTACAATTTCAAAACATTCCAACATACTTGGAATGTCCAAGTGCATGGATCGCTTTCCTGATTTTCAAAAGTTCATTAAAAATATTCTTCAAGAGATATGCAAATATATTCAACGGATTCTTGTTCAGGGCATGCTTGACTATGACTGTGTACAATTTCAAGACATTCCAAGATACTTTTGGGGTCTTTTTTGACAAAAAAGTTAAGTCACTGCCTAAGTGCATGGATCGCTTTCCTGATTTTCAAAAATTCATTAGAAATATTCCTTAAGCGATATGCAAATACTTTCAACGGATTCTTGTTCAGGGCGTCGTTGACTATGACTGAGTACAATTTAAAGACATTCCAACATACTTGGAATGTCCAAGTGCATGGATCGCTTTTCGGATTTTCAAAAATTCATTAAAAATATTCTTCAAGAGATATGCAAATATATTCAACGGATTCTTGTTCAGGGCATGCTTGACTATGACTGTGTACAATTTCAAGACATTCCAAGATACTTTTGGGGTCTTTTTTGACAAAAAAGTTAAGTCACTGCCTAAGTGCATGGATCGCTTTCCTGATTTTCAAAAATTCATTAAAAATATTCCTTAAGCGATATGCAAATATTTTCAACGGATTCTTGTTCAGGGCGTCGTTGACTATGACTGAGTACAATTTCAAGACATTCCAACATACTTGGAATGTCCAAGTGCATGGATCGCTTTCCTGATTTTCAAAAGTTCATTAAAAATATTCTTCAAGAGATATGCAAATATATTCAACGGATTCTTGTTCAGGGCATGCTTGACTATGACTGTGTACAATTTCAAGACATTCCAAGATACCTTTGGGGTCTTTTTTGGATAAAAAGTTAAGTCACTGCCTAAGTGCACAGACTTTCATCATTTTCAAAAATTCATTAAAAATATTCCTTAAGAGATATGCAAATATTTTCAATGGATTCTTGTTCAGGGCGTCGTTGACTATGACCAAGTACAATTTCAAGACATTCCAACATACTTGGAATGTCCAAGTGCATGGATCGCTTTCCGGATTTTCAAAAATTCATTAAAAATATTCTTCAAGAGATATGCAAATATATTCAACGGATTCTTGTTCAGGGCATTCTTGACTATGACTGTGTACAATTTCAAGACATTCCAAGATACTTTTGGGGTCTTTTTTGACGAAAAAGTTAAGTCACTGCCTAAGTGCATGGATCGCTTTCCTAATTTTCAGAAATTCTTTAAAAATATTCCTTAAACGATATGCAAATATTTTCAACGGATTCTTGTTCAGGGCGTCGTTGACTATGACTGAGTACAATTTCAAGACATTCCAACATACTTGGAATGTCCAAGTGCATGGATCGCTTTCCTGATTTTCAAAAGTTCATTAAAAATATTCTTCAAGAGATATGCAAATATATTCAACGGATTCTTGTTCAGGGCATGCTTGACTATGACTGTGTACAATTTCAAGACATTCCAAGATACTTTTGGGGTCTTTTTTGAATAAAAAGTTAAGTCACTGCCTAAGTGCACAGACTTTCCTCATTTTCAAAAATTCATTAAAATTTTCCTTAAGAGATATGCAAATATTTTCAATTGATTCTTGTTCAGGGCGTCGTTGACTATGACTGAGTACAATTTCAAGACATTCCAACATACTCAGAATGTCCAAGTGCATGGATCGCTTTTCGGATTTTCAAAAATTCATTAAAAATATTCTTCAAGAGATATGCAAATATATTCAACGGATTCTTGTTCAGGGCATGCTTGACTATGACTGTGTACAATTTCAAGACATTCCAAGATACTTTTGGGGTCTTTTTTGACGAAAAAGTTAAGTCACTGCCTAAGTGCATGGATCGCTTTCCTGATTTTCAGAAATTCTTTAAAAATATTCCTTAAACGATATGCAAATATTTTCAACGGATTCTTGTTCAGGGCGTCGTTGACTATGACTGAGTACAATTTCAAGACATTCCAACATACTTGGAATGTCCAAGTGCATGGATCGCTTTCCTGATTTTCAAAAGTTCATTAAAAATATTCTTCAAGAGATATGCAAATATATTCAACGGATTCTTGTTCAGGGCATGCTTGACTATGACTGTGTACAATTTCAAGACATTCCAAGATACTTTTGGGGTCTTTTTTGAATAAAAAGTTAAGTCACTGCCTAAGTGCACAGACTTTCCTCATTTTCAAAAATTCATTAAAAATATTCCTTAAGAGATATGCAAATATTTTCAAATGATTCTTGTTCAGGGCGTCGTTGACTATGACTGAGTACAATTTCAAGACATTCCAACATACTTGGAATGTCCAAGTGCATGGATCGCTTTTCGGATTTTCAAAAATTCATTAAAAATATTCTTCAAGAGATATGCAAATATATTCAACGGATTCTTGTTCAGGGCATGCTTGACTATGACTGTGTACAATTTCAAGACATTCCAAGATACTTTTGGGGTCTTTTTTGACAAAAAAGTTAAGTCACTGCCTAAGTGCATGGATCGCTTTCCTGATTTTCAAAAATTCATTAGAAATATTCCTTAAGCGATATGCAAATACTTTCAACGGATTCTTGTTCAGGGCGTCGTTGACTATGACTGAGTACAATTTCAAGAGATTCCAACATACTTGGAATGTCCAAGTGCATGGATCGCTTTCCTGATTTTCAAAAGTTCATTAAAAATATTCTTCAAGAGATATGCAAATATATTCAACGGATTCTTGTTCAGGGCATGCTTGACTATGACTGTGTACAATTTCAAGACATTCCAAGATACCTGGGGTCTTTTTTGAATAAAAAGTTAAGTCACTGCCTAAGTGAAAAGACTTTCATCATTTTCAAAAATTCATTAAAAATATTCCTTAAGAGATATGCAAATATTTTCAATGGATTCTTGTTCAGGGCGTCGTTGACTATGACCGAGTACAATTTCAAGACATTCCAACATACTTGGAATGTCCAAGTGCATGGATCGCTTTCCGGATTTTCAAAAATTCATTAAAAATATTCTTCAAGAGATATGCAAATATATTCAACGGATTCTTGTTCAGGGCATTCTTGACTATGACTGTGTACAATTTCAAGACATTCCAAGATACTTTTGGGGTCTTTTTTGAAGAAAAAGTTAAGTCACTGCCTAAGTGCATGGATCGCTTTCCTGATTTTCAGAAATTCTTTAAAAATATTCCTTAAACGATATGCAAATATTTTCAACGGATTCTTGTTCAGGGCGTCGTTGGCTATGACTGAGTACAATTTCAAGACATTCCAACATACTTGGAATGTCCAAGTGCATGGATCGCTTTCCTGATTTTCAAAAGTTCATTAAAAATATTCTTCAAGAGATATGCAAATATATTCAACGGATTCTTGTTCAGGGCATGCTTGACTATGACTGTGTACAATTTCAAGACATTCCAAGATACCTTTGGGGTCTTTTTTGACGAAAAAGTTAAGTCACTGCCTAAGTGCATGGATCGCTTTCCTGATTTTCAGAAATTCTTTAAAAATATTCCTTAAACGAAATGCAAATATTTTCAACGGATTCTTGTTCAGGGCGTCGTTGACTATGACTGAGTACAATTTCAAGACATTCCAACATACTTGGAATGTCCAAGTGCATGGATCGCTTTCCTGATTTTCAAAAGTTCATTAAAAATATTCTTCAAGAGATATGCAAATATATTCAACGGATTCTTGTTCAGGGCATGCTTGACTATGACTGTGTACAATTTCAAGACATTCCAAGATACTTTTGGGGTCTTTTTTGAATAAAAAGTTAAGTCACTGCCTAAGTGCACAGACTTTCATCATTTTCAAAAATTCATTAAAAATATTCCTTAAGAGATATGCAAATATTTTCAATTGATTCTTGTTCAGGGCGTCGTTGACTATGACTGAGTACAATTTCAAGACATTCCAACATACTTGGAATGTCCAAGTGCATGGATCGCTTTTCGGATTTTCAAAAATTAATTAAAAATATTCTTCAAGAGATATGCAAATATATTCAACATATTCTTGTTCAGGGCATGCTTGACTATGACTGTGTACAATTTCAAGACATTCCAAGATACTTTTGGGGTCTTTTTTGACAAAAAAGTTTAGTCACTGCCTAAGTGCATGGATCGCTTTCCTGATTTTCAGAAATTCTTTAAAAATATTCCTTAAACGATATGCAAATATTTTCAACGGATTCTTGTTCAGGGCGTCGTTGACTATGACTGAGTTCAATTTCAAGACATTCCAACATACTTGGAATGTCCAAGTGCATGGATCGCTTTCCTGATTTTCAAAAGTTCATTTAAAATATTCTTCAAGAGATATGCAAATATATTCAACGGATTCTTGTTCAGGGCATGCTTGACTATGACTGTGTACAATTTCAAGACATTCCAAGATACTTTTGGGGTCTTTTTTGACGAAAAAGTTAAGTCACTGCCTAAGTGCATGGATCGCTTTCCTGATTTTCAGAAATTCTTTAAAAATATTCCTTAAACGATATGCAAATATTTTCAACGGATTCTTGTTCAGGGCGTCGTTGACTATGACTGAGTACAATTTCAAGACATTCCAACATACTTGGAATGTCCAAGTGCATGGATCGCTTTCCTGATTTTCAAAAGTTCATTAAAAATATTCTTCAAGAGATATGCAAATATATTCAACGGATTCTTGTTCAGGGCATGCTTGACTATGACTGTGTACAATTTCAAGACATTCCAAGATACTTTTGGGGTCTTTTTTGAATAAAAAGTTAAGTCACTGCCTAAGTGCACAGACTTTCCTCATTTTCAAAAATTCATTAAAAATATTCCTTAAGAGATATGCAAATATTTTCAATTGATTCTTGTTCAGGGCGTCGTTGACTATGACTGAGTACAATTTCAAGACATTCCAACATACTTGGAATGTCCAAGTGCATGGATCGCTTTTCGGATTTTCAAAAATTAATTAAAAATATTCTTCAAGAGATATGCAAATATATTCAACATATTCTTGTTCAGGGCATGCTTGACTATGACTGTGTACAAATTCAAGACATTCCAAGATACTTTTGGGGTCTTTTTTGACAAAAAAGTTTAGTCACTGCCTAAGTGCATGGATCGCTTTCCTGATTTTCAGAAATTCTTTAAAAATATTCCTTAAACGATATGCAAATATTTTCAACGGATTCTTGTTCAGGGCGTCGTTGACTATGACTGAGTACAATTTCAAGACATTCCAACATACTTGGAATGTCCAAGTGCATGGATCGCTTTCCTGATTTTCAAAAGTTCATTAAAAATATTCTTCAAGAGATATGCAAATATATTCAACGGATTCTTGTTCAGGGCATGCTTGACTATGACTGTGTACAATTTCAAGACATTCCAAGATACTTTTGGGGTCTTTTTTGACGAAAAAGTTAAGTCACTGCCTAAGTGCATGGATCGCTTTCCTGATTTTCAGAAATTCTTTAAAAAAATTCCTTAAACGATATGCAAATATTTTCAACGGATTCTTGTTCAGGGCGTCGTTGACTATGACTGAGTACAATTTCAAGACGTTCCAACATACTTGGAATGTCCAAGTGCATGGATCGCTTTCCTGATTTTCAAAAGTTCATTAAAAATATTCTTCAAGAGATATGCAAATATATTCAACGGATTCTTGTTCAGGGCATGCTTGACTATGACTGTGTACAATTTCAAGACATTCCAAGATACTTTTGGGGTCTTTTTTGAATAAAAAGTTAAGTCACTGCCTAAGTGCACAGACTTTCCTCATTTTCAAAAATTCATTAAAAATATTCCTTAAGAGATATGCAAATATTTTCAATTGATTCTTGTTCAGGGCGTCGTTGACTATGACTGAGTACAATTTCAAGACATTCCAACATACTTGGAATGTCCAAGTGCATGGATCGCTTTTCGGATTTTCAAAAATTCATTAAAAATATTCTTCAAGAGATATGCAAATATATTCAACGGATTCTTGTTCAGGGCATGCTTGACTATGACTGTGTACAATTTCAAGACATTCCAAGATACTTTTGGGGTCTTTTTTGACAAAAAAGTTAAGTCACTGCCTAAGTACATGGATCGCTTTCCTGATTTTCAAAAATTCATTAGAAATATTCCTTAAGCGATATGCAAATATTTTCAACGGATTCTTGTTCAGGGCGTCGTTGACTATGACTGAGTACAATTTCAAGACATTCCAACATACTTGGAATGTCCAAGTGCATGGATCGCTTTCCTGATTTTCAAAAGTTCATTAAAAATATTCTTCAAGAGATATGCAAATATATTCAACGGATTCTTGTTCAGGGCATGCTTGACTATGACTGTGTACAATTTCAAGACATTCCAAGATACCTTTGGGGTCTTTTTTGAATAAAAAGTTAAGTCACTGCCTAAGTGCACAGACTTTCATCATTTTCAAAAATTCATTAAAAATATTCCTTAAGAGATATGCAAATATTTTCAATGGATTCTTGTTCAGGGCGTCGTTGACTATGACCGAGTACAATTTCAAGATATTCCAACATACTTGGAATGTCCAAGGGCATGGATCGCTTTCCGGATTTTCAAAAATTCATTAAAAATATTCTTCAAGAGATATGCAAATATATTCAACGGATTCTTGTTCAGGGCATTCTTGACTATGACTGTGTACAATTTCAAGACATTCCAAGATACTTTTGGGGTCTTTTTTGACGAAAAAGTTAAGTCACTGCCTAAGTGCATGGATCGCTTTCCTGATTTTCAGAAATTCTTTAAAAATATTCCTTAAACGATATGCAAATATTTTCAACGGATTCTTGTTCAGGGCGTCGTTGACTATGACTGAGTACAATTTCAAGACATTCCAACATACTTGGAATGTCCAAGTGCATGGATCGCTTTCCTGATTTTCAAAAGTTCATTAAAAATATTCTTCAAGAGATATGCAAATATATTCAACGGATTCTTGTTCAGGGCATGCTTGACTATGACTGTGTACAATTTCAAGACATTCCAAGATACCTTTGGGGTCTTTTTTGAATAAAAAGTTAAGTCACTGCCTAAGTGCACAGACTTTCATCATTTTCAAAAATTCATTAAAAATATTCCTTAAGAGATATGCAAATATTTTCAATTGATTCTTGTTCAGGGCGTCGTTGACTATGACTGAGTACAATTTCAAGACATTCCAACATACTTGGAATGTCCAAGTGCATGGATCGCTTTTCGGATTTTCAAAAATTAATTAAAAATATTCTTCAAGAGATATGCAAATATATTCAACATATTCTTGTTCAGGGCATGCTTGACTATGACTGTGTACAATTTCAAGACATTCCAAGATACTTTTGGGGTCTTTTTTGACAAAAAAGTTTAGTCACTGCCTAAGTGCATGGATCGCTTTCCTGATTTTCAGAAATTCTTTAAAAATATTCCTTAAACGATATGCAAATATTTTCAACGGATTCTTGTTCAGGGCGTCGTTGACTATGACTGAGTACAATTTCAAGACATTCCAACATACTTGGAATGTCCAAGTGCATGGATCGCTTTCCTGATTTTCAAAAGTTCATTAAAAATATTCTTCAAGAGATATGCAAATATATTCAACGGATTCTTGTTCAGGGCATGCTTGACTATGACTGTGTACAATTTCAAGACATTCCAAGATACCTTTGGGGTCTTTTTTGAATAAAAAGTTAAGTCACTGCCTCAGTGCACAGACTTTCATCATTTTCAAAAATTCATTAAAAATATTCCTTAAGAGATATGCAAATATTTTCAATGGATTCTTGTTCAGGGCGTCGTTGACTATGACCGAGTACAATTTCAAGACATTCCAACATACTTGGAATGTCCAAGTGCATGGATCGCTTTCCGGATTTTCAAAAATTCATTAAAAATATTCTTCAAGAGATATGCAAATATATTCAACGGATTCTTGTTCAGGGCATTCTTGACTATGACTGTGTACAATTTCAAGACATTCCAAGATACTTTTGGGGTCTTTTTTGACGAAAAAGTTAAGTCACTGCCTCAGTGCATGGATCGCTTTCCTGATTTTCAGAAATTCTTTAAAAATATTCCTTAAACGATATGCAAATATTTGCAACGGATTCTTGTTCAGGGCGTCGTTGACTATGACTGAGTACAATTCCAAGACATTCCAACATACTTGGAATGTCCAAGTGCATGGATCGCTTTCCTGATTTTCAAAAGTTCATTAAAAATATTCTTCAAGAGATATGCAAATATATTCAACGGATTCTTGTTCAGGGCATGCTTGACTATGACTGTGTACAATTTCAAGACATTCCAAGATACCTTTGGGGTCTTTTTTGAATAAAAAGTTAAGTCACTGCCTAAGTGCACAGACTTTCATCATTTTCAAAAATTCATTAAAAATATTCCTTAAGAGATATGCAAATATTTTCAATTGATTCTTGTTCAGGGCGTCGTTGACTATGACTGAGTACAATTTCAAGACATTCCAACATACTTGGAATGTCCAAGTGCATGGATCGCTTTTCGGATTTTCAAAAATTAATTAAAAATATTCTTCAAGAGATATGCAAATATATTCAACATATTCTTGTTCAGGGCATGCTTGACTATGACTGTGTACAATTTCAAGACATTCCAAGATACTTTTGGGGTCTTTTTTGACAAAAAAGTTTAGTCACTGCCTAAGTGCATGGATCGCTTTCCTGATTTTCAGAAATTCTTTAAAAATATTCCTTAAACGATATCCAAATATTTTCAACGGATTCTTGTTCAGGGCGTCGTTGACTATGACTGAGTACAATTTCAAGACATTCCAACATACTTGGAATGTCCAAGTGCATGGATCGCTTTCCTGATTTTCAAAAGTTCATTAAAAATATTCTTCAAGAGATATGCAAATATATTCAACGGATTCTTGTTCAGGGCATGCTTGACTATGACTGTGTACAATTTCAAGACATTCCAAGATACCTTTGGGGTCTTTTTTGAATAAAAAGTTAAGTCACTGCCTCAGTGCACAGACTTTCATCATTTTCAAAAATTCATTAAAAATATTCCTTAAGAGATATGCAAATATTTTCAATGGATTCTTGTTCAGGGCGTCGTTGACTATGACCGAGTACAATTTCAAGACATTCCAACATACTTGGAATGTCCAAGTGCATGGATCGCTTTCCGGATTTTCAAAAATTCATTAAAAATATTCTTCAAGAGATATGCAAATATATTCAACGGATTCTTGTTCAGGGCATTCTTGACTATGACTGTGTACAATTTCAAGACATTCCAAGATACTTTTGGGGTCTTTTTTGACGAAAAAGTTAAGTCACTGCCTCAGTGCATGGATCGCTTTCCTGATTTTCAGAAATTCTTTAAAAATATTCCTTAAACGATATGCAAATATTTGCAACGGATTCTTGTTCAGGGCGTCGTTGACTATGACTGAGTACAATTCCAAGACATTCCAACATACTTGGAATGTCCAAGTGCATGGATCGCTTTCCTGATTTTCAAAAGTTCATTAAAAATATTCTTCAAGAGATATGCAAATATATTCAACGGATTCTTGTTCAGGGCATGCTTGACTATGACTGTGTACAATTTCAAGACATTCCAAGATACTTTTGGGGTCTTTTTTGAATAAAAAGTTAAGTCACTGCCTAAGTGCACAGACTTTCCTCATTTTCAAAAATTCATTAAAAATATTCCTTAAGAGATATGCAAATATTTTCAATTGATTCTTGTTCAGGGCGTCGTTGACTATGACTGAGTACAATTTCAAGACATTCCAACATACTTGGAATGTCCAAGTGCATGGATCGCTTTTCGGATTTTCAAAAATTAATTAAAAATATTCTTCAAGAGATATGCAAATATATTCAACATATTCTTGTTCAGGGCATGCTTGACTATGACTGTGTACAATTTCAAGACATTCCAAGATACTTTTGGGGTCTTTTTTGACAAAAAAGTTTAGTCACTGCCTAAGTGCATGGATCGCTTTCCTGATTTTCAGAAATTCTTTAAAAATATTCCTTAAACGATATGCAAATATTTTCAACGGATTCTTGTTCAGGGCGTCGTTGACTATGACTGAGTACAATTTCAAGACATTCCAACATACTTGGAATGTCCAAGTGCATGGATCGCTTTCCTGATTTTCAAAAGTTCATTAAAAATATTCTTCAGGAGATATGCAAATATATTCAACGGATTCTTGTTCAGGGCATGCTTGACTATGACTGTGTACAATTTCAAGACATTCCAAGATACCTTTGGGGTCTTTTTTGAATAAAAAGTTAAGTCACTGCCTAAGTGCACAGACTTTCATCATTTTCAAAAATTCATTAAAAATATTCCTTAAGAGATATGCAAATATTTTCAATTGATTCTTGTTCAGAGCGTCGTTGACTATGACTGAGTACAATTTCAAGACATTCCAACATACTTGGAATGTCCAAGTGCATGGATCGCTTTTCGGATTTTCAAAAATTCATTAAAAATATTCTTCAAGAGATATGCAAATATATTCAACGGATTCTTGTTCAGGGCATGCTTGACTATGACTGAGTACAATTTCAAGACATTCCAACATACTTGGAATGTCCAAGTGCATGGATCGCTTTCCTGATTTTCAAAAGTTCATTAAAAATATTCTTCAAGAGATATGCAAATATATTCAACGGATTCTTGTTCAGGGCATGCTTGACTATGACTGTGTACAATTTCAAGACATTCCAAGATACCTTTGGGGTCTTTTTTGAATAAAAAGTTAAGTCACTGCCTAAGTGCACAGACTTTCATCATTTTCAAAAATTCATTAAAAATATTCCTTAAGAGATATGCAAATATTTTCAATTGATTCTTGTTCAGGGCGTCGTTGACTATGACTGAGTACAATTTCAAGACATTCCAACATACTTGGAATGTCCAAGTGCATGGATCGCTTTTCGGATTTTCAAAAATTAATTAAAAATATTCTTCAAGAGATATGCAAATATATTCAACATATTCTTGTTCAGGGCATGCTTGACTATGACTGTGTACAATTTCAAGACATTCCAAGATACTTTTGGGGTCTTTTTTGACAAAAAAGTTTAGTCACTGCCTAAGTGCATGGATCGCTTTCCTGATTTTCAGAAATTCTTTAAAAATATTCCTTAAACGATATGCAAATATTTTCAACGGATTCTTGTTCAGGGCGTCGTTGACTATGACTGAGTACAATTTCAAGACATTCCAACATACTTGGAATGTCCAAGTGCATGGATCGCTTTCCTGATTTTCAAAAGTTCATTAAAAATATTCTTCAAGAGATATGCAAATATATTCAACGGATTCTTGTTCAGGGCATGCTTGACTATGACTGTGTACAATTTCAAGACATTCCAAGATACCTTTGGGGTCTTTTTTGAATAAAAAGTTAAGTCACTGCCTCAGTGCACAGACTTTCATCATTTTCAAAAATTCATTAAAAATATTCCTTAAGAGATATGCAAATATTTTCAATGGATTCTTGTTCAGGGCGTCGTTGACTATGACCGAGTACAATTTCAAGACATTCCAACATACTTGGAATGTCCAAGTGCATGGATCGCTTTCCGGATTTTCAAAAATTCATTAAAAATATTCTTCAAGAGATATGCAAATATATTCAACGGATTCTTGTTCAGGGCATTCTTGACTATGACTGTGTACAATTTCAAGACATTCCAAGATACTTTTGGGGTCTTTTTTGACGAAAAAGTTAAGTCACTGCCTCAGTGCATGGATCGCTTTCCTGATTTTCAGAAATTCTTTAAAAATATTCCTTAAACGATATGCAAATATTTGCAACGGATTCTTGTTCAGGGCGTCGTTGACTATGACTGAGTACAATTCCAAGACATTCCAACATACTTGGAATGTCCAAGTGCATGGATCGCTTTCCTGATTTTCAAAAGTTCATTAAAAATATTCTTCAAGAGATATGCAAATATATTCAACGGATTCTTGTTCAGGGCATGCTTGACTATGACTGTGTACAATTTCAAGACATTCCAAGATACCTTTGGGGTCTTTTTTGAATAAAAAGTTAAGTCACTGCCTAAGTGCACAGACTTTCATCATTTTCAAAAATTCATTAAAAATATTCCTTAAGAGATATGCAAATATTTTCAATTGATTCTTGTTCAGGGCGTCGTTGACTATGACTGAGTACAATTTCAAGACATTCCAACATACTTGGAATGTCCAAGTGCATGGATCGCTTTTCGGATTTTCAAAAATTAATTAAAAATATTCTTCAAGAGATATGCAAATATATTCAACATATTCTTGTTCAGGGCATGCTTGACTATGACTGTGTACAATTTCAAGACATTCCAAGATACTTTTGGGGTCTTTTTTGACAAAAAAGTTTAGTCACTGCCTAAGTGCATGGATCGCTTTCCTGATTTTCAGAAATTCTTTAAAAATATTCCTTAAACGATATGCAAATATTTTCAACGGATTCTTGTTCAGGGCGTCGTTGACTATGACTGAGTACAATTTCAAGACATTCCAACATACTTGGAATGTCCAAGTGCATGGATCGCTTTCCTGATTTTCAAAAGTTCATTAAAAATATTCTTCAAGAGATATGCAAATATATTCAACGGATTCTTGTTCAGGGCATGCTTGACTATGACTGTGTACAATTTCAAGACATTCCAAGATACCTTTGGGGTCTTTTTTGAATAAAAAGTTAAGTCACTGCCTCAGTGCACAGACTTTCATCATTTTCAAAAATTCATTAAAAATATTCCTTAAGAGATATGCAAATATTTTCAATGGATTCTTGTTCAGGGCGTCGTTGACTATGACCGAGTACAATTTCAAGACATTCCAACATACCTGGAATGTCCAAGTGCATGGATCGCTTTCCTGATTTTCAAAAGTTCATTAAAAATATTCTTCAAGAGATATGCAAATATATTCAACGGATTCTTGTTCAGGGCATGCTTGACTATGACTGTGTACAATTTCAAGACATTCCAAGATACTTTTGGGGTCTTTTTTGAATAAAAAGTTAAGTCACTGCCTAAGTGCACAGACTTTCCTCATTTTCAAAAATTCATTAAAAATATTCCTTAAGAGATATGCAAATATTTTCAATTGATTCTTGTTCAGGGCGTCGTTGACTATGACTGAGTACAATTTCAAGACATTCCAACATACTTGGAATGTCCAAGTGCATGGATCGCTTTTCGGATTTTCAAAAATTAATTAAAAATATTCTTCAAGAGATATGCAAATATATTCAACATATTCTTGTTCAGGGCATGCTTGACTATGACTGTGTACAATTTCAAGACATTCCAAGATACTTTTGGGGTCTTTTTTGACAAAAAAGTTTAGTCACTGCCTAAGTGCATGGATCGCTTTCCTGATTTTCAGAAATTCTTTAAAAATATTCCTTAAACGATATGCAAATATTTTCAACGGATTCTTGTTCAGGGCGTCGTTGACTATGACTGAGTACAATTTCAAGACATTCCAACATACTTGGAATGTCCAAGTGCATGGATCGCTTTCCTGATTTTCAAAAGTTCATTAAAAATATTCTTCAGGAGATATGCAAATATATTCAACGGATTCTTGTTCAGGGCATGCTTGACTATGACTGTGTACAATTTCAAGACATTCCAAGATACCTTTGGGGTCTTTTTTGAATAAAAAGTTAAGTCACTGCCTAAGTGCACAGACTTTCATCATTTTCAAAAATTCATTAAAAATATTCCTTAAGAGATATGCAAATATTTTCAATTGATTCTTGTTCAGAGCGTCGTTGACTATGACTGAGTACAATTTCAAGACATTCCAACATACTTGGAATGTCCAAGTGCATGGATCGCTTTTCGGATTTTCAAAAATTCATTAAAAATATTCTTCAAGAGATATGCAAATATATTCAACGGATTCTTGTTCAGGGCATGCTTGACTATGACTGTGTACAATTTCAAGACATTCCAAGATACTTTTGGGGTCTTTTTTGACGAAAAAGTTAAGTCACTGCCTAAGTGCATGGATCGCTTTCCTGATTTTCAAAAATTCATTAAAAATATTCCTTAAGCGATATGCAAATATTTTCAACGGATTCTTGTTCAGGGCGTCGTTGACTATGACCGAGTACAATTTCAAGACATTCCAACATACTTGGAATGTCCAAGTGCATGGATCGCTTTCCGGATTTTCAAAAATTCATTAAAAATATTCTTCAAGAGATATGCAAATATATTCAACGGATTCTTGTTCAGGGCATTCTTGACTATGACTGTGTACAATTTCAAGACATTCCAAGATACTTTTGGGGTCTTTTTTGATGAAAAAGTTAAGTCACTGCCTAAGTGCATGGATCGCTTTCCTGATTTTCAGAAATTCTTTAAAAATATTCCTTAAACGATATGCAAATATTTTCAACGGATTCTTGTTCAGGGCGTCGTTGACTATGACTGAGTACAATTTCAAGACATTCCAACATACTTGGAATGTCCAAGTGCATGGATCGCTTTCCTGATTTTCAAAAGTTCATTAAAAATATTCTTCAAGAGATATGCAAATATATTCAACGGATTCTTGTTCAGGGCATGCTTGACTATGACTGTGTACAATTTCAAGACATTCCAAGATACTTTTGGGGTCTTTTTTGAATAAAAAGTTAAGTCACTGCCTAAGTGCACAGACTTTCCTCATTTTCAAAAATTCATTAAAATTTTCCTTAAGAGATATGCAAATATTTTCAATTGATTCTTGTTCAGGGCGTCGTTGACTATGACTGAGTACAATTTCAAGACATTCCAACATACTTGGAATGTCCAAGTGCATGGATCGCTTTTCGGATTTTCAAAAATTCATTAAAAATATTCTTCAAGAGATATGCAAATATATTCAACGGATTCTTGTTCAGGGCATGCTTGACTATGACTGTGTACAATTTCAAGACATTCCAAGATACTTTTGGGGTCTTTTTTGACGAAAAAGTTAAGTCACTGCCTAAGTGCATGGATCGCTTTCCTGATTTTCAGAAATTCTTTAAAAATATTCCTTAAACGATATGCAAATATTTTCAACGGATTCTTGTTCAGGGCGTCGTTGACTATGACTGAGTACAATTTCAAGACATTCCAACATACTTGGAATGTCCAAGTGCATGGATCGCTTTCCTGATTTTCAAAAGTTCATTAAAAATATTCTTCAAGAGATATGCAAATATATTCAACGGATTCTTGTTCAGGGCATGCTTGACTATGACTGTGTACAATTTCAAGACATTCCAAGATACTTTTGGGGTCTTTTTTGAATAAAAAGTTAAGTCACTGCCTAAGTGCACAGACTTTCCTCATTTTCAAAAATTCATTAAAAATATTCCTTAAGAGATATGCAAATATTTTCAATTGATTCTTGTTCAGGGCGTCGTTGACTATGACTGAGTACAATTTCAAGACATTCCAACATACTTGGAATGTCCAAGTGCATGGATCGCTTTTCGGATTTTCAAAAATTCATTAAAAATATTCTTCAAGAGATTTGCAAATATATTCAACGGATTCTTGTTCAGGGCATGCTTGACTATGACTGTGTACAATTTCAAGACATTCCAAGATACTTTTGGGGTCTTTTTTGACGAAAAAGTTAAGTCACTGCCTAAGTGCATGGATCGCTTTCCTGATTTTCAAAAATTCATTAAAAATATTCCTTAAGCGATATGCAAATATTTTCAACGGATTCTTGTTCAGGGCGTCGTTGACTATGACTGAGTACAATTTCAAGACATTCCAACATACTTGGAATGTCCAAGTGCATGGATCACTTTCCTGATTTTCAAAAGTTCATTAAAAATATTCTTCAAGAGATATGCAAATATATTCAACGGATTCTTGTTCAGGGCATGCTTGACTATGACTGTGTACAATTTCAAGACATTCCAAGATACTTTTGGGGTCTTTTTTGACGAAAAAGTTAAGTCACTGCCTAAGTGCATGGATCGCTTTCCTGATTTTCAAAAATTCATTAAAAATATTCCTTAAGCGATATGCAAATATTTTCAACGGATTCTTGTTCAGGGCGTCGTTGACTATGACCGAGTACAATTTCAAGACATTCCAACATACTTGGAATGTCCAAGTGCATGGATCGCTTTCCGGATTTTCAAAAATTCATTAAAAATATTCTTCAAGAGATATACAAATATATTCAACGGATTCTTGTTCAGGGCATTCTTGACTATGACTGTGTACAATTTCAAGACATTCCAAGATACTTTTGGGGTCTTTTTTGATGAAAAAGTTAAGTCACTGCCTAAGTGCATGGATCGCTTTCCTGATTTTCAGAAATTCTTTAAAAATATTCCTTAAACGATATGCAAATATTTTCAACGGATTCTTGTTCAGGGCGTCGTTGACTATGACTGAGTACAATTTCAAGACATTCCAACATACTTGGAATGTCCAAGTGCATGGATCGCTTTCCTGATTTTCAAAAGTTCATTAAAAATATTCTTCAAGAGATATGCAAATATATTCAACGGATTCTTGTTCAGGGCATGCTTGACTATGACTGTGTACAATTTCAAGACATTCCAAGATACTTTTGGGGTCTTTTTTGAATAAAAAGTTAAGTCACTGCCTAAGTGCACAGACTTTCCTCATTTTCAAAAATTCATTAAAATTTTCCTTAAGAGATATGCAAATATTTTCAATTGATTCTTGTTCAGGGCGTCGTTGACTATGACTGAGTACAATTTCAAGACATTCCAACATACTTGGAATGTCCAAGTGCATGGATCGCTTTTCGGATTTTCAAAAATTCATTAAAAATATTCTTCAAGAGATATGCAAATATATTCAACGGATTCTTGTTCAGGGCATGCTTGACTATGACTGTGTACAATTTCAAGACATTCCAAGATACTTTTGGGGTCTTTTTTGACGAAAAAGTTAAGTCACTGCCTAAGTGCATGGATCGCTTTCCTGATTTTCAGAAATTCTTTAAAAATATTCCTTAAACGATATGCAAATATTTTCAACGGATTCTTGTTCAGGGCGTCGTTGACTATGACTGAGTACAATTTCAAGACATTCCAACATACTTGGAATGTCCAAGTGCATGGATCGCTTTCCGGATTTTCAAAAGTTCATTAAAAATATTCTTCAAGAGATATGCAAATATATTCAACGGATTCTTGTTCAGGGCATGCTTGACTATGACTGTGTACAATTTCAAGACATTCCAAGATACTTTTGGGGTCTTTTTTGAATAAAAAGTTAAGTCACTGCCTAAGTGCACAGACTTTCCTCATTTTCAAAAATTCATTAAAAATATTCCTTAAGAGATATGCAAATATTTTCAATTGATTCTTGTTCAGGGCGTCGTTGACTATGACTGAGTACAATTTCAAGACATTCCAACATACTTGGAATGTCCAAGTGCATGGATCGCTTTTCGGATTTTCAAAAATTCATTAAAAATATTCTTCAAGAGATTTGCAAATATATTCAACGGATTCTTGTTCAGGGCATGCTTGACTATGACTGTGTACAATTTCAAGACATTCCAAGATACTTTTGGGGTCTTTTTTGACAAAAAAGTTAAGTCACTGCCTAAGTGCATGGATCGCTTTCCTGATTTTCAAAAATTCATTAGAAATATTCCTTAAGCGATATGCAAATACTTTCAATGGATTCTTGTTCAGGGCGTCGTTGACTATGACTGAGTACAATTTAAAGACATTCCAACATACTTGGAATGTCCAAGTGCATGGATCGCTTTCCGGATTTTCAAAAATTCATTAAAAATATTCTTCAAGAGATATGCAAATATATTCAACGGATTCTTGTTCAGGGCATGCTTGACTATGACTGTGTACAATTTCAAGACATTCCAAGATACTTTTGGGGTCTTTTTTGACGAAAAAGTTAAGTCACTGCCTAAGTGCATGGATCGCTTTCCTGATTTTGAGAAATTCTTTAAAAATATTCCTTAAACGATATGCAAATATTTTCAACGGATTCTTGTTCAGGGCGTCGTTGACTATGACTGAGTACAATTTCAAGACATTCCAACATACTTGGAATGTCCAAGTGCATGGATCGCTTTCCTGATTTTCAAAAGTTCATTAAAAATATTCTTCAAGAGATATGCAAATATATTCAACGGATTCTTGTTCAGGGCATGCTTGACTATGACTGTGTACAATTTCAAGACATTCCAAGATACTTTTGGGGTCTTTTTTGAATAAAAAGTTAAGTCACTGCCTAAGTGCACAGACTTTCATCATTTTCAAAAATTCATTAAAAATATTCCTTAAGAGATATGCAAATATTTTCAATGGATTCTTGTTCAGGGCGTCGTTGACTATGACCGAGTACAATTTCAAGACATTCCAACATACTTGGAATGTCCAAGTGCATGGATCGCTTTCCGGATTTTCAAAAATTCATTAAAAATATTCTTCAAGAGATATGCAAATATATTCAACGGATTCTTGTTCAGGGCATTCTTGACTATGACTGTGTACAATTTCAAGACATTCCAAGATACTTTTGGGGTCTTTTTTGAAGAAAAAGTTAAGTCACTGCCTAAGTGCATGGATCGCTTTCCTGATTTTCAAAAATTCTTTAAAAATATTCCTTAAACGATATGCAAATATTTTCAACGGATTCTTGTTCAGGGCGTCGTTGGCTATGACTGAGTACAATTTCAAGACATTCCAACATACTTGGAATGTCCAAGTGCATGGATCGCTTTCCTGATTTTCAAAAGTTCATTAAAAATATTCTTCAAGAGATATGCAAATATATTCAACGGATTCTTGTTCAGGGCATGCTTGACTATGACTGTGTACAATTTCAAGACATTCCAAGATACCTTTGGGGTCTTTTTTGACGAAAAAGTTAAGTCACTGCCTAAGTGCATGGATCGCTTTCCTGATTTTCAGAAATTCTTTAAAAATATTCCTTAAACGAAATGCAAATATTTTCAACGGATTCTTGTTCAGGGCGTCGTTGACTATGACTGAGTACAATTTCAAGACATTCCAACATACTTGGAATGTCCAAGTGCATGAATCGCTTTCCTGATTTTCAAAAGTTCATTAAAAATATTCTTCAAGAGATATGCAAATATATTCAACGGATTCTTGTTCAGGGCATGCTTGACTATGACTGTGTACAATTTCAAGACATTCCAAGATACTTTTGGGGTCTTTTTTGAATAAAAAGTTAAGTCACTGCCTAAGTGCACAGACTTTCCTCATTTTCAAAAATTCATTAAAAATATTCCTTAAGAGATATGCAAATATTTTCAATTGATTCTTGTTCAGGGCGTCGTTGACTATGACTGAGTACAATTTCAAGACATTCCAACATACTTGGAATGTCCAAGTGCATGGATCGCTTTTCGGATTTTCAAAAATTAATTAAAAATATTCTTCAAGAGATATGCAAATATATTCAACATATTCTTGTTCAGGGCATGCTTGACTATGACTGTGTACAATTTCAAGACATTCCAAGATACTTTTGGGGTCTTTTTTGACAAAAAAGTTTAGTCACTGCCTAAGTGCATGGATCGCTTTCCTGATTTTCAGAAATTCTTTAAAAATATTCCTTAAACGATATGCAAATATTTTCAACGGATTCTTGTTCAGGGCGTCGTTGACTATGACTGAGTACAATTTCAAGACATTCCAACATACTTGGAATGTCCAAGTGCATGGATCGCTTTCCTGATTTTCAAAAGTTCATTTAAAATATTCTTCAAGAGATATGCAAATATATTCAACGGATTCTTGTTCAGGGCATGCTTGACTATGACTGTGTACAATTTCAAGACATTCCAAGATACTTTTGGGGTCTTTTTTGACGAAAAAGTTAAGTCACTGCCTAAGTGCATGGATCGCTTTCCTGATTTTCAGAAATTCTTTAAAAATATTCCTTAAACGATATGCAAATATTTTCAACGGATTCTTGTTCAGGGCGTCGTTGACTATGACTGAGTACAATTTCAAGACATTCCAACATACTTGGAATGTCCAAGTGCATGGATCGCTTTCCTGATTTTCAAAAGTTCATTAAAAATATTCTTCAAGAGATATGCAAATATATTCAACGGATTCTTGTTCAGGGCATGCTTGACTATGACTGTGTACAATTTCAAGACATTCCAAGATACTTTTGGGGTCTTTTTTGAATAAAAAGTTAAGTCACTGCCTAAGTGCACAGACTTTCCTCATTTTCAAAAATTCATTAAAAATATTCCTTAAGAGATATGCAAATATTTTCAATTGATTCTTGTTCAGGGCGTCGTTGACTATGACTGAGTACAATTTCAAGACATTCCAACATACTTGGAATGTCCAAGTGCATGGATCGCTTTTCGGATTTTCAAAAATTAATTAAAAATATTCTTCAAGAGATATGCAAATATATTCAACGGATTCTTGTTCAGGGCATGCTTGACTATGACTGTGTACAATTTCAAGACATTCCAAGATACTTTTGGGGTCTTTTTTGACAAAAAAGTTAAGTCACTGCCTAAGTGCATGGATCGCTTTCCTGATTTTCAAAAATTCATTAGAAATATTCCTTAAGCGATATGCAAATATTTTCAACGGATTCTTGTTCAGGGCGTCGTTGACTATGACTGAGTACAATTTCAAGACATTCCAACATACTTGGAATGTCCAAGTGCATGGATCGCTTTCCTGATTTTCAAAAGTTCATTAAAAATATTCTTCAAGAGATATGCAAATATATTCAACGGATTCTTGTTCAGGGCATGCTTGACTATGACTGTGTACAATTTCAAGACATTCCAAGATACCTTTGGGGTCTTTTTTGAATAAAAAGTTAAGTCACTGCCTCAGTGCACAGACTTTCATCATTTTCAAAAATTCATTAAAAATATTCCTTAAGAGATATGCAAATATTTTCAATGGATTCTTGTTCAGGGCGTCGTTGACTATGACCGAGTACAATTTCAAGACATTCCAACATACTTGGAATGTCCAAGTGCATGGATCGCTTTTCGGATTTTCAAAAATTCATTAAAAATATTCTTCAAGAGATATGCAAATATATTCAACGGATTCTTGTTCAGGGCATTCTTGACTATGACTGTGTACAATTTCAAGACATTCCAAGATACTTTTGGGGTCTTTTTTGACGAAAAAGTTAAGTCACTGCCTAAGTGCATGGATCGCTTTCCTGATTTTCAGAAATTCTTTAAAAATATTCCTTAAACGATATGCAAATATTTTCAACGGATTCTTGTTCAGGGCGTCGTTGACTATGACTGAGTACAATTTCAAGACATTCCAACATACTTGGAATGTCCAAGTGCATGGATCGCTTTTCGGATTTTCAAAAATTAATTAAAAATATTCTTCAAGAGATATGCAAATATATTCAACATATTCTTGTTCAGGGCATGCTTGACTATGACTGTGTACAATTTCAAGACATTCCAAGATACTTTTGGGGTCTTTTTTGACAAAAAAGTTTAGTCACTGCCTAAGTGCATGGATCGCTTTCCTGATTTTCAGAAATTCTTTAAAAATATTCCTTAAACGATATGCAAATATTTTCAACGGATTCTTGTTCAGGGCGTCGTTGACTATGACTGAGTACAATTTCAAGACATTCCAACATACTTGGAATGTCCAAGTGCATGGATCGCTTTCCTGATTTTCAAAAGTTCATTAAAAATATTCTTCAAGAGATATGC
This sequence comes from Microchirus variegatus, assembly GCF_963457635.1. Taxonomy (NCBI): domain Eukaryota; kingdom Metazoa; phylum Chordata; class Actinopteri; order Pleuronectiformes; family Soleidae; genus Microchirus; species Microchirus variegatus. The sequence continues at coordinate 217,739 of NW_028154766.1, forward strand.
AAATATATTCAACGGATTCTTGTTCAGGGCATGCTTGACTATGACTGTGTACAATTTCAAGACATTCCAAGATACCTTTGGGGTCTTTTTTGAATAAAAAGTTAAGTCACTGCCTCAGTGCACAGACTTTCATCATTTTCAAAAATTCATTAAAAATATTCCTTAAGAGATATGCAAATATTTTCAATGGATTCTTGTTCAGGGCGTCGTTGACTATGACCGAGTACAATTTCAAGACATTCCAACATACTTGGAATGTCCAAGTGCATGGATCGTTTTCCGGATTTTCAAAAATTCATTAAAAATATTCTTCAAGAGATATGCAAATATATTCAACGGATTCTTGTTCAGGGCATTCTTGACTATGACTGTGTACAATTTCAAGACATTCCAAGATACTTTTGGGGTCTTTTTTGACGAAAAAGTTAAGTCACTGCCTAAGTGCATGGATCGCTTTCCTGATTTTCAGAAATTCTTTAAAAATATTCCTTAAACGATATGCAAATATTTGCAACGGATTCTTGTTCAGGGCGTCGTTGACTATGACTGAGTACAATTCCAAGACATTCCAACATACTTGGAATGTCCAAGTGCATGGATCGCTTTCCTGATTTTCAAAAGTTCATTAAAAATATTCTTCAAGAGATATGCAAATATATTCAACGGATTCTTGTTCAGGGCATGCTTGACTATGACTGTGTACAATTTCAAGACATTCCAAGATACTTTTGGGGTCTTTTTTGAATAAAAAGTTAAGTCACTGCCTAAGTGCACAGACTTTCCTCATTTTCAAAAATTCATTAAAAATATTCCTTAAGAGATATGCATTTATTTTCAATTGATTCTTGTTCAGGGCGTCGTTGACTATGACTGAGTACAATTTCAAGACATTCCAACATACTTGGAATGTCCAAGTGCATGGATCGCTTTTCGGATTTTCAAAAATTAATTAAAAATATTCTTCAAGAGATATGCAAATATATTCAACATATTCTTGTTCAGGGCATGCTTGACTATGACTGTGTACAATTTCAAGACATTCCAAGATACTTTTGGGGTCTTTTTTGACAAAAAAGTTTAGTCACTGCCTAAGTGCATGGATCGCTTTCCTGATTTTCAGAAATTCTTTAAAAATATTCCTTAAACGATATGCAAATATTTTCAACGGATTCTTGTTCAGGGCGTCGTTGACTATGACTGAGTACAATTTCAAGACATTCCAACATACTTGGAATATCCAAGTGCATGGATCGCTTTCCGGATTTTCAAAAATTCATTAAAAATATTCTTCAAGAGATATGCAAATATATTCAACGGATTCTTGTTCAGGGCATTCTTGACTATGACTGTGTACAATTTCAAGACATTCCAAGATACTTTTGGGGTCTTTTTTGACGAAAAAGTTAAGTCACTGCCTAAGTGCATGGATCGCTTTCCTGATTTTCAGAAATTCTTTAAAAATATTCCTTAAACGATATGCAAATATTTTCAACGGATTCTTGTTCAGGGCGTCGTTGACTATGACTGAGTACAATTTCAAGACATTCCAACATACTTGGAATGTCCAAGTGCATGGATCGCTTTCCTGATTTTCAAAAGTTCATTAAAAATATTCTTCAAGAGATATGCAAATATATTCAACGGATTCTTGTTCAGGGCATGCTTGACTATGACTGTGTACAATTTCAAGACATTCCAAGATACTTTTGGGGTCTTTTTTGAATAAAAAGTTAAGTCACTGCCTAAGTGCACAGACTTTCCTCATTTTCAAAAATTCATTAAAAATATTCCTTAAGAGATATGCAAATATTTTCAATTGATTCTTGTTCAGGGCGTCGTTGACTATGACTGAGTACAATTTCAAGACATTCCAACATACTTGGAATGTCCAAGTGCATGGATCGCTTTTCGGATTTTCAAAAATTCATTAAAAATATTCTTCAAGAGATATGCAAATATATTCAACGGTTTCTTGTTCAGGGCATGCTTGACTATGACTGTGTACAATTTCAAGACATTCCAAGATACTTTTGGGGTCTTTTTTGACAAAAAAGTTAAGTCACTGCCTAAGTGCATGGATTGCTTTCCTGATTTTCAAAAATTCATTAAAAATATTCCTTAAGCGATATGCAAATATTTTCAACGGATTCTTGTTCAGGGCGTCGTTGACTATGACTGAGTACAATTTCAAGACATTCCAACATACTTGGAATATCCAAGTGCATGGATCGCTTTCCGGATTTTCAAAAATTCATTAAAAATATTCTTCAAGAGATATGCAAATATATTCAACGGATTCTTGTTCAGGGCATTCTTGACTATGACTGTGTACAATTTCAAGACATTCCAAGATACTTTTGGGGTCTTTTTTGACGAAAAAGTTAAGTCACTGCCTAAGTGCATGGATCGCTTTCCTGATTTTCAGAAATTCTTTAAAAATATTCCTTAAACGATATGCAAATATTTTCAACGGATTCTTGTTCAGGGCGTCGTTGACTATGACTGAGTACAATTTCAAGACATTCCAACATACTTGGAATGTCCAAGTGCATGGATCGCTTTCCTGATTTTCAAAAGTTCATTAAAAATATTCTTCAAGAGATATGCAAATATATTCAACGGATTCTTGTTCAGGGCATGCTTGACTATGACTGTGTACAATTTCAAGACATTCCAAGATACTTTTGGGGTCTTTTTTGAATAAAAAGTTAAGTCACTGCCTAAGTGCACAGACTTTCCTCATTTTCAAAAATTCATTAAAAATATTCCTTAAGAGATATGCAAATATTTTCAATTGATTCTTGTTCAGGGCGTCGTTGACTATGACTGAGTACAATTTCAAGACATTCCAACATACTTGGAATGTCCAAGTGCATGGATCGCTTTTCGGATTTTCAAAAATTCATTAAAAATATTCTTCAAGAGATATGCAAATATATTCAACGGATTCTTGTTCAGGGCATGCTTGACTATGACTGTGTACAATTTCAAGACATTCCAAGATACTTTTGGGGTCTTTTTTGACAAAAAAGTTAAGTCACTGCCTAAGTGCATGGATCGCTTTCCTGATTTTCAAAAATTCATTAGAAATATTCCTTAAGCGATATGCAAATATTTTCAACGGATTCTTGTTCAGGGCGTCGTTGACTATGACTGAGTACAATTTCAAGACATTCCAACATACTTGGAATGTCCAAGTGCATGGATCGCTTTCCTGATTTTCAAAAGTTCATTAAAAATATTCTTCAAGAGATATGCAAATATATTCAACGGATTCTTGTTCAGGGCATGCTTGACTATGACTGTGTACAATTTCAAGACATTCCAAGATACCTTTGGGGTCTTTTTTGAATAAAAAGTTAAGTCACTGCCTCAGTGCACAGACTTTCATCATTTTCAAAAATTCATTAAAAATATTCCTTAAGAGATATGCAAATATTTTCAATGGATTCTTGTTCAGGGCGTCGTTGACTATGACCGAGTACAATTTCAAGACATTCCAACATACTTGGAATGTCCAAGTGCATGGATCGCTTTTCGGATTTTCAAAAATTCATTAAAAATATTCTTCAAGAGATATGCAAATATATTCAACGGATTCTTGTTCAGGGCATTCTTGACTATGACTGTGTACAATTTCAAGACATTCCAAGATACTTTTGGGGTCTTTTTTGACGAAAAAGTTAAGTCACTGCCTAAGTGCATGGATCGCTTTCCTGATTTTCAGAAATTCTTTAAAAATATTCCTTAAACGATATGCAAATATTTTCAACGGATTCTTGTTCAGGGCGTCGTTGACTATGACTGAGTACAATTTCAAGACATTCCAACATACTTGGAATGTCCAAGTGCATGGATCGCTTTTCGGATTTTCAAAAATTAATTAAAAATATTCTTCAAGAGATATGCAAATATATTCAACATATTCTTGTTCAGGGCATGCTTGACTATGACTGTGTACAATTTCAAGACATTCCAAGATACTTTTGGGGTCTTTTTTGACAAAAAAGTTTAGTCACTGCCTAAGTGCATGGATCGCTTTCCTGATTTTCAGAAATTCTTTAAAAATATTCCTTAAACGATATGCAAATATTTTCAACGGATTCTTGTTCAGGGCGTCGTTGACTATGACTGAGTACAATTTCAAGACATTCCAACATACTTGGAATGTCCAAGTGCATGGATCGCTTTCCTGATTTTCAAAAGTTCATTAAAAATATTCTTCAAGAGATATGCAAATATATTCAACGGATTCTTGTTCAGGGCATGCTTGACTATGACTGTGTACAATTTCAAGACATTCCAAGATACCTTTGGGGTCTTTTTTGAATAAAAAGTTAAGTCACTGCCTAAGTGCACAGACTTTCATCATTTTCAAAAATTCATTAAAAATATTCCTTAAGAGATATGCAAATATTTTCAATGGATTCTTGTTCAGGGCGTCGTTGACTATGACCGAGTACAATTTCAAGACATTCCAACATACTTGGAATGTCCAAGTGCATGGATCGCTTTCCGGATTTTCAAAAATTAATTAAAAATATTCTTCAAGAGATATGCAAATATATTCAACGGATTCTTGTTCAGGGCATGCTTGACTATGACTGTGTACAATTTCAAGACATTCCAAGATACTTTTGGGGTCTTTTTTGACGAAAAAGTTAAGTCACTGCCTAAGTGCATGGATCGCTTTCCTGATTTTCAAAAATTCATTAAAAATATTCCTTAAGCGATATGCAAATATTTTCAACGGATTCTTGTTCAGGGCGTCGTTGACTATGACCGAGTACAATTTCAAGACATTCCAACATACTTTGAATGTCCAAGTACATGGATCGCTTTCCGGATTTTCAAAAGTTCATTAAAAATATTCTTCAAGAGATATGCAAATATATTCAACGGATTCTTGTTCAGGGCATGCTTGACTATGACTGTGTACAATTTCAAGACATTCCAAGATACTTTTGGGGTCTTTTTTGAATAAAAAGTTAAGTCACTGCCTAAGTGCACAGACTTTCCTCATTTTCAAAAATTCATTAAAAATATTCCTTAAGAGATATGCAAATATTTTCAATTGATTCTTGTTCAGAGCGTCGTTGACTATGACTGAGTACAATTTCAAGACATTCCAACATACTTGGAATGTCCAAGTGCATGGTGCTTTTCGGATTTTCAAAAATTCATTAAAAATATTCTTCAAGAGATATGCAAATATATTCAACGGATTCTTGTTCAGGGCATGCTTGACTATGACTGTGTACAATTTCAAGACATTCCAAGATACTTTTGGGGTCTTTTTTGACGAAAAAGTTAAGTCACTGCCTAAGTGCATGGATCGCTTTCCTGATTTTCAAAAATTCATTAAAAATATTCCTTAAGCGATATGCAAATATTTTCAACGGATTCTTGTTCAGGGCGTCGTTGACTATGACCGAGTACAATTTCAAGACATTCCAACATACTTTGAATGTCCAAGTACATGGATCGCTTTCCTGATTTTCAAAAGTTCATTAAAAATATTCTTCAAGAGATATGCAAATATATTCAACGGATTCTTGTTCAGGGCATGCTTGACTATGACTGTGTACAATTTCAAGACATTCCAAGATACTTTTGGGGTCTTTTTTGACGAAAAAGTTAAGTCACTGCCTAAGTGCATGGATCGCTTTCCTGATTTTCAAAAATTCATTAAAAATATTCCTTAAGCGATATGCAAATATTTTCAACGGATTCTTGTTCAGGGCGTCGTTGACTATGACTGAGTACAATTTCAAGACATTCCAACATACTTGGAATGTCCAAGTGCATGGATCGCTTTCCTGATTTTCAAAAGTTCATTAAAAATATTCTTCAAGAGATATGCAAATATATTCAACGGATTCTTGTTCAGGGCATGCTTGACTATGACTGTGTACAATTTCAAGACATTCCAAGATACTTTTGGGGTCTTTTTTGAATAAAAAGTTAAGTCACTGCCGAAGTGCACAGACTTTCCTCATTTTCAAAAATTCATTAAAAATATTCCTTAAGAGATATGCAAATATTTTCAATTGATTCTTGTTCAGGGCGTCGTTGACTATGACTGAGTACAATTTCAAGACATTCCAACATACTTGGAATGTCCAAGTGCATGGATCGCTTTTCGGATTTTCAAAAATTCATTAAAAATATTCTTCAAGAGATATGCAAATATATTCAACGGATTCTTGTTCAGGGCATGCTTGACTATGACTGTGTACAATTTCAAGACATTCCAAGATACTTTTGGGGTCTTTTTTGAATAAAAAGTTAAGTCACTGCCTAAGTGCATGGATCGCTTTCCTGATTTTCAAAAATTCATTAAAAATATTCCTTAAGCGATATGCAAATATTTTCAACGGATTCTTGTTCAGGGCGTCGTTGACTATGACTGAGTACAATTTCAAGACATTCCAACATACTTGGAATGTCCAAGTGCATGGATCGCTTTCCTGATTTTCAAAAGTTCATTAAAAATATTCTTCAAGAGATATGCAAATATATTCAACGGATTCTTGTTCAGGGCATGCTTGACTATGACTGTGTACAATTTCAAGACATTCCAAGATACTTTTGGGGTCTTTTTTGAATAAAAAGTTAAGTCACTGCCTAAGTGCATGGATCGCTTTCATGATTTTCAAAAATTCATTAAAAATATTCCTTAAGAGATATGCAAATATTTTCAACGGATTCTTGTTCAGGGCGTCGTTGACTATGACTGAGTACAATTTCAAAACATTCCAACATACTTGGAATGTCCAAGTGCATGGATCGCTTTCCTGATTTTCAAAAGTTCATTAAAAATATTCTTCAAGAGATATGCAAATATATTCAACGGATTCTTGTTCAGGGCATGCTTGACTATGACTGTGTACAATTTCAAGACATTCCAAGATACCTTTGGGGTCTTTTTTGAATAAAAAGTTAAGTCACTGCCTAAGTGCACAGACTTTCATCATTTTCAAAAATTCATTAAAAATATTCCTTAAGAGATATGCAAATATTTTCAATGGATTCTTGTTCAGGGCGTCGTTGACTATGACCGAGTACAATTTCAAGACATTCCAACATACTTGGAATGTCCAAGTGCATGGATCGCTTTCCGGATTTTCAAAAATTAATTAAAAATATTCTTCAAGAGATATGCAAATATATTCAACGGATTCTTGTTCAGGGCATGCTTGACTATGACTGTGTACAATTTCAAGACATTCCAAGATACTTTTGGGGTCTTTTTTGACGAAAAAGTTAAGTCACTGCCTAAGTGCATGGATCGCTTTCCTGATTTTCAAAAATTCATTAAAAATATTCCTTAAGCGATATGCAAATATTTTCAACGGATTCTTGTTCAGGGCGTCGTTGACTATGACCGAGTACAATTTCAAGACATTCCAACATACTTTGAATGTCCAAGTACATGGATCGCTTTCCTGATTTTCAAAAGTTCATTAAAAATATTCTTCAAGAGATATGCAAATATATTCAACGGATTCTTGTTCAGGGCATGCTTGACTATGACTGTGTACAATTTCAAGACATTCCAAGATACTTTTGGGGTCTTTTTTGAATAAAAAGTTAAGTCACTGCCTAAGTGCACAGACTTTCCTCATTTTCAAAAATTCATTAAAAATATTCCTTAAGAGATATGCAAATATTTTCAATTGATTCTTGTTCAGAGCGTCGTTGACTATGACTGAGTACAATTTCAAGACATTCCAACATACTTGGAATGTCCAAGTGCATGGTGCTTTTCGGATTTTCAAAAATTCATTAAAAATATTCTTCAAGAGATATGCAAATATATTCAACGGATTCTTGTTCAGGGCATGCTTGACTATGACTGTGTACAATTTCAAGACATTCCAAGATACTTTTGGGGTCTTTTTTGACGAAAAAGTTAAGTCACTGCCTAAGTGCATGGATTGCTTTCCTGATTTTCAAAAATTCATTAAAAATATTCCTTAAGCGATATGCAAATATTTTCAACGGATTCTTGTTCAGGGCGTCGTTGACTATGACCGAGTACATTTTCAAGACATTCCAACATACTTTGAATGTCCAAGTACATGGATCGCTTTCCTGATTTTCAAAAGTTCATTAAAAATATTCTTCAAGAGATATGCAAATATATTCAACGGATTCTTGTTCAGGGCATGCTTGACTATGACTGTGTACAATTTCAAGACATTCCAAGATACCTTTGGGGTCTTTTTTGAATAAAAAGTTAAGTCACTGCCTCAGTGCACAGACTTTCATCATTTTCAAAAATTCATTAAAAATATTCCTTAAGAGATATGCAAATATTTTCAATGGATTCTTGTTCAGGGCATGCTTGACTATGACTGTGTACAATTTCAAGACATTCCAAGATACTTTTGGGGTCTTTTTTGACGAAAAAGTTAAGTCACTGCCTAAGTGCATGGATCGCTTTCCTGATTTTCAAAAATTCATTAAAAATATTCCTTAAGCGATATGCAAATATTTTCAACGGATTCTTGTTCAGGGCGTCGTTGACTATGACTGAGTACAATTTCAAGACATTCCAACATACTTGGAATGTCCAAGTGCATGGATCGCTTTCCTGATTTTCAAAAGTTCATTAAAAATATTCTTCAAGAGATATGCAAATATATTCAACGGATTCTTGTTCAGGGCATGCTTGACTATGACTCTGTACAATTTCAAGACATTCCAAGATACTTTTGGGGTCTTTTTTGAATAAAAAGTTAAGTCACTGCCGAAGTGCACAGACTTTCCTCATTTTCAAAAATTCATTAAAAATATTCCTTAAGAGATATGCAAATATTTTCAATTGATTCTTGTTCAGGGCGTCGTTGACTATGACTGAGTACAATTTCAAGACATTCCAACATACTTGGAATGTCCAAGTGCATGGATCGCTTTTCGGATTTTCAAAAATTCATTAAAAATATTCTTCAAGAGATATGCAAATATATTCAACGGATTCTTGTTCAGGGCATGCTTGACTATGACTGTGTACAATTTCAAGACATTCCAAGATACTTTTGGGGTCTTTTTTGAATAAAAAGTTAAGTCACTGCCTAAGTGCATGGATCGCTTTCCTGATTTTCAAAAATTCATTAAAAATATTCCTTAAGCGATATGCAAATATTTTCAACGGATTCTTGTTCAGGGCGTCGTTGACTATGACTGAGTACAATTTCAAGACATTCCAACATACTTGGAATGTCCAAGTGCATGGATCGCTTTCCTGATTTTCAAAAGTTCATTAAAAATATTCTTCAAGAGATATGCAAATATATTCAACGGATTCTTGTTCAGGGCATGCTTGACTATGACTGTGTACAATTTCAAGACATTCCAAGATACTTTTGGGGTCTTTTTTGAATAAAAAGTTAAGTCACTGCCTAAGTGCATGGATCGCTTTCCTGATTTTCAAAAATTCATTAAAAATATTCCTTAAGCGATATGCAAATATTTTCAACGGATTCTTGTTCAGGGCGTCGTTGACGATGACTGAGTACAATTTCAAAACATTCCAACATACTTGGAATGTCCAAGTGCATGGATCGCTTTCCTGATTTTCAAAAGTTCATTAAAAATATTCTTCAAGAGATATGCAAATATATTCAACGGATTCTTGTTCTGGGCATGCTTGACTATGACTGTGTACAATTTCAAGACATTCCAAGATACTTTTGGGGTCTTTTTTGAATAAAAAGTTAAGTCACTGCCTAAGTGCACAGACTTTCCTCATTTTCAAAAATTCATTAAAAATATTCCTTAAGAGATATGCAAATATTTTCAATGGATTCTTGTTCAGGGCGTTGTTGACTATGACTGAGTACAATTTCAAGACATTCCAACATACTTGGAATGTCCAAGTGCATGGATCGCTTTCCGGATTTTCAAAAATTCATTAAAAATATTCTTCAAGAGATATGCAAATATATTCAACGGATTCTTGTTCAGGGCATGCTTGACTATGACTGTGTACAATTTCAAGACATTCCAAGATACTTTTGGGGTCTTTTTTGACGAAAAAGTTAAGTCACTGCCTAAGTGCATGGATCGCTTTCCTGATTTTCAGAAATTCTTTAAAAATATTCCTTAAACGATATGCAAATATTTTCAACGGATTCTTGTTCAGGGCGTCGTTGACTATGACTGAGTACAATTTCAAGACATTCCAACATACTTGGAATGTCCAAGTGCATGGATCGCTTTCCTGATTTTCAAAAGTTCATTAAAAATATTCTTCAAGAGATATGCAAATATATTCAACGGATTCTTGTTCAGGGCATGCTTGACTATGACTGTGTACAATTTCAAGACATTCCAAGATACTTTTGGGGTCTTTTTTGAATAAAAAGTTAAGTCACTACCTAAGTGCACAGACTTTCCTCATTTTCAAAAATTCATTAAAAATATTCCTTAAGAGATATGCAAATATTTTCAATTGATTCTTGTTCAGGGCGTCGTTGACTATGACTGAGTACAATTTAAAGACATTCCAACATACTTGGAATGTCCAAGTGCATGGATCGCTTTTCGGATTTTCAAAAATTCATTTAAAATATTCTTCAAGAGATATGCAAATATATTCAACGGATTCTTGTTCAGGGCATGCTTGACTATGACTGTGTACAATTTCAAGACATTCCAAGATACTTTTGGGGTCTTTTTTGACGAAAAAGTTAAGTCACTGCCTAAGTGCATGGATCGCTTTCCTGATCTTCAAAAATTCATTAAAAATATTCCTTAAGCGATATGCAAATATTTTCAACGGATTCTTGTTCAGGGCGTCGTTGACTATGACTGAGTACAATTTCAAGACATTCCAACATACTTGGAATGTCCAAGTGCATGGATCGCTTTCCTGATTTTCAAAAGTTCATTAAAAATATTCTTCAAGAGATATGCAAATATATTCAACGGATTCTTGTTCAGGGCATGCTTGACTATGACTGTGTACAATTTCAAGACATTCCAAGATACTTTTGGGGTCTTTTTTGACAAAAAAGTTAAGTCACTGCCTAAGTGCATGGATCGCTTTCCTGATTTTCAAAAATTCATTTAAAATATTCCTGAAGCGATATGCAAATATTTTCAACGGATTCTTGTTCAGGGCGTCGTTGACTATGACTGAGTACAATTTCAAGACATTCCAACATACTTGGAATGTCCAAGTGCATGGATCGCTTTCCTGATTTTCAAAAATTCATTAAAAATATTCCTCAAGAGATATGCAAATATATTCAACGGATTCTTGTTCAGGGCATGCTTGACTATGACTGTGTACAATTTCAAGACATTCCAAGATACTTTTGGGGTCTTTTTTGAAAAAAAAGTCAAGTCACTAAGTGCATCAGGGCAAATGGATCGTTTCCTCCGTCTCACCTTATTTCCTGCTGTGTGATCCATGGTGTCCAAACGTTTGTTTCCAGCGACTGGGCGACATGGATGAACTCCTGCAGCTTTAATGCTTTAAAAACAAACCAAAAACATCAAAAGTTAAGTCACTGCCTAAGTGCATGGATCGCTTTCCTAATTTTCAAAAATTCATTAAAAATATTCCTTAAGAGATATGCAAATATTTTCAATTGATTCTTGTTCAGGGCGTCGTTGACTATGACTGAGTACAATTTCAAGACATTCCAACATACTTGGAATGTCCAAGTGCATGGATCGCTTTTCGGATTTTCAAAAATTCATTAAAAATATTCTTCAAGAGATATGCAAATATATTCAACGGATTCTTGTTCAGGGCATGCTTGACTATGACTGTGTACAATTTCAAGACATTCCAAGATACTTTTGGGGTCTTTTTTGAATAAAAAGTTAAGTCACTGCCTAAGTGCACAGAAATTCCTCATTTTCAAAAATTCATTAAAAATATTCCTTAAGAGATATGCAAATATTGTCAATAGATTCTTGTTCAGGGCGTCGTTGACTATGACTGAGTACAATTTCAAGACATTCCAACTTACTTGGAATGTCCAAGTGCATGGATAGCTTTCCGGATTTTCAAAAATTCATTCAAAATATTCTTCAAGAGATATGCAAATATATTCAAGAGGTTCTTGTTCAGGGCATGCTTGACTATGACTGTGTACAATTTCAAGACATTCCAAGATACTTTTGGGGTCTTTTTTGACGAAAAAGTTAAGTCACTGCCTAAGTGCATGGATCGCTTTCCTGATTTTCAGAAATTCTTTAAAAATATTCCTTAAACGATATGCAAATATTTTCAACGGATTCTTGTTCAGGGCGTCGTTGACTATGACTGAGTACAATTTCAAGACATTCCAACATACTTGGAATGTCCAAGTGCATGGATCAATTTCCTGATTTTCAAAAGTTCATTAAAAATATTCTTCAAGAGATATGCAAATATATTCAACGGATTCTTGTTCAGGGCATGCTTGACTATGACTGTGTACAATTTCAAGACATTCCAAGATACTTTTGGGGTCTTTTTTGAATAAAAAGTTAAGTCACTGCCTAAGTGCATGGATCGCTTTCCTGATTTTCAGAAATTCTTTAAAAATATTCCTTAAACGATATGCAAATATTTTCAACGGATTCTTGTTCAGGGCGTCGTTGACTATGACTGAGTACAATTTCAAGACATTCCAACATACTTGGAATGTCCAAGTGCATGGATCGCTTTCCTGATTTTCAAAAGTTCATTAAAAATATTCTTCAAGAGATATGCAAATATATTCAACGGATTCTTGTTCAGGGCATGCTTGACTATGACTGTGTACAATTTCAAGACATTCCAAGATACCTTTGGGGTCTTTTTTGAATAAAAAGTTAAGTCACTGCCGAAGTGCACAGACTTTCCTCATTTTCAAAAATTCATTAAAAATATTCCTTAAGAGATATGCAAATAATTTCAACGGATTCTTGTTCAGGGCGTCGTTGACTATGACTGAGTACAATTTCAAGACATTCCAACATACTTGGAATGTCCAAGTGCATGGATCGCTTTTCGGATTTTCAAAAATTCATTAAAAATATTCTTCAAGAGATATGCAAATATATTCAACGGATTCTTGTTCAGGGCATGCTTGACTATGACTGTGTACAATTTCAAGACATTCCAAGATACTTTTGGGGTCTTTTTTGACAAAAAAGTTAAGTCACTGCCTAAGTGCATGGATCGCTTTCCTGATTTTCAAAAATTCATTAAAAATATTCCTTAAGCGATATGCAAATATTTTCAACGGATTCTTGTTCAGGGCGTCGTTGACTATGACTGAGTACAATTTCAAGACATTCCAACATACTTGGAATGTCCAAGTGCATGGATCGCTTTCCTGATTTTCAAAAGTTCATTAAAAATATTCTTCAAGAGATATGCAAATATATTCAACCGATTCTTGTTCAGGGCATGCTTGACTATGACTGTGTACAATTTCAAGACATTCCAAGATACTTTTGGGGTCTTTTTTGACGAAAAAGTTAAGTCACTGCCTAAGTGCATGGATCGCTTTCCTCATTTTCAAAAATTCATTAAAAATATTCCTTAAGAGATATGCAAATATTTTCAATGGATTCTTGTTCAGGGCGTTGTTGACTATGACTGAGTACAATTTCAAGACATTCCAACATACTTGGAATGTCCAAGTGCATGGATCGCTTTCCGGATTTTCAAAAATTCATTAAAAATATTCTTCAAGAGATATGCAAATATATTCAACGGATTCTTGTTCAGGGCATGCTTGACTATGACTGTGTACAATTTCAAGACATTCCAAGATACTTTTGGGGTCTTTTTTGACGAAAAAGTTAAGTCACTGCCTAAGTGCATGGATCGCTTTCCTGATTTTCAGAAATTCTTTAAAAATATTCCTTAAGCGATATGCAAATATTTTCAACGGATTCTTGTTCAGGGCGTCGTTGACTATGACTGAGTACAATTTAAAGACATTCCAACATACTTGGAATGTCCAAGTGCATGGATCGCTTTTCGGATTTTCAAAAATTCATTAAAAATATTCTTCAAGAGATATGCAAATATATTCAACGGATTCTTGTTCAGGGTATGCTTGACTATGACTGTGAACAATTTCAAGACATTCCAAGATACTTTTGGGGTCTTTTTTGACAAAAAAGTTAAGTCACTGCCTAAGTGCATGGATCGCTTTCCTGATTTTCAAAAATTCATTAAAAATATTCCTTAAGCGATATGCAAATATTTTCAACGGATTCTTGTTCAGGGCGTCGTTGACTATGACTGAGTACAATTTCAAGACATTCCAACATACTTGGAATGTCCAAGTGCATGGATCGCTTTCCTGATTTTCAAAAGTTCATTAAAAATATTCTTCAAGAGATATGCAAATATATTCAACGGATTCTTGTTCAGGGCATGCTTGACTATGACTGTGTACAATTTCAAGACATTCCAAGATACCTTTGGGGTCTTTTTTGGATAAAAAGTTAAGTCACTGCCTAAGTGCACAGACTTTCATCATTTTCAAAAATTCATTAAAAATATTCCTTAAGAGATATGCAAATATTTTCAATGGATTCTTGTTCAGGGCGTCGTTGACTATGACCGAGTACAATTTCAAGACATTCCAACATACTTGGAATGTCCAAGTGCATGGATCGCTTTCCGGATTTTCAAAAATTCATTAAAAATATTCTTCAAGAGATATGCAAATATATTCAACGGATTCTTGTTCAGGGCACTCTTGACTATGACTGTGTACAATTTCAAGACATTCCAAGATACTTTTGGGGTCTTTTTTGACGAAAAAGTTAAGTCACTGCCTAAGTGCATGGATCGCTTTCCTGATTTTCAGAAATTCTTTAAAAATATTCCTTAAACGATATGCAAATATTTTCAACGGATTCTTGTTCAGGGCGTCGTTGACTATGACTGAGTACAATTTCAAGACATTCCAACATACTTGGAATGTCCAAGTGCATGGATCGCTTTCCTGATTTTCAAAAGTTCATTAAAAATATTCTTCAAGAGATATGCAAATATATTCAACGGATTCTTGTTCAGGGCATGCTTGACTATGACTGTGTACAATTTCAAGACATTCCAAGATACTTTTGGGGTCTTTTTTGAATAAAAAGTTAAGTCACTGCCTGAGTGCACAGACTTTCCTCATTTTCAAAAATTCATTAAAAATATTCCTTAAGAGATATGCAAATATTTTCAATTGATTCTTGTTCAGGGCGTCGTTGACTATGACTGAGTACAATTTCAAGACATTCCAACATACTTGGAATGTCCAAGTGCATGGATCGCTTTCCTGATTTTCAAAAGTTCATTAAAAATATTCTTCAAGAGATATGCAAATATATTCAACGGATTCTTGTTCAGGGCATGCTTGACTATGACTGTGTACAATTTCAAGACATTCCAAGATACCTTTGGGGTCTTTTTTGGATAAAAAGTTAAGTCACTGCCTAAGTGCACAGACTTTCATCATTTTCAAAAATTCATTAAAAATATTCCTTAAGAGATATGCAAATATTTTCAATGGATTCTTGTTCAGGGCGTCGTTGACTATGACCGAGTACAATTTCAAGACATTCCAACATACTTGGAATGTCCAAGTGCATGGATCGCTTTCCGGATTTTCAAAAATTCATTAAAAATATTCTTCAAGAGATATGCAAATATATTCAACGGATTCTTGTTCAGGGCATTCTTGACTATGACTGTGTACAATTTCAAGACATTCCAAGATACTTTTGGGGTCTTTTTTGACGAAAAAGTTAAGTCACTGCCTAAGTGCATGGATCGCTTTCCTGATTTTCAGAAATTCTTTAAAAATATTCCTTAAACGATATGCAAATATTTTCAACGGATTCTTGTTCAGGGCGTCGTTGGCTATGACTGAGTACAATTTCAAGACATTCCAACATACTTGGAATGTCCAAGTGCATGGATCGCTTTCCTGATTTTCAAAAGTTCATTAAAAATATTCTTCAAGAGATATGCAAATATATTCAACGGATTCTTGTTCAGGGCATGCTTGACTATGACTGTGTACAATTTCAAGACATTCCAAGATACCTTTGGGGTCTTTTTTGGATAAAAAGTTAAGTCACTGCCTAAGTGCACAGACTTTCATCATTTTCAAAAATTCATTAAAAATATTCCTTAAGAGATATGCAAATATTTTCAATGGATTCTTGTTCAGGGCGTCGTTGACTATGACCGAGTACAATTTCAAGACATTCCAACATACTTGGAATGTCCAAGTGCATGGATCGCTTTCCGGATTTTCAAAAATTCATTAAAAATATTCTTCAAGAGATATGCAAATATATTCAACGGATTCTTGTTCAGGGCACTCTTGACTATGACTGTGTACAATTTCAAGACATTCCAAGATACTTTTGGGGTCTTTTTTGACGAAAAAGTTAAGTCACTGCCTAAGTGCATGGATCGCTTTCCTGATTTTCAGAAATTCTTTAAAAATATTCCTTAAACGATATGCAAATATTTTCAACGGATTCTTGTTCAGGGCGTCGTTGACTATGACTGAGTACAATTTCAAGACATTCCAACATACTTGGAATGTCCAAGTGCATGGATCGCTTTCCTGATTTTCAAAAGTTCATTAAAAATATTCTTCAAGAGATATGCAAATATATTCAACGGATTCTTGTTCAGGGCATGCTTGACTATGACTGTGTACAATTTCAAGACATTCCAAGATACTTTTGGGGTCTTTTTTGAATAAAAAGTTAAGTCACTGCCTAAGTGCACAGACTTTCAAAAATTCATTAAAAATATTCCTTAAGAGATATGCAAATATTTTCAATGGATTCTTGTTCAGGGCGTCGTTGACTATGACCGAGTACAATTTCAAGACATTCCAACATACTTGGAATGTCCAAGTGCATGGATCACTTTCCGGATTTTCAAAAATTCATTAAAAATATTCTTCAAGAGATATGCAAATATATTCAACGGATTCTTGTTCAGGGCATTCTTGACTATGACTGTGTACAATTTCAAGACATTCCAAGATACTTTTGGGGTCTTTTTTGACGAAAAAGTTAAGTCACTGCCTAAGTGCATGGATCGCTTTCCTGATTTTCAGAAATTCTTTAAAAATATTCCTTAAACGATACGCAAATATTTTCAACGGATTCTTGTTCAGGGCGTCGTTGACTATGACTGAGTACAATTTCAAGACATTCCAACATACTTGGAATGTCCAAGTGCATGGATCGCTTTCCTGATTTTCAAAAGTTCATTAAAAATATTCTTCAAGAGATATGCAAATATATTCAACGGATTCTTGTTCAGGGCATGCTTGACTATGACTGTGTACAATTTCAAGACATTCCAAGATACCTTTGGGGTCTTTTTTGAATAAAAAGTTAAGTCACTGCCTAAATGCACAGACTTTCATCATTTTCAAAAATTCATTAAAAATATTCCTTAAACGATATGCAAATATTTTCAACGGATTCGGATTCTTGTTCAGGGCGTCGTTGACTATGACTGAGTACAATTTCAAGACATTCCAACATACTTGGAATGTCCAAGTGCATGGATCGCTTTCCTGATTTTCAAAAGTTCATTAAAAATATTCTTCAAGAGATATGCAAATATATTCAACGGATTCTTGTTCAGGGCATGCTTGACTATGACTGTGTACAATTTCAAGACATTCCAAGATACTTTTGGGGTCTTTTTTGAATAAAAAGTTAAGTCACTGCCTAAGTGCACAGACTTTCCTCATTTTCAAAAATTCATTTAAAATATTCCTTAAGAGATATGCAAATATTTTCAATGGATTCTTGTTCAGGGCGTCGTTGACTATGACCGAGTACAATTTCAAGACATTCCAACATACTTGGAATGTCCAAGTGCATGGATCGCTTTCCGGATTTTCAAAAATTCATTAAAAATATTCTTCAAGAGATATGCAAATATATTCAACGGATTCTTGTTCAGGGCATGCTTGACTATGACTGTGTACAATTTCAAGACATTCCAAGATACTTTTGGGGTCTTTTTTGACGAAAAAGTTAAGTCACTGCCTAAGTGCATGGATCGCTTTCCTGATTTTCAGAAATTCTTTAAAAATATTCCTTAAACGATATGCAAATATTTTCAACGGATTCTTGTTCAGGGCGTCGTTGACTATGACTGAGTACAATTTCAAGACATTCCAACATACTTGGAATGTCCAAGTGCATGGATCGCTTTCCTGATTTTCAAAAGTTCATTAAAAATATTCTTCAAGAGATATGCAAATATATTCAATGGATTCTTGTTCAGGGCATGCTTGACTATGACTGTGTACAATTTCAAGACATTCCAAGATACTTTTGGGGTCTTTTTGAATAAAAAGTTAAGTCACTGCCTAAGTGCACAGACTTTCCTCATTTTCAAAAATTCATTAAAAATATTCCTTAAGAGATATGCAAATATTTTCAATTGATTCTTGTTCAGGGCGTCGTTGACTATGACTGAGTACAATTTCAAGACATTCCAACATACTTTGAATGTCCAAGTGCATGGATCGCTTTTCGGATTTTCAAAAATTCATTAAAAATATTCTTCAAGAGATATGCAAATATATTCAACGGATTCTTGTTCAGGGCATGCTTGACTATGACTGTGTACAATTTCAAGACATTCCAACATACTTTGAATGTCCAGGTACATGGATCGCTTTCCTGATTTTCAAAAGTTCATTAAAAATATTCTTCAAGAGATATGCAAATATATTCAACGGATTCTTGTTCAGGGCATGCTTGACTATGACTGTGTACAATTTCAAGACATTCCAAGATACGTTTGGGGTCTTTTTTGACAAAAAAGTTAAGTCACTGCCTAAGTGCATGGATCGCTTTCCTGATTTTCAAAAATTCATTAGAAATATTCCTTAAGCGATATGCAAATATTTTCAACGGATTCTTGTTCAGGGCGTCGTTGACTATGACTGAGTACAATTTCAAGACATTCCAACATACTTGGAATGTCCAAGTGCATGGATCGCTTTCCTGATTTTCAAAAGTTCATTAAAAATATTCTTCAAGAGATATGCAAATATATTCAACGGATTCTTGTTCAGGGCATGCTTGACTATGACTGTGTACAATTTCAAGACATTCCAAGATACCTTTGGGGTCTTTTTTGAATAAAAAGTTAAGTCACTGCCTAAATGCACAGACTTTCATCATTTTCAAAAATTCATTAAAAATATTCCTTAAACGATATGCAAATATTTTCAACGGATTCTTGTTCAGGGCGTCGTTGACTATGACTGAGTACAATTTCAAGACATTCCAACATACTTGGAATGTCCAAGTGCATGGATCGCTTTCCTGATTTTCAAAAGTTCATTAAAAATATTCTTCAAGAGATATGCAAATATATTCAACGGATTCTTGTTCAGGGCATGCTTGACTATGACTGTGTACAATTTCAAGACATTCCAAGATACTTTTGGGGTCTTTTTTGAATAAAAAGTTAAGTCACTGCCTAAGTGCACAGACTTTCCTCATTTTCAAAAATTCATTAAAAATATTCCTTAAGAGATATGCAAATATTTTCAATTGATTCTTGTTCAGGGCGTCGTTGACTATGACTGAGTACAATTTCAAGACATTCCAACATACTTTGAATGTCCAAGTGCATGGATCGCTTTTCGGATTTTCAAAAATTCATTAAAAATATTCTTCAAGAGATATGCAAATATATTCAACGGATTCTTGTTCAGGGCATGCTTGACTATGACTGTGTACAATTTCAAGACATTCCAACATACTTTGAATGTCCAGGTACATGGATCGCTTTCCTGATTTTCAAAAGTTCATTAAAAATATTCTTCAAGAGATATGCAAATATATTCAACGGATTCTTGTTCAGGGCATGCTTGACTATGACTGTGTACAATTTCAAGACATTCCAAGATACTTTTGGGGTCTTTTTTGACGAAAAAGTTAAGTCACTGCCTAAGTGCATGGATCGCTTTCCTGATTTTCAAAAATTCATTAAAAATATTCCTTAAGCGATATGCAAATATTTTCAACGGATTCTTGTTCAGGGCGTCGTTGACTATGACTGAGTACAATTTCAAGACATTCCAACATACTTGGAATGTCCAAGTGCATGGATCGCTTTCCTGATTTTCAAAAGTTCATTAAAAATATTCTTCAAGAGATATGCAAATATATTCAACGGATTCTTGTTCAGGGCATGCTTGACTATGACTGTGTACAATTTCAAGACATTCCAAGATACTTTTGGGGTCTTTTTTGACGAAAAAGTTAAGTCACTGCCTAAGTGCATGGATCGCTTTCCTGATTTTCAGAAATTCTTTAAAAATATTCCTTAAACGATATGCAAATATTTTCAACGGATTCTTGTTCAGGGCGTCGTTGACTATGACTGAGTACAATTTCAAGACATTCCAACATACTTGGAATGTCCAAGTGCATGGATCGCTTTCCTGATTTTCAAAAGTTCATTAAAAATATTCTTCAAGAGATATGCAAATATATTCAACGGATTCTTGTTCAGGGCATGCTTGACTATGACTGTGTACAATTTCAAGACATTCCAAGATACCTTTGGGGTCTTTTTTGAATAAAAAGTTAAGTCACTGCCTAAATGCACAGACTTTCATCATTTTCAAAAATTCATTAAAAATATTCCTTAAACGATATGCAAATATTTTCAACGGATTCTTGTTCAGGGCGTCGTTGACTATGACTGAGTACAATTTCAAGACATTCCAACATACTTGGAATGTCCAAGTGCATGGATCGCTTTCCTGATTTTCAAAAGTTCATTAAAAATATTCTTCAAGAGATATGCAAATATATTCAACGGATTCTTGTTCAGGGCATGCTTGACTATGACTGTGTACAATTTCAAGACATTCCAAGATACTTTTGGGGTCTTTTTTGAATAAAAAGTTAAGTCACTGCCTAAGTGCACAGACTTTCCTCATTTTCAAAAATTCATTAAAAATATTCCTTAAGAGATATGCAAATATTTTCAATGGATTCTTGTTCAGGGCGTCGTTGACTATGACCGAGTACAATTTCAAGACATTCCAACATACTTGGAATGTCCAAGTGCATGGATCGCTTTCCGGATTTTCAAAAATTCATTAAAAATATTCTTCAAGAGATATGCAAATATATTCAACGGATTCTTGTTCAGGGCATTCTTGACTATGACTGTGTACAATTTCAAGACATTCCAAGATACTTTTGGGGTCTTTTTTGACGAAAAAGTTAAGTCACTGCCTAAGTGCATGGATCGCTTTCCTGATTTTCAGAAATTCTTTAAAAATATTCCTTAAACGATATGCAAATATTTTCAACGGATTCTTGTTCAGGGCGTCGTTGACTATGACTGAGTACAATTTCAAGACATTCCAACATACTTGGAATGTCCAAGTGCATGGATCGCTTTCCTGATTTTCAAAAGTTCATTAAAAATATTCTTCAAGAGATATGCAAATATATTCAATGGATTCTTGTTCAGGGCATGCTTGACTATGACTGTGTACAATTTCAAGACATTCCAAGATACTTTTGGGGTCTTTTTGAATAAAAAGTTAAGTCACTGCCTAAGTGCACAGACTTTCCTCATTTTCAAAAATTCATTAAAAATATTCCTTAAGAGATATGCAAATATTTTCAATTGATTCTTGTTCAGGGCGTCGTTGACTATGACTGAGTACAATTTCAAGACATTCCAACATACTTTGAATGTCCAAGTGCATGGATCGCTTTTCGGATTTTCAAAAATTCATTAAAAATATTCTTCAAGAGATATGCAAATATATTCAACGGATTCTTGTTCAGGGCATGCTTGACTATGACTGTGTACAATTTCAAGACATTCCAACATACTTTGAATGTCCAGGTACATGGATCGCTTTCCTGATTTTCAAAAGTTCATTAAAAATATTCTTCAAGAGATATGCAAATATATTCAACGGATTCTTGTTCAGGGCATGCTTGACTATGACTGTGTACAATTTCAAGACATTCCAAGATACGTTTGGGGTCTTTTTTGACAAAAAAGTTAAGTCACTGCCTAAGTGCATGGATCGCTTTCCTGATTTTCAAAAATTCATTAGAAATATTCCTTAAGCGATATGCAAATATTTTCAACGGATTCTTGTTCAGGGCGTCGTTGACTATGACTGAGTACAATTTCAAGACATTCCAACATACTTGGAATGTCCAAGTGCATGGATCGCTTTCCTGATTTTCAAAAGTTCATTAAAAATATTCTTCAAGAGATATGCAAATATATTCAACGGATTCTTGTTCAGGGCATGCTTGACTATGACTGTGTACAATTTCAAGACATTCCAAGATACCTTTGGGGTCTTTTTTGAATAAAAAGTTAAGTCACTGCCTAAATGCACAGACTTTCATCATTTTCAAAAATTCATTAAAAATATTCCTTAAACGATATGCAAATATTTTCAACGGATTCTTGTTCAGGGCGTCGTTGACTATGACTGAGTACAATTTCAAGACATTCCAACATACTTGGAATGTCCAAGTGCATGGATCGCTTTCCTGATTTTCAAAAGTTCATTAAAAATATTCTTCAAGAGATATGCAAATATATTCAACGGATTCTTGTTCAGGGCATGCTTGACTATGACTGTGTACAATTTCAAGACATTCCAAGATACTTTTGGGGTCTTTTTTGAATAAAAAGTTAAGTCACTGCCTAAGTGCACAGACTTTCCTCATTTTCAAAAATTCATTAAAAATATTCCTTAAGAGATATGCAAATATTTTCAATTGATTCTTGTTCAGGGCGTCGTTGACTATGACTGAGTACAATTTCAAGACATTCCAACATACTTTGAATGTCCAAGTGCATGGATCGCTTTTCGGATTTTCAAAAATTCATTAAAAATATTCTTCAAGAGATATGCAAATATATTCAACGGATTCTTGTTCAGGGCATGCTTGACTATGACTGTGTACAATTTCAAGACATTCCAACATACTTTGAATGTCCAGGTACATGGATCGCTTTCCTGATTTTCAAAAGTTCATTAAAAATATTCTTCAAGAGATATGCAAATATATTCAACGGATTCTTGTTCAGGGCATGCTTGACTATGACTGTGTACAATTTCAAGACATTCCAAGATACTTTTGGGGTCTTTTTTGACGAAAAAGTTAAGTCACTGCCTAAGTGCATGGATCGCTTTCCTGATTTTCAAAAATTCATTAAAAATATTCCTTAAGCGATATGCAAATATTTTCAACGGATTCTTGTTCAGGGCGTCGTTGACTATGACTGAGTACAATTTCAAGACATTCCAACATACTTGGAATGTCCAAGTGCATGGATCGCTTTCCTGATTTTCAAAAGTTCATTAAAAATATTCTTCAAGAGATATGCAAATATATTCAACGGATTCTTGTTCAGGGCATGCTTGACTATGACTGTGTACAATTTCAAGACATTCCAAGATACTTTTGGGGTCTTTTTTGACGAAAAAGTTAAGTCACTGCCTAAGTGCATGGATCGCTTTCCTGATTTTCAGAAATTCTTTAAAAATATTCCTTAAACGATATGCAAATATTTTCAACGGATTCTTGTTCAGGGCGTCGTTGACTATGACTGAGTACAATTTCAAGACATTCCAACATACTTGGAATGTCCAAGTGCATGGATCGCTTTCCTGATTTTCAAAAGTTCATTAAAAATATTCTTCAAGAGATATGCAAATATATTCAACGGATTCTTGTTCAGGGCATGCTTGACTATGACTGTGTACAATTTCAAGACATTCCAAGATACCTTTGGGGTCTTTTTTGAATAAAAAGTTAAGTCACTGCCTAAATGCACAGACTTTCATCATTTTCAAAAATTCATTAAAAATATTCCTTAAACGATATGCAAATATTTTCAACGGATTCTTGTTCAGGGCGTCGTTGACTATGACTGAGTACAATTTCAAGACATTCCAACATACTTGGAATGTCCAAGTGCATGGATCGCTTTCCTGATTTTCAAAAGTTCATTAAAAATATTCTTCAAGAGATATGCAAATATATTCAACGGATTCTTGTTCAGGGCATGCTTGACTATGACTGTGTACAATTTCAAGACATTCCAAGATACTTTTGGGGTCTTTTTTGAATAAAAAGTTAAGTCACTGCCTAAGTGCACAGACTTTCCTCATTTTCAAAAATTCATTAAAAATATTCCTTAAGAGATATGCAAATATTTTCAATGGATTCTTGTTCAGGGCGTCGTTGACTATGACCGAGTACAATTTCAAGACATTCCAACATACTTGGAATGTCCAAGTGCATGGATCGCTTTCCGGATTTTCAAAAATTCATTAAAAATATTCTTCAAGAGATATGCAAATATATTCAACGGATTCTTGTTCAGGGCATTCTTGACTATGACTGTGTACAATTTCAAGACATTCCAAGATACTTTTGGGGTCTTTTTTGACGAAAAAGTTAAGTCACTGCCTAAGTGCATGGATCGCTTTCCTGATTTTCAGAAATTCTTTAAAAATATTCCTTAAACGATATGCAAATATTTTCAACGGATTCTTGTTCAGGGCGTCGTTGACTATGACTGAGTACAATTTCAAGACATTCCAACATACTTGGAATGTCCAAGTGCATGGATCGCTTTCCTGATTTTCAAAAGTTCATTAAAAATATTCTTCAAGAGATATGCAAATATATTCAACGGATTCTTGTTCAGGGCATGCTTGACTATGACTGTGTACAATTTCAAGACATTCCAAGATACTTTTGGGGTCTTTTTTGAATAAAAAGTTAAGTCACTGCCTAAGTGCACAGACTTTCCTCATTTTCAAAAATTCATTAAAAATATTCCTTAAGAGATATGCAAATATTTTCAATTGATTCTTGTTCAGGGCGTCGTTGACTATGACTGAGTACAATTTCAAGACATTCCAACATACTTTGAATGTCCAAGTGCATGGATCGCTTTTCGGATTTTCAAAAATTCATTAAAAATATTCTTCAAGAGATATGCAAATATATTCAACGGATTCTTGTTCAGGGCATGCTTGACTATGACTGTGTACAATTTCAAGACATTCCAACATACTTTGAATGTCCAGGTACATGGATCGCTTTCCTGATTTTCAAAAGTTCATTAAAAATATTCTTCAAGAGATATGCAAATATATTCAACGGATTCTTGTTCAGGGCATGCTTGACTATGACTGTGTACAATTTCAAGACATTCCAAGATACTTTTGGGGTCTTTTTTGACGAAAAAGTTAAGTCACTGCCTAAGTGCATGGATCGCTTTCCTGATTTTCAAAAATTCATTAAAAATATTCCTTAAGCGATATGCAAATATTTTCAACGGATTCTTGTTCAGGGCGTCGTTGACTATGACTGAGTACAATTTCAAGACATTCCAACATACTTGGAATGTCCAAGTGCATGGATCGCTTTCCTGATTTTCAAAAGTTCATTAAAAATATTCTTCAAGAGATATGCAAATATATTCAACGGATTCTTGTTCAGGGCATGCTTGACTATGACTGTGTACAATTTCAAGACATTCCAAGATACTTTTGGGGTCTTTTTTGACGAAAAAGTTAAGTCACTGCCTAAGTGCATGGATCGCTTTCCTGATTTTCAGAAATTCTTTAAAAATATTCCTTAAACGATATGCAAATATTTTCAACGGATTCTTGTTCAGGGCGTCGTTGACTATGACTGAGTACAATTTCAAGACATTCCAACATACTTGGAATGTCCAAGTGCATGGATCGCTTTCCTGATTTTCAAAAGTTCATTAAAAATATTCTTCAAGAGATATGCAAATATATTCAACAGATTCTTGTTCAGGGCATGCTTGACTATGACTGTGTACAATTTCAAGACATATCAAGATACTTTTGGGGTCTTTTTTGAATAAAAAGTTAAGTCACTGCCTAAGTGCACAGACTTTCCTCATTTTCAAAAATTCATTAAAAATATTCCTTAAGAGATATGCAAATATTTTCAATTGATTCTTGTTCAGGGCGTCGTTGACTATGACTGAGTACAATTTCAAGACATTCCAACATACTTGGAATGTCCAAGTGCATGGATCGCTTTTCGGATTTTCAAAAATTCATTAAAAATATTCTTCAAGAGATATGCAAATATATTCAACGGTTTCTTGTTCAGGGCATGCTTGACTATGACTGTGTACAATTTCAAGACATTCCAAGATACTTTTGGGGTCTTTTTTGACAAAAAAGTTAAGTCACTGCCTAAGTGCATGGATTGCTTTCCTGATTTTCAAAAATTCATTAAAAATATTCCTTAAGCGATATGCAAATATTTTCAACGGATTCTTGTTCAGGGCGTCGTTGACTATGACTGAGTACAATTTCAAGACATTCCAACATACTTGGAATGTCCAAGTGCATGGATCGCTTTCCGGATTTTCAAAAATTCATTTAAAATATTCTTCAAGAGATATGCAAATATATTCAACGGATTCTTGTTCAGGGCATGCTTGACTATGACTGTGTACGCTTTCAAGACATTCCAAGATACTTTTGGGGTCTTTTTTGAATAAAAAGTTAAGTCACTGCCTAAGTGCACAGACTTTCCTCATTTCCAAAAATTCATTAAAAATATTCCTTAAGAGATATGCAAATATTTTCAATGGATTCTTGTTCAGGGCGTCGTTGACTATGACCGAGTACAATTTCAAGACATTCCAACATACTTGGAATGTCAAAGTGCATGGATCGCTTTCCGGATTTTCAAAAATTCATTAAAAATATTCTTCAAGAGATATGCAAATATATTCAACGGATTCTTGTTCAGGGCATGCTTGACTATGACTGTGTACAATTTCAAGACATTCCAAGATACTTTTGGGGTCTTTTTTGACGAAAAAGTTAAGTCACTGCCTAAGTGCATGGATCGCTTTCCTGATTTTCAAAAATTCATTAAAAATATTCCTTAAGCGATATGCAAATATTTTCAACGGATTCTTGTTCAGGGCGTCGTTGACTATGACTGAGTACAATTTCAAGACATTCCAACATACTTGGAATGTCCAAGTGCATGGATCGCTTTCCGGATTTTCAAAAATTCATTAAAAATATTCTTCAAGAGATATGCAAATATATTCAACGGATTCTTATTCAGGGCATGCTTGACTATGACTGTGTACAATTTCAAGACATTCCAATTTACTTTTGGGGTTTTTTTTGAAAAAAAAGTCAAGTCACTAAGTGCATCAGGGCAAATGGATCGTTTCCTTCGTCTCACCTGATATCCTGCTGTGTGATCCACGGTGTCCAAACGTTTGTTTCCAGCGACTGGACGACATGGATGAACTCCTGCAGCTTTAATTCTTTAAAAACAACCCAAAAACATCAAAAGTTAAGTCACTGCCTAAGTGCATGGATCGCTTTCCTGATTTTCAAAAATTCATTAAAAATATTCCTCAAGAGATATGCAAATATATTCAACGGATTCTTGTTCAGGGCATGCTTGACTATGACTGTGTACAATTTCAAGACATTCCAACATACTTGGAATGTCCAAGTGCATGGATCGCTTTTCGGATTTTCAAAAATTCATTAAAAATATTCTTCAAGAGATATGCAAATATATTCAACGGATTCTTGTTCAGGGCATGCTTGACTATGACTGTGTACAATTTCAAGACATTCCAAGATACTTTTGGGGTCTTTTTTGAATAAAAAGTTAAGTCACTGCCTAAGTGCATGGATCGCTTTCCTGATTTTCAAAAATTCATTAAAAATATTCCTTAAGCGATATGCAAATATTTTCAACGGATTCTTGTTCAGGGCGTCGTTGAATATGACTGAGTACAATTTCAAGACATTCCAACATACTTGGAATGTCCAAGTGCATGGATCGCTTTCCTGATTTTCAAAAGTTCATTAAAAATATTCTTCAAGAGATATGCAAATATATTCAACGGATTCTTGTTCAGGGCATGCTTGACTATGACTGTGTACAATTTCAAGACATTCCAAGATACTTTTGGGGTCTTTTTTGAATAAAAAGTTAAGTCACTGCCTAAGTGCACAGACTTTCCTCATTTTCAAAAATTCATTAAAAATATTCCTTAAGAGATATGCAAATATTTTCAATTGATTCTTGTTCAGGGCGTCGTTGACTATGACTGAGTACAATTTAAAGACATTCCAACATACTTGGAATGTCCAAGTGCATGGATCGCTTTTCGGATTTTCAAAAATTCATTAAAAATATTCTTCAAGAGATATGCAAATATATTCAACGGATTCTTGTTCAGGGCATGCTTGACTATGACTGTGTACAATTTCAAGACATTCCAAGATACTTTTGGGGTCTTTTTTGACAAAAAAGTTAAGTCACTGCCTAAGTGCATGGATCGCTTTCCTGATTTTCAAAAATTCATTAAAAATATTCCTTAAGAGATATGCAAATATTTTCAATGGATTCTTGTTCAGGGCGTCGTTGACTATGACCGAGTACAATTTCAAGACATTCCAACATACTTGGAATGTCCAAGTGCATGGATTGCTTTCCGGATTTTCAAAAATTCATTAAAAATATTCTTCAAGAGATATGCAAATATATTCAACGGATTCTTGTTCAGGGCATGCTTGACTATGACTGTGTACAATTTCAAGACATTCCAAGATACTTTTGGGGTCTTTTTTGACGAATAAGTTAAGTCACTGCCTAAGTGCATGGATCGCTTTCCTGATTTTCAGAAATTCTTTAAAAATATTCCTTAAACGATATGCAAATATTTTCAACAGATTCTTGTTCAGGGCGTCGTTGACTATGACTGAGTACAATTTCAAGACATTCCAACATACTTGGAATGTCCAAGTGCATGGATCGCTTTCCTGATTTTCAAAAGTTCATTAAAAATATTCTTCAAGAGATATGCAAATATATTCAACGGATTCTTGTTCAGGGCATGCTTGACTATGACTGTGTACAATTTCAAGACATTCCAGGATACTTTTGGGGTCTTTTTTGAATAAAAAGTTAAGTCACTGCCTAAGTGCACAGACTTTCCTCATTTTCAAAAATTCATTAAAAATATTCCTTAAGAGATATGCAAATATTTTCAATTGATTCTTGTTCAGGGCGTCGTTGACTATGACTGAGTACAATTTCAAGACATTCCAACATACTTGGAATGTCCAAGTGCATGGATCGCTTTTCGGATTTTCAAAAGTTCATTAAAAATATTCTTCAAGAGATATGCAAATATATTCAACGGATTCTTGTTCAGGGCATGCTCGACTATGACTGTGTACAATTTCAAGACATTCCAAGATACTTTTGGGGTCTTTTTTGACGAATAAGTTAAGTCACTGCCTAAGTGCATGGATCGCTTTCCTGATTTTCAGAAATTCTTTAAAAATATTCCTTAAACGACATGCAAATATTTTCAACAGATTCTTGTTCAGGGCGTCGTTGACTATGACTGAGTACAATTTCAAGACATTCCAACATACTTGGAATGTCCAAGTGCATGGATCGCTTTCCTGATTTTCAAAAGTTCATTAAAAATATTCTTCAAGAGATATGCAAATATATTCAACGGATTCTTGTTCAGGGCATGCTTGACTATGACTGTGTACAATTTCAAGACATTCCAGGATACTTTTGGGGTCTTTTTTGAATAAAAAGTTAAGTCACTGCCTAAGTGCACAGACTTTCCTCATTTTCAAAAATTCATTAAAAATATTCCTTAAGAGATATGCAAATATTTTCAATTGATTCTTGTTCAGGGCGTCGTTGACTATGACTGAGTACAATTTCAAGACATTCCAACATACTTGGAATGTCCAAGTGCATGGATCGCTTTTCGGATTTTCAAAAATTCATTAAAAATATTCTTCAAGAGATATGCAAATATATTCAACGGATTCTTGTTCAGGGCATGCTTGACTATGACTGTGTACAATTTCAAGACATTCCAAGATACTTTTGGGGTCTTTTTTGACAAAAAAGTTAAGTCACTGCCTAAGTGCATGGATCGCTTTCCTGATTTTCAAAAATTCATTAAAAATATTCCTTAAGCGATATGCAAATATTTTCAACGGATTCTTGTTCAGGGCGTCGTTGACTATGACTGAGTACAATTTCAAGACATTCCAACATACTTGGAATGTCCAAGTGCATGGATCACTTTCCTGATTTTCAAAAGTTCATTAAAAATATTCTTCAAGAGATATGCAAATATATTCAACGGATTCTTGTTCAGGGCATGCTTGACTATGACTGTGTACAATTTCAAGACATTCCAATTTACTTTTGGGGTTTTTTTTGAAAAAAAAGTCAAGTCACTAAGTGCATCAGGGCAAATGGATCGTTTCCTTCGTCTCACCTGATATCCTGCTGTTTGATCCACGGTGTCCAAACGTTTGTTTCCAGCGACTGGACGACATGGATGAACTCCTGCAGCTTTAATTCTTTAAAAACAACCCAAAAACATCAAAAGTTAAGTCACTGCCTAAGTGCATGGATCGCTTTCCTGATTTTCAAAAATTCATTAAAAATATTCCTCAAGAGATATGCAAATATATTCAACGGATTCTTGTTCAGGGCATGCTTGACTATGACTGTGTACAATTTCAAGACATTCCAACATACTTGGAATGTCCAAGTGCATGGATCGCTTTTCGGATTTTCAAAAATTCATTAAAAATATTCTTCAAGAGATATGCAAATATATTCAACGGATTCTTGTTCAGGGCATGCTTGACTATGACTGTGTACAATTTCAAGACATTCCAAGATACTTTTGGGGTCTTTTTTGAATAAAAAGTTAAGTCACTGCCTAAGTGCACAGACTTTCCTCATTTTCAAAAATTCATTAAAAATATTCCTTAAGAGATATGCAAATATTTTCAATTGATTCTTGTTCAGGGCGTCGTTGACTATGACTGAGTACAATTTCAAGACATTCCAACATACTTGGAATGTCCAAGTGCATGGATCGCTTTTCGGATTTTCAAAAATTCATTAAAAATATTCTTCAAGAGATATGCAAATATATTCAACGGATTCTTGTTCAGGGCATGCTTGACTATGACTGTGTACAATTTCAAGACATTCCAAGATACTTTTGGGGTCTTTTTTGACAAAAAAGTTAAGTCACTGCCTAAGTGCATGGATCGCTTTCCTGATTTTCAAACATTCATTAAAAATATTCCTTAAGCGATATGCAAATATTTTCAACGGATTCTTGTTCAGGGCGTCGTTGACTATGACTGAGTACAATTTCAAGACATTCCAACATACTTGGAATGTCCAAGTGCATGGATCGCTTTCCTGATTTTCAAAAGTTCATTAAAAATATTCTTCAAGAGATATGCAAATATATTCAACGGATTCTTGTTCAGGGCATGCTTGACTATGACTGTGTACAATTTCAAGACATTCCAAGATACCTTTGGGGTCTTTTTTGAATAAAAAGTTAAGTCACTGCCTAAGTGCACAGACTTTCATCATTTTCAAAAATTCATGAAAAATATTCCTTAAGAGATATGCAAATATTTTCAATGGATTCTTGTTCAGGGCGTCGTTGACTATGACCGAGTACAATTTCAAGACATTCCAACATACTTGGAATGTCCAAGTGCATGGATCGCTTTCCGGATTTTCAAAAATTCATTAAAAATATTCTTCAAGAGATATGCAAATATATTCAACGGATTCTTGTTCAGGGCATGCTTGACTATGACTGTGTACAATTTCAAGACATTCCAAGATACTTTTGGGGTCTTTTTTGACGAAAAAGTTAAGTCACTGCCTAAGTGCATGGATCGCTTTCCTGATTTTCAGAAATTCTTTAAAAATATTCCTTAAACGATATGCAAATATTTTCAATTGATTCTTGTTCAGGGCGTCGTTGACTATGACTGAGTACAATTTCAAGACATTCCAACATACTTGGAATGTCCAAGTGCATGGATCGCTTTCCTGATTTTCAAAAGTTCATTAAAAATATTCTTCAAGAGATATGCAAATATATTCAACGGATTCTTGTTCAGGGCATGCTTGACTATGACTGTGTACAATTTCAAGACATTCCAAGATACTTTTGGGGTCTTTTTTGAATAAAAAGTTAAGTCACTGCCTAAGTGCACAGACTTTCCTCATTTTCAAAAATTCATTAAAAATATTCCTTAAGAGATATGCAAATATTTTCAATTGATTCTTGTTCAGGGCGTCGTTGACTATGACTGAGTACAATTTCAAGACATTCCAACATACTTGGAATGTCCAAGTGCATGGATCGCTTTTCGGATTTTCAAAAATTCATTAAAAATATTCTTCAAGAGATATGCAAATATATTCAATGGATTCTTGTTCAGGGCATGCTTGACTATGACTGTGTACAATTTCAAGACATTCCAAGATACTTTTGGGGTCTTTTTTGACAAAAAAGTTAAGTCACTGCCTAAGTGCATGGATCGCTTTCCTGATTTTCAGAAATTCTTTAAAAATATTCCTTAAACGATATGCAAATATTTTCAACGGATTCTTGTTCAGGGCGTCGTTGACTATGACTGAGTACAATTTCAAGACATTCCAACATACTTGGAATGTCCACGTGCATGGATCGCTTTCCTGATTTTCAAAAGTTCATTAAAAATATTCTTCAAGAGATATGCAAATATATTCAACGGATTCTTGTTCAGGGCATGCTTGACTATGACTGTGTACAATTTCAAGACATTCCAAGATACCTTTGGGGTCTTTTTTGAATAAAAAGTTAAGTCACTGCCTAAGTGCACAGACTTTCATCATTTTCAAAAATTCATTAAAAATATTCCTTAAGAGATATGCAAATATTTTCAATGGATTCTTGTTCAGGGCGTCGTTGACTATGACCGAGTACAATTTCAAGACATTCCAACATACTTGGAATGTCCAAGTGCATGGATCGCTTTCCGGATTTTCAAAAATTCATTAAAAATATTCTTCAAGAGATATGCAAATATATTCAACGGATTCTTGTTCAGGGCATGCTTGACTATGACTGTGTACAATTTCAAGACATTCCAAGATACTTTTGGGGTCTTTTTCGACGAAAAAGTTAAGTCACTGCCTAAGTGCATGGATCGCTTTCCTGATTTTCAAAAATTCATTAAAAATATTCCTTAAGCGATATGCAAATATTTTCAACGGATTCTTGTTCAGGGCGTCGTTGACTATGACTGAGTACAATTTCAAGACATTCCAACATACTTTGAATGTCCAAGTACATGGATCGCTTTCCTGATTTTCAAAAGTTCATTAAAAATATTCTTCAAGAGATATGCAAATATATTCAACGGATTCTTGTTCAGGGCATGCTTGACTATGACTGTGTACAATTTCAAGATATTCCAAGATACTTTTGGGGTCTTTTTTGAATGAAAAGTTAAGTCACTGGCTTAGTGCACAGACTTTCCTCATTTTCAAAAATTCATTAAAAATATTCCTTAAGAGATATGCAAATATTTTCAATTGATTCTTGTTCAGAGCGTCGTTGACTATGACTGAGTACAATTTCAAGACATTCCAACATACTTGGAATGTCCAAGTGCATGGATCGCTTTTCGGATTTTCAAAAATTCATTAAAAATATTCTTCAAGAGATATGCAAATATATTCAACGGATTCTTGTTCAGGGCATGCTTGACTATGACTGTGTACAATTTCAAGACATTCCAAGATACTTTTGGGGTCTTTTTTGACGAAAAAGTTAAGTCACTGCCTAAGTGCATGGATCGCTTTCCTGATTTTCAAAAATTCATTAAAAATATTCCTTAAGCGATATGCAAATATTTTCAACGGATTCTTGTTCAGGGCGTCGTTGACTATGACTGAGTACAATTTCAAGACATTCCAACATACTTGGAATGTCCAAGTGCATGGATCGCTTTCCTGATTTTCAAAAGTTCATTAAAAATATTCTTCAAGAGATATGCAAATATATTCAACGGATTCTTGTTCAGGGCATGCTTGACTATGACTGTGTACAATTTCAAGACATTCCAAGATACATTTGGGGTCTTTTTTGACGAAAAAGTTAAGTCACTGCCTAAGTGCATGGATCGCTTTCCTGATTTTCAGAAATTCTTTAAAAATATTCCTTAAACGATATGCAAATATTTTCAACGGATTCTTGTTCAGGGCGTCGTTGACTATGACTGAGTACAATTTCAAGACATTCCAACATACTTGGAATGTCCAAGTGCATGGATCGCTTTCCTGATTTTCAAAAGTTCATTAAAAATATTCTTCAAGAGATATGCAAATATATTCAACGGATTCTTGTTCAGGGCATGCTTGACTATGACTGTGTACAATTTCAAGACATTCCAAGATACTTTTGGGGTCTTTTTTGAATAAAAAGTTAAGTCACTGCCTAAGTGCACAGACTTTCCTCATTTTCAAAAATTCATTAAAAATATTCCTTAAGAGATATGCAAATATTTTCAATTGATTCTTGTTCAGGGCGTCGTTGACTATGACTGAGTACAATTTCAAGACATTCCAACATACTTGGAATGTCCAAGTGCATGGATCGCTTTTCGGATTTTCAAAAATTCATTAAAAATATTCTTCAAGAGATATGCAAATATATTCAACGGTTTCTTGTTTAGGGCATGCTTGACTATGACTGTGTACAATTTCAAGACATTCCAAGATACTTTTGGGGTCTTTTTTGACAAAAAAGTTAAGTCACTGCCTAAGTGCATGGATTGCTTTCCTGATTTTCAAAAATTCATTAAAAATATTCCTTAAGCGATATGCAAATATTTTCAACGGATTCTTGTTCAGGGCGTCGTTGACTATGACTGAGTACAATTTCAAGACATTCCAACATACTTGGAATGTCCAAGTGCATGGATCGCTTTCCGGATTTTCAAAAATTCATTAAAAATATTCTTCAAGAGATATGCAAATATATTCAACGGATTCTTGTTCAGGGCATGCTTGACTATGACTGTGTACAATTTCAAGACATTCCAAGATACTTTTGGGGTCTTTTTTGACGAAAAAGTTAAGTCACTGCCTAAGTGCATGGATCGCTTTCCGGATTTTCAAAAATTCATTAAAAATATTCTTCAAGAGATATGCAAATATATTCAACGGATTCTTATTCAGGGCATGCTTGACTATGACTGTGTACAATTTCAAGACATTCCAATTTACTTTTGGGGTTTTTTTTGAAAAAAAAGTCAAGTCACTAAGTGCATCAGGGCAAATGGATCGTTTCCTTCGTCTCACCTGATATCCTGCTGTGTGATCCACGGTGTCCAAACGTTTGTTTCCAGCGACTGGACGACATGGATGAACTCCTGCAGCTTTAATTCTTTAAAAACAACCCAAAAACATCAAAAGTTAAGTCACTGCCTAAGTGCATGGATCGCTTTCCTGATTTTCAAAAATTCATTAAAAATATTCCTCAAGAGATATGCCAATATATTCAACGGATTCTTGTTCAGGGCATGCTTGACTATGACTGTGTACAATTTCAAGACATTCCAAGATACTTTTGGGGTCTTTTTTGAATAAAAAGTTAAGTCACTGCCTAAGTGCATGGATCGCTTTCCTGATTTTCAGAAATTCTTTAAAAATATTCCTTAAACGATATGCAAATATTTTCAACGGATTCTTGTTCAGGGCGTCGTTGACTATGACTGAGTACAATTTCAAGACATTCCAACATACTTGGAATGTCCAAGTGCATGGATCGCTTTCCTGATTTTCAAAAGTTCATTAAAAATATTCTTCAAGAGATATGCAAATATATTCAACGGATTCTTGTTCAGGGCATGCTTGACTATGACTGTGTACAATTTCAAGACATTCCAAGATACCTTTGGGGTCTTTTTTGAATAAAAAGTTAAGTCACTGCCTAAGTGCACAGACTTTCATCATTTTCAAAAATTCATTAAAAATATTCCTTAAGAGATATGCAAATATTTTCAATGGATTCTTGTTCAGGGCGTCGTTGACTATGACCGAGTACAATTTCAAGACATTCCAACATACTTGGAATGTCCAAGTGCATGGATCGCTTTCCGGATTTTCAAAAATTCATTAAAAATATTCTTCAAGAGATATGCAAATATATTCAACGGATTCTTGTTCAGGGCATGCTTGACTATGACTGTGTACAATTTCAAGACATTCCAAGATACTTTTGGGGTCTTTTTTGACAAAAAAGTTAAGTCACTGCCTAAGTGCATGGATCGCTTTCCTCATTTTCAGAAATTCATTAAAAATATTCCTTAAGCGATATGCAAATATTTTCAACGGATTCTTGTTCAGGGCGTCGTTGACTATGACTGAGTACAATTTCAAGACATTCCAACATACTTGGAATGTCCAAGTGCATGGATCGCTTTCCTGATATTCAAAAGTTCATTAAAAATATTCTTCAAGAGATATGCAAATATATTCAACGGATTCTTGTTCAGGGCATGCTTGACTATGACTGTGTACAATTTCAAGACATTCCAAGATACCTTTGGGGTCTTTTTTGAATAAAAAGTTAAGTCACTGCCTAAGTGCACAGACTTTCATCATTTTCAAAAATTCATTAAAAATATTCCTTAAGAGATATGCAAATATTTTCAATGGATTCTTGTTCAGGGCGTCGTTGACTATGACCGAGTACAATTTCAAGACATTCCAACATACTTGGAATGTCCAAGTGCATGGATCGCTTTCCGGATTTTCAAAAATTCATTAAAAATATTCTTCAAGAGATATGCAAATATATTCAACGGATTCTTGTTCAGGGCATTCTTGACTATGACTGTGTACAATTTCAAGACATTCCAAGATACTTTTGGGGTCTTTTTTGACGAAAAAGTTAAGTCACTGCCTAAGTGCATGGATCGCTTTCCTGATTTTCAGAAATTCTTTAAAAATATTCCTTAAACGATATGCAAATATTTTCAACGGATTCTTGTTCAGGGCGTCGTTGACTATGACTGAGTACAATTTCAAGACATTCCAACATACTTGGAATGTCCAAGTGCATGGATCGCTTTCCTGATTTTCAAAAGTTCATTAAAAATATTCTTCAAGAGATATGCAAATATATTCAATGGATTCTTGTTCAGGGCATGCTTGACTATGACTGTGTACAATTTCAAGACATTCCAAGATACTTTTGGGGTCTTTTTTGAATAAAAAGTTAAGTCACTGCCTAAGTGCACAGACTTTCCTCATTTTCAAAAATTCATTAAAAATATTCCTTAAGAGATATGCAAATATTTTCAATTGATTCTTGTTCAGGGCGTCGTTGACTATGACTGAGTACAATTTCAAGACATTCCAACATACTTGGAATGTCCAAGTGCATGGATCGCTTTTCGGATTTTCAAAAATTCATTAAAAATATTCTTCAAGAGATATGCAAATATATTCAACGGATTCTTGTTCAGGGCATGCTTGACTATGACTGTGTACAATTTCAAGACATTCCAAGATACTTTTGGGGTCTTTTTTGACAAAAAAGTTAAGTCACTGCCTAAGTGCATGGATCGCTTTCCTGATTTTCAAAAATTCATTAAAAATATTCCTTAAGCGATATGCAAATATTTTCAACGGATTCTTGTTCAGGGCGTCGTTGACTATGACTGAGTACAATTTCAAGACATTCCAACATACTTGGAATGTCCAAGTGCATGGATCGCTTTCCTGATTTTCAAAAGTTCATTAAAAATATTCTTCAAGAGATATGCAAATATATTCAACGGATTCTTGTTCAGGGCATGCTTGACTATGACTGTGTACAATTTCAAGACATTCCAAGATACCTTTGGGGTCTTTTTTGAATAAAAAGTTAAGTCACTGCCTAAGTGCACAGACTTTCATCATTTTCAAAAATTCATTAAAAATATTCCTTAAGAGATATGCAAATATTTTCAATGGATTCTTGTTCAGGGCGTCGTTGACTATGACCGAGTACAATTTCAAGACATTCCAACATACTTGGAATGTCCAAGTGCATGGATCGCTTTCCGGATTTTCAAAAATTCATTAAAAATATTCTTCAATAGATATGCAAATATATTCAACGGATTCTTGTTCAGGGCATGCTTGACTATGACTGTGTACAATTTCAAGACATTCCAAGATACTTTTGGGGTCTTTTTTGACGAAAAAGTTAAGTCACTGCCTAAGTGCATGGATCGCTTTCCTGATTTTCAGAAATTCTTTAAAAATATTCCTTAAACGATATGCAAATATTTTCAACGGATTCTTGTTCAGGGCGTCGTTGACTATGACTGAGTACAATTTCAAGACATTCCAACATACTTGGAATGTCCAAGTGCATGGATCGCTTTCCTGATTTTCAAAAGTTCATTAAAAATATTCTTCAAGAGATATGCAAATATATTCAACGGATTCTTGTTCAGGGCATGCTTGACTATGACTGTGTACAATTTCAAGACATTCCAAGATACTTTTGGGGTCTTTTTTGAATAAAAAGTTAAGTCACTGCCTAAGTGCACAGACTTTCCTCATTTTCAAAAATTCATTAAAAATATTCCTTAAGAGATATGCAAATATTTTCAATTGATTCTTGTTCAGGGCGTCGTTGACTATGACTGAGTACAATTTCAAGACATTCCAACATACTTGGAATGTCCAAGTGCATGGATCGCTTTTCGGATTTTCAAAAATTCATTAAAAATATTCTTCAAGAGATATGCAAATATATTCAACGGATTCTTGTTCAGGGCATGCTTGACTATGACTGTGTACAATTTCAAGACATTCCAAGATACTTTTGGGGTCTTTTTTGACAAAAAAGTTAAGTCACTGCCTAAGTGCATGGATCGCTTTCCTGATTTTCAAAAATTCATTAAAAATATTCCTTAAGCGATATGCAAATATTTTCAACGGATTCTTGTTCAGGGCGTCGTTGACTATGACTGAGTACAATTTCAAGACATTCCAACATACTTGGAATGTCCAAGTGCATGGATCGCTTTCCGGATTTTCAAAAATTCATTAAAAATATTCTTCAAGAGATATGCAAATATATTCAACGGATTCTTGTTCAGGGCATGCTTGACTATGACTGTGTACAATTTCAAGACATTCCAAGATACTTTTGGGGTCTTTTTTGACGAAAAAGTTAAGTCACTGCCTAAGTGCATGGATCGCTTTCCTGATTTTCAGAAATTCTTTAAAAATATTCCTTAAACGATATGCAAATATTTTCAACGGATTCTTGTTCAGGGCGTCGTTGACTATGACTGAGTACAATTTCAAGACATTCCAACATACTTGGAATGTCCAAGTGCATGGATCGCTTTCCTGATTTTCAAAAGTTCATTAAAAATATTCTTCAAGAGATATGCAAATATATTCAACGGATTCTTGTTCAGGGCATGCTTGACTATGACTGTGTACAATTTCAAGACATTCCAAGATACTTTTGGGGTCTTTTTTGAATAAAAAGTTAAGTCACTGCCTAAGTGCACAGACTTTCCTCATTTTCAAAAATTCATTAAAAATATTCCTTAAGAGATATGCAAATATTTTCAATTGATTCTTGTTCAGGGCGTCGTTGACTATGACTGAGTACAATTTCAAGACATTCCAACATACTTGGAATGTCCAAGTGCATGGATCGCTTTACGGATTTTCAAAAATTCATTAAAAATATTCTTCAAGAGATATGCAAATATATTCAACGGATTCTTGTTCAGGGCATGCTTGACTATGACTGTGTACAATTTCAAGACATTCCAAGATACTTTTGGGGTCTTTTTTGACAAAAAAGTTAAGTCACTGCCTAAGTGCATGGATCGCTTTCCTGATTTTCAAAAATTCATTAAAAATATTCCTTAAGCGATATGCAAATATTTTCAACGGATTCTTGTTCAGGGCGTCGTTGACTATGACTGAGTACAATTTCAAGACATTCCAACATACTTGGAATGTCCAAGTGCATGGATCGCTTTCCTGATTTTCAAAAGTTCATTAAAAATATTCTTCAAGAGATATGCAAATATATTCAACGGATTCTTGTTCAGGGCATGCTTGACTATGACTGTGTACAATTTCAAGACATTCCAAGATACCTTTGGGGTCTTTTTTGAATAAAAAGTTAAGTCACTGCCTAAGTGCACAGACTTTCATCATTTTCAAAAATTCATTAAAAATATTCCTTAAGAGATATGCAAATATTTTCAATGGATTCTTGTTCAGGGCGTCGTTGACTATGACCGAGTACAATTTCAAGACATTCCAACATACTTGGAATGTCCAAGTGCATGGATCGCTTTCCGGATTTTCAAAAATTCATTAAAAATATTCTTCAAGAGATATGCAAATATATTCAACGGATTCTTGTTCAGGGCATGCTTGACTATGACTGTGTACAATTTCAAGACATTCCAAGATACTTTTGGGGTCTTTTTTGACGAAAAAGTTAAGTCACTGCCTAAGTGCATGGATCGCTTTCCTGATTTTCAGAAATTCTTTAAAAATATTCCTTAAACGATATGCAAATATTTTCAACGGATTCTTGTTCAGGGCGTCGTTGACTATGACTGAGTACAATTTCAAGACATTCCAACATACTTGGAATGTCCAAGTGCATGGATCGCTTTCCTGATTTTCAAAAGTTCATTAAAAATATTCTTCAAGAGATATGCAAATATATTCAACGGATTCTTGTTCAGGGCATGCTTGACTATGACTGTGTACAATTTCAAGACATTCCAAGATACTTTTGGGGTCTTTTTTGAATAAAAAGTTAAGTCACTGCCTAAGTGCACAGACTTTCCTCATTTTCAAAAATTCATTAAAAATATTCCTTAAGAGATATGCAAATATTTTCAATTGATTCTTGTTCAGGGCGTCGTTGACTATGACTGAGTACAATTTCAAGACATTCCAACATACTTGGAATGTCCAAGTGCATGGATCGCTTTTCGGATTTTCAAAAATTCATTAAAAATATTCTTCAAGAGATATGCAAATATATTCAACGGATTCTTGTTCAGGGCATGCTTGACTATGACTGTGTACAATTTCAAGACATTCCAAGATACTTTTGGGGTCTTTTTTGACAAAAAAGTTAAGTCACTGCCTAAGTGCATGGATCGCTTTCCTGATTTTCAAAAATTCATTAAAAATATTCCTTAAGCGATATGCAAATATTTTCAACGGATTCTTGTTCAGGGCGTCGTTGACTATGACTGAGTACAATTTCAGGACATTCCAACATACTTGGAATGTCCAAGTGCATGGATCGCTTTCCGGATTTTCAAAAATTCATTAAAAATATTCTTCAAGAGATATGCAAATATATTCAACGGATTCTTGTTCAGGGCATGCTTGACTATGACTGTGTACAATTTCAAGACATTCCAAGATACTTTTGGGGTCTTTTTTGACGAAAAAGTTAAGTCACTGCCTAAGTGCATGGATCGCTTTCCTGATTTTCAGAAATTCTTTAAAAATATTCCTTAAACGATATGCAAATATTTTCAACGGATTCTTGTTCAGGGCGTCGTTGACTATGACTGAGTACAATTTCAAGACATTCCAACATACTTGGAATGTCCAAGTGCATGGATCGCTTTCCTGATTTTCAAAAGTTCATTAAAAATATTCTTCAAGAGATATGCAAATATATTCAACGGATTCTTGTTCAGGGCATGCTTGACTATGACTGTGTACAATTTCAAGACATTCCAAGATACTTTTGGGGTCTTTTTTGAATAAAAAGTTAAGTCACTGCCTAAGTGCACAGACTTTCCTCATTTTCAAAAATTCATTAAAAATATTCCTTAAGAGATATGCAAATATTTTCAATTGATTCTTGTTCAGGGCGTCGTTGACTATGACTGAGTACAATTTCAAGACATTCCAACATACTTGGAATGTCCAAGTGCATGGATCGCTTTTCGGATTTTCAAAAATTCATTAAAAATATTCTTCAAGAGATATGCAAATATATTCAACGGATTCTTGTTCAGGGCATGCTTGACTATGACTGTGTACAATTTCAAGACATTCCAAGATACTTTTGGGGTCTTTTTTGACAAAAAAGTTAAGTCACTGCCTAAGTGCATGGATCGCTTTCCTGATTTTCAAAAATTCATTAAAAATATTCCTTAAGCGATATGCAAATATTTTCAACGGATTCTTGTTCAGGGCGTCGTTGACTATGACTGAGTACAATTTCAAGACATTCCAACATACTTGGAATGTCCAAGTGCATGCATCGCTTTCCTGATTTTCAAAAGTTCATTAAAAATATTCTTCAAGAAATATGCAAATATATTCAACGGATTCTTGTTCAGGGCATGCTTGACTATGACTGTGTACAATTTCAAGACATTCCAAGATACCTTTGGGGTCTTTTTTGAATAAAAAGTTAAGTCACTGCCTAAGTGCACAGACTTTCATCATTTTCAAAAATTCATTAAAAATATTCCTTAAGAGATATGCAAATATTTTCAATGGATTCTTGTTCAGGGCGTCGTTGACTATGACCGAGTACAATTTCAAGACATTCCAACATACTTGGAATGTCCAAGTGCATGGATCGCTTTCCGGATTTTCAAAAATTCATTAAAAATATTCTTCAAGAGATATGCAAATATATTCAACGGATTCTTGTTCAGGGCATGCTTGACTATGACTGTGTACAATTTCAAGACATTCCAAGATACTTTTGGGGTCTTTTTTGACGAAAAAGTTAAGTCACTGCCTAAGTGCATGGATCGCTTTCCTGATTTTCAGAAATTCTTTAAAAATATTCCTTAAACGATATGCAAATATTTTCAACGGATTCTTGTTCAGGGCGTCGTTGACTATGACTGAGTACAATTTCAAGACATTCCAACATACTTGGAATGTCCAAGTGCATGGATCGCTTTCCTGATTTTCAAAAGTTCATTAAAAATATTCTTCAAGAGATATGCAAATATATTCAACGGATTCTTGTTCAGGGCATGCTTGACTATGACTGTGTACAATTTCAAGACATTCCAAGATACTTTTGGGGTCTTTTTTGAATAAAAAGTTAAGTCACTGCCTAAGTGCACAGACTTTCCTCATTTTCAAAAATTCATTAAAAATATTCCTTAAGAGATATGCAAA
This sequence comes from Microchirus variegatus, assembly GCF_963457635.1. NCBI lineage: Eukaryota > Metazoa > Chordata > Actinopteri > Pleuronectiformes > Soleidae > Microchirus > Microchirus variegatus. The sequence continues at coordinate 260,876 of NW_028154766.1, forward strand.
TATTTTCAATTGATTCTTGTTCAGGGCGTCGTTGACTATGACTGAGTACAATTTCAAGACATTCCAACATACTTGGAATGTCCAAGTGCATGGATCGCTTTTCGGATTTTCAAAAATTCATTAAAAATATTCTTCAAGAGATATGCAAATATATTCAACGGATTCTTGTTCAGGGCATGCTTGACTATGACTGTGTACAATTTCAAGACATTCCAAGATACTTTTGGGGTCTTTTTTGACGAAAAAGTTAAGTCACTACCTAAGTGCATGGATCGCTTTCCTGATTTTCAAAAATTCATTTAAAATATTCCTTAAGCGATATGCAAATATTTTCAACGGATTCTTGTTCAGGGCGTCGTTGACTATGACTGAGTACAATTTCAAGACATTCCAACATACTTGGAATGTCCAAGTGCATGGATCGCTTTCCCGATTTTCAAAAGTTCATTAAAAATATTCTTCAAGAGATATGCAAATATATTCAACGGATTCTTGTTCAGGGCATGCTTGACTATGACTGTGTACAATTTCAAGACATTCCAAGATACTTTTGGGGTCTTTTTTGAATAAAAAGTTAAGTCACTGCCTAAGTGCACAGACTTTCATCATTTTCAAAAATTCATTAAAAATATTCCTTAAGAGATATGCAAATATTTTCAATTGATTCTTGTTCAAGGCGTCGTTGACTATGACTGAGTACAATTTCAAGACATTCCAAGATACTTTTGGGGTCTTTTTTGACGAAAAAGTTAAGTCACTGCCTAAGTGCATGGATCGCTTTCCTGATTTTCAAAAATTCATTAAAAATATTCCTTAAGCGATATGCAAATATTTTCAACGGATTCTTGTTCAGGGCGTCGTTGACTATGACTGAGTACAATTTCAAGACATTCCAACATACTTGGAATGTCCAAGTGCATGGATCGCTTTCCTGATTTTCAAAAGTTCATTAAAAATATTCTTCAAGAGATATGCAAATATATTCAACGGATTCTTGTTCAGGGCATGCTTGACTATGACTGTGTACAATTTCAAGACATTCCAAGATACTTTTGGGGTCTTTTTTGAATAAAAAGTTAAGTCACTGCCTAAGTGCACAGACTTTCATCATTTTCAAAAATTCATTAAAAATATTCCTTAAGAGATATGCAAATATTTTCAATTGATTCTTGTTCAGGGCGTCGTTGACTATGACTGAGTACAATTTCAAGACATTCCAACATACTTGGAATGTCCAAGTGCATGGATCGCTTTTCGGATTTTCAAAAATTCATTAAAAATATTCTTCAAGAGATATGCAAATATATTCAACGGATTCTTGTTCAGGGCATGCTTGACTATGACTGTGTACAATTTCAAGACATTCCAAGATACTTTTGGGGTCTTTTTTGACAAAAAAGTTAAGTCACTGCCTAAGTGCATGGATCGCTTTCCTGATTTTCAAAAATTCATTAAAAATATTCCTTAAGCGATATGCAAATATTTTCAACGGATTCTTGTTCAGGGCGTCGTTGACTATGACTGAGTACAATTTCAAGACATTCCAACATACTTGGAATGTCCAAGTGCATGGATCGCTTTCCTGATTTTCAAAAGTTCATTAAAAATATTCTTCAAGAGATATGCAAATATATTCAACGGATTCTTGTTCAGGGCATGCTTGACTATGACTGTGTACAATTTCAAGACATTCCAAGATACTTTTGGGGTCTTTTTTGAATAAAAAGTTAAGTCACTGCCTAAGTGCACAGACTTTCATCATTTTCAAAAATTCATTAAAAATATTCCTTAAGAGATATGCAAATATTTTCAATTGATTCTTGTTCAGGGCGTCGTTGACTATGACTGAGTACAATTTCAAGACATTCCAACATACTTGGAATGTCCAAGTGCATGGATCGCTTTTCGGATTTTCAAAAATTCATTAAAAATATTCTTCAAGAGATATGCAAATATATTCAACGGATTCTTGTTCAGGGCATGCTTGACTATGACTGTGTACAATTTCAAGACATTCCAAGATACTTTTGGGGTCTTTTTTGACAAAAAAGTTAAGTCACTGCCTAAGTGCATGGATCGCTTTCCTGATTTTCAAAAATTCATTAAAAATATTCCTTAAGCGATATGCAAATATTTTCAACGGATTCTTGTTCAGGGCGTCGTTGACTATGACTGAGTACAATTTCAAGACATTCCAACATACTTGGAATGTCCAAGTGCATGGATCGCTTTCCTGATTTTCAAAAGTTCATTAAAAATATTCTTCAAGAGATATGCAAATATATTCAACGGATTCTTGTTCAGGGCATGCTTGACTATGACTGTGTACAATTTCAAGACATTCCAAGATACTTTTGGGGTCTTTTTTGAATAAAAAGTTAAGTCACTGCCTCAGTGCACAGACTTTACTCATTTTCAAAAATTCATTAAAAATATTCCTTAAGAGATATGCAAATATTTTCAATTGATTCTTGTTCAAGGCGTCGTTGACTATGACTGAGTACAATTTCAAGACATTCCAACATACTTGGAATGTCCAAGTGCATGGATTGCTTTTCGGATTTTCAAAAATTCATTAAAAATATTCTTCAAGAGATATGCAAATATATTCAACGGATTCTTGTTCAGGGCATGCTTGACTATGACTGTGTACAATTTCAAGACATTCCAAGATACTTTTGGGGTCTTTTTTGACAAAAAAGTTAAGTCACTGCCTAAGTGCATGGATCGCTTTCCTGATTTTCAAAAATTCATTAAAAATATTCCTTAAGCGATATGCAAATATTTTCAACGGATTCTTGTTCAGGGCGTCGTTGACTATGACTGAGTACAATTTCAAGACATTCCAACATACTTGGAATGTCCAAGTGCATGGATCGCTTTCCTGATTTTCAAAAGTTCATTAAAAATATTCTTCAAGAGATATGCAAATATATTCAACGGATTCTTGTTCAGGGCATGCTTGACTATGACTGTGTACAATTTCAAGACATTCCAAGATACTTTTGGGGTCTTTTTTGAATAAAAAGTTAAGTCACTGCCTAAGTGCACAGACTTTCCTCATTTTCAAAAATTCATTAAAAATATTCCTTAAGAGATATGCAAATATTTTCAATTGATTCTTGTTCAGGGCGTCGTTGACTATGACTGAGTACAATTTCAAGACATTCCAACATACTTGGAATGTCCAAGTGCATGGATCGCTTTTCGGATTTTCAAAAATTAATTAAAGATATTCTTCAAGAGATATGCAAATATATTCAACGGATTCTTGTTCAGGGCATGCTTGACTATGACTGTGTACAATTTCAAGACATTCCAAGATACTTTTGGGGTCTTTTTTGACGAAAAAGTTAAGTCACTGCCTAAGTGCATGGATCGCTTTCCTGATTTTCAAAAATTCATTAAAAATATTCCTTAAGCGATATGCAAATATTTTCAACGGATTCTTGTTCAGGGCGTCGTTGACTATGACTGAGTACAATTTCAAGACATTCCAACATACTTGGAATGTCCAAGTGCATGGATCGCTTTCCGGATTTTCAAAAATTCATTAAAAATATTCTTCAAGAGATATGCAAATATATTCAACGGATTCTTATTCAGGGCATGCTTGACTATGACTGTGTACAATTTCAAGACATTCCAATTTACTTTTGGGGTTTTTTTTGAAAAAAAAGTCAAGTCACTAAGTGCATCAGGGCAAATGGATCGTTTCCTTCGTCTCACCTGATATCCTGCTGTGTGATCCACGGTGTCCAAACGTTTGTTTTCAGCGACTGGGCGACATGGATGAACTCCTGCAGCTTTAATGCTTTAAAAACAAACCAAAAACATCAAAAGTTAAGTCACTGCCTAAGTGCATGGATCGCTTTCCTAATTTTCAAAAATTCATTAAAAATATTCCTTAAGAGATATGCAAATATTTTCAATTGATTCTTGTTCAGGGCGTCGTTGACTATGACTGAGTACAATTTCAAGACATTCCAACATACTTGGAATGTCCAAGTGCATGGATCGCTTTTCGGATTTTCAAAAATTCATTAAAAATATTCTTCAAGAGATATGCACATATATTCAACGGATTCTTGTTCAGGGCATGCTTGACTATGACTGTGTACAATTTCAAGACATTCCAGGATACTTTTGGGGTCTTTTTTGAATAAAAAGTTAAGTCACTGCCTAAGTGCATGGATCGCTTTCCTGATTTTCAAAAATTCATTAAAAATATTCCTTAAGCGATATGCAAATATTTTCAACGGATTCTTGTTCAGGGCGTCGTTGACTATGACTGAGTACAATTTCAAAACATTCCAACATACTTGGAATGTCCAAGTGCATGGATCGCTTTCCTGATTTTCAAAAGTTCATTAAAAATATTCTTCAAGAGATATGCAAATATATTCAACGGATTCTTGTTCAGGGCATGCTTGACTATGACTGTGTACAATTTCAAGACATTCCAAGATACTTTTGGGGTCTTTTTTGAATAAAAAGTTAAGTCACTGCCTAAGTGCACAGACTTTCCTCATTTTCAAAAATTCATTAAAAATATTCCTTAAGAGATATGCAAATATTTTCAATTGATTCTTGTTCAGGGCGTCGTTGACTATGACTGAGTACAATTTAAAGACATTCCAACATACTTGGAATGTCCAAGTGCATGGATCGCTTTTCGGATTTTCAAAAATTCATTAAAAATATTCTTCAAGAGATATGCAAATATATTCAACGGATTCTTGTTCAGGGCATGCTTGACTATGACTGTGTACAATTTCAAGACATTCCAAGATACTTTTGGGGTCTTTTTTGACAAAAAAGTTAAGTCACTGCCTAAGTGCATGGATCGCTTTCCTGATTTTCAAAAATTCATTAAAAATATTCCTTAAGAGATATGCAAATATTTTCAATGGATTCTTGTTCAGGGCGTCGTTGACTATGACTGAGTACAATTTCAAGACATTCCAACATACTTGGAATGTCCAAGTGCATGGATCGCTTTCCGGATTTTCAAAAATTCATTAAAAATATTCTTCAAGAGATATGCAAATATATTCAACGGATTCTTGTTCAGGGCATGCTTGACTATGACTGTGTACAATTTCAAGACATTCCAAGATACTTTTGGGGTCTTTTTTGACGAAAAAGTTAAGTCACTGCCTAAGTGGATGGATCGCTTTCCTGATTTTCAGAAATTCTTTAAAAATATTCCTTAAACGATATGCAAATATTTTCAACGGATTCTTGTTCAGGGCGTCGTTGACTATGACTGAGTACAATTTCAAGACATTCCAACATACTTGGAATGTCCAAGTGCATGGATCGCTTTCCTGATTTTCAAAAGTTCATTAAAAATATTCTTCAAGAGATATGCAAATATATTCAACGGATTCTTGTTCAGGGCATGCTTGACTATGACTGTGTACAATTTCAAGACATTCCAAGATACTTTTGGGGTCTTTTTTGAATAAAAAGTTAAGTCACTGCCTAAGTGCACAGACTTTCCTCATTTTCAAAAATTCATTAAAAATATTCCTTAAGAGATATGCAAATATTTTCAATTGATTCTTGTTCAGGGCGTCGTTGACTATGACTGAGTACAATTTCAAGACATTCCAACATACTTGGAATGTCCAAGTGCATGGATCGCTTTTCGGATTTTCAAAAATTAATTAAAGATATTCTTCAAGAGATATGCAAATATATTCAACGGATTCTTGTTCAGGGCATGCTTGACTATGACTGTGTACAATTTCAAGACATTCCAAGATACTTTTGGGGTCTTTTTTGACGAAAAAGTTAAGTCACTGCCTAAGTGCATGGATCGCTTTCCTGATTTTCAAAAATTCATTAAAAATATTCCTTAAGCGATATGCAAATATTTTCAACGGATTCTTGTTCAGGGCGTCGTTGACTATGACTGAGTACAATTTCAAGACATTCCAACATACTTGGAATGTCCAAGTGCATGGATCGCTTTCCGGATTTTCAAAAATTCATTAAAAATATTCTTCAAGAGATATGCAAATATATTCAACGGATTCTTATTCAGGGCATGCTTGACTATGACTGTGTACAATTTCAAGACATTCCAATTTACTTTTGGGGTTTTTTTTGAAAAAAAAGTCAAGTCACTAAGTGCATCAGGGCAAATGGATCGTTTCCTTCGTCTCACCTGATATCCTGCTGTGTGATCCACGGTGTCCAAACGTTTGTTTTCAGCGACTGGGCGACATGGATGAACTCCTGCAGCTTTAATGCTTTAAAAACAAACCAAAAACATCAAAAGTTAAGTCACTGCCTAAGTGCATGGATCGCTTTCCTAATTTTCAAAAATTCATTAAAAATATTCCTTAAGAGATATGCAAATATTTTCAATTGATTCTTGTTCAGGGCGTCGTTGACTATGACTGAGTACAATTTCAAGACATTCCAACATACTTGGAATGTCCAAGTGCATGGATCGCTTTTCGGATTTTCAAAAATTCATTAAAAATATTCTTCAAGAGATATGCACATATATTCAACGGATTCTTGTTCAGGGCATGCTTGACTATGACTGTGTACAATTTCAAGACATTCCAGGATACTTTTGGGGTCTTTTTTGAATAAAAAGTTAAGTCACTGCCTAAGTGCATGGATCGCTTTCCTGATTTTCAAAAATTCATTAAAAATATTCCTTAAGCGATATGCAAATATTTTCAACGGATTCTTGTTCAGGGCGTCGTTGACTATGACTGAGTACAATTTCAAAACATTCCAACATACTTGGAATGTCCAAGTGCATGGATCGCTTTCCTGATTTTCAAAAGTTCATTAAAAATATTCTTCAAGAGATATGCAAATATATTCAACGGATTCTTGTTCAGGGCATGCTTGACTATGACTGTGTACAATTTCAAGACATTCCAAGATACTTTTGGGGTCTTTTTTGAATAAAAAGTTAAGTCACTGCCTAAGTGCACAGACTTTCCTCATTTTCAAAAATTCATTAAAAATATTCCTTAAGAGATATGCAAATATTTTCAATTGATTCTTGTTCAGGGCGTCGTTGACTATGACTGAGTACAATTTAAAGACATTCCAACATACTTGGAATGTCCAAGTGCATGGATCGCTTTTCGGATTTTCAAAAATTCATTAAAAATATTCTTCAAGAGATATGCAAATATATTCAACGGATTCTTGTTCAGGGCATGCTTGACTATGACTGTGTACAATTTCAAGACATTCCAAGATACTTTTGGGGTCTTTTTTGACAAAAAAGTTAAGTCACTGCCTAAGTGCATGGATCGCTTTCCTGATTTTCAAAAATTCATTAAAAATATTCCTTAAGAGATATGCAAATATTTTCAATGGATTCTTGTTCAGGGCGTCGTTGACTATGACTGAGTACAATTTCAAGACATTCCAACATACTTGGAATGTCCAAGTGCATGGATCGCTTTCCGGATTTTCAAAAATTCATTAAAAATATTCTTCAAGAGATATGCAAATATATTCAACGGATTCTTGTTCAGGGCATGCTTGACTATGACTGTGTACAATTTCAAGACATTCCAAGATACTTTTGGGGTCTTTTTTGACGAAAAAGTTAAGTCACTGCCTAAGTGGATGGATCGCTTTCCTGATTTTCAGAAATTCTTTAAAAATATTCCTTAAACGATATGCAAATATTTTCAACGGATTCTTGTTCAGGGCGTCGTTGACTATGACTGAGTACAATTTCAAGACATTCCAACATACTTGGAATGTCCAAGTGCATGGATCGCTTTCCTGATTTTCAAAAGTTCATTAAAAATATTCTTCAAGAGATATGCAAATATATTCAACGGATTCTTGTTCAGGGCATGCTTGACTATGACTGTGTACAATTTCAAGACATTCCAGGATACTTTTGGGGTCTTTTTTGAATAAAAAGTTAAGTCACTGCCTAAGTGCACAGACTTTCCTCATTTTCAAAAATTCATTAAACATATTCCTTAAGAGATATGCAAATATTTTCAATTGATTCTTGTTCAGGGCGTCGTTGACTATGACTGAGTACAATTTCAAGACATTCCAACATACTTGGAATGTCCAAGTGCATGGATCGCTTTTCGGATTTTCAAAAATTCATTAAAAATATTCTTCAAGAGATATGCAAATATATTCAACGGATTCTTGTTCAGGGCATGCTTGACTATGACTGTGTACAATTTCAAGACATTCCAAGATACTTTTGGGGTCTTTTTTGACAAAAAAGTTAAGTCACTGCCTAAGTGCATGGATCGCTTTTCTGATTTTCAAAAATTCATTAAAAATATTCCTTAAGCGATATGCAAATATTTTCAACGGATTCTTGTTCAGGGCGTCGTTGACTATGACTGAGTACAATTTCAAAACATTCCAACATACTTGGAATGTCCAAGTGCATGGATCGCTTTCCTGATTTTCAAAAGTTCATTAAAAATATTCTTCAAGAGATATGCAAATATATTCAACGGATTCTTGTTCAGGGCATGCTTGACTATGACTGTGTACAATTTCAAGACATTCCAAGATACTTTTGGGGTCTTTTTTGAATAAAAAGTTAAGTCACTGCCTAAGTGCACAGACTTTCCTCATTTTCAAAAATTCATTAAAAATATTCCTTAAGAGATATGCAAATATTTTCAATGGATTCTTGTTCAGGGCGTTGTTGACTATGACTGAGTACAATTTCAAGACATTCCAACATACTTGGAATGTCCAAGTGCATGGATCGCTTTCCGGATTTTCAAAAATTCATTAAAAATATTCTTCAAGAGATATGCAAATATATTCATCGGATTCTTGTTCAGGGCATGCTTGACTATGACTGTGTGCAATTTCAAGACATTCCAAGATACTTTTGGGGTCTTTTTTGACGAAAAAGTTAAGTCACTGCCTAAGTGCATGGATCGCTTTCCTGATTTTCAGAAATTCTTTAAAAATATTCCTTAAACGATATGCAAATATTTTCAACGGATTCTTGTTCAGGGCGTCGTTGACTATGACTGAGTACAATTTCAAGACATTCCAACATACTTGGAATGTCCAAGTGCATGGATCGCTTTCCTGATTTTCAAAAGTTCATTAAAAATATTCTTCAAGAGATATGCAAATATATTCAACGGATTCTTGTTCAGGGCATGCTTGACTATGACTGTGTACAATTTCAAGACATTCCAAGATACTTTTGGGGTCTTTTTTGAATAAAAAGTTAAGTCACTGCCTAAGTGCACAGACTTTCCTCATTTTCAAAAATTCATTAAAAATATTCCTTAAGAGATATGCAAATATTTTCAATTGATTCTTGTTCAGGGCGTCGTTGACTATGACTGAGTACAATTTAAAGACATTCCAACATACTTGGAATGTCCAAGTGCATGGATCGCTTTTCGGATTTTCAAAAATTCATTAAAAATATTCTTCAAGAGATATGCAAATATATTCAACGGATTCTTGTTCAGGGCATGCTTGACTATGACTGTGTACAATTTCAAGACATTCCAAGATACTTTTGGGGTCTTTTTTGACAAAAAAGTTAAGTCACTGCCTAAGTGCATGGATCGCTTTCCTGATTTTCAAAAATTCATTAAAAATATTCCTTAAGCGATATGCAAATATTTTCAAGGGATTCTTGTTCAGGGCGTCGTTGACTATGACTGAGTACAATTTCAAGACATTCCAACATACTTGGAATGTCCAAGTGCATGGATCGCTTTCCTGATTTTCAAAAGTTCATTAAAAATATTCTTCAAGAGATATGCAAATATATTCAACGGATTCTTGTTCAGGGCATGCTTGACTATGACTGTGTACAATTTCAAGACATTCCAAGATACCTTTGGGGTCTTTTTTGGATAAAAAGTTAAGTCACTGCCTAAGTGCACAGACTTTCATCATTTTCAAAAATTCATTAAAAATATTCCTTAAGAGATATGCAAATATTTTCAATGGATTCTTGTTCAGGGCGTCGTTGACTATGACCGAGTACAATTTCAAGACATTCCAACATACTTGGAATGTCCAAGTGCATGGATCGCTTTTCGGATTTTCAAAAATTCATTAAAAATATTCTTCAAGAGATATGCAAATATATTCAACGGATTCTTGTTCAGGGCATGCTTGACTATGACTGTGTACAATTTCAAGACATTCCAAGATACTTTTGGGGTCTTTTTTGACGAAAAAGTTAAGTCACTGCCTAAGTGCATGGATCGCTTTCCTGATTTTCAGAAATTCTTTAAAAATATTCCTTAAACGATATGCAAATATTTTCAACGGATTCTTGTTCAGGGCGTCGTTGACTATGACTGAGTACAATTTCAAGACATTCCAACATACTTGGAATTTCCAAGTGCATGGATCGCTTTCCTGATTTTCAAAAGTTCATTAAAAATATTCTTCAAGAGATATGCAAATATATTCAACGGATTCTTGTTCAGGGCATGCTTGACTATGACTGTGTACAATTTCAAGACATTCCAGGATACTTTTGGGGTCTTTTTTGAATAAAAAGTTAAGTCACTGCCTAAGTGCACAGACTTTCCTCATTTTCAAAAATTCATTAAAAATATTCCTTAAGAGATATGCAAATATTTTCAATTGATTCTTGTTCAGGGCGTCGTTGACTATGACTGAGTACAATTTCAAGACATTCCAACATACTTGGAATGTCCAAGTGCATGGATCGCTTTTCGGATTTTCAAAAATTCATTAAAAATATTCTTCAAGAGATATGCAAATATATTCAACGGATTCTTGTTCAGGGCATGCTTGACTATGACTGTGTACAATTTCAAGACATTCCAAGATACTTTTGGGGTCTTTTTTGACAAAAAAGTTAAGTCACTGCCTAAGTGCATGGATCGCTTTTCTGATTTTCAAAAATTCATTAAAAATATTCCTTAAGCGATATGCAAATATTTTCAACGGATTCTTGTTCAGGGCGTCGTTGACTATGACTGAGTACAATTTCAAAACATTCCAACATACTTGGAATGTCCAAGTGCATGGATCGCTTTCCTGATTTTCAAAAATTCATTAAAAATATTCTTCAAGAGATATGCAAATATATTCAACGGATTCTTGTTCAGGGCATGCTTGACTATGACTGTGTACAATTTCAAGACATTCCAAGATACTTTTGGGGTCTTTTTTGACGAAAAAGTTAAGTCACTGCCTAAGTGCATGGATCGCTTTCCTGATTTTCAGAAATTCTTTAAAAATATTCCTTAAACGATATGCAAATATTTTCAACGGATTCTTGTTCAGGGCGTCGTTGACTATGACTGAGTACAATTTCAAGACATTCCAACATACTTGGAATGTCCAAGTGCATGGATCGCTTTCCTGATTTTCAAAAGTTCATTAAAAATATTCTTCAAGAGATATGCAAATATATTCAACGGATTCTTGTTCAGGGCATGCTTGACTATGACTGTGTACAATTTCAAGACATTCCAAGATACTTTTGGGGTCTTTTTTGACGAAAAAGTTAAGTCACTGCCTAAGTGCATGGATCGCTTTCCTGATTTTCAGAAATTCTTTAAAAATATTCCTTAAACGATATGCAAATATTTGCAACGGATTCTTGTTCAGGGCGTCGTTGACTATGACTGAGTACAATTTCAAGACATTCCAACATACTTGGAATGTCCAAGTGCATGGATCGGTTTCCTGATTTTCAAAAGTTCATTAAAAATATTCTTCAAGAGATATGCAAATATATTCAACGGATTCTTGTTCAGGGCATGCTTGACTATGACTGTGTACAATTTCAAGACATTCCAAGATACTTTTGGGGTCTTTTTTGAATAAAAAGTTAAGTCACTGCCTAAGTGCACAGACTTTCCTCATTTTCAAAAATTCATTAAAAATATTCCTTAAGAGATATGCAAATATTTTCAATTGATTCTTGTTCAGGGCGTCGTTGACTATGACTGAGTACAATTTCAAGACATTCCAACATACTTGGAATGTCCAAGTGCATGGATCGCTTTTCGGATTTTCAAAAATTCATTAAAAATATTCTTCAAGAGATATGCAAATATATTCAACGGATTCTTGTTCAGGGCATGCTTGACTATGACTGTGTACAATTTCAAGACATTCCAAGATACTTTTGGGGTCTTTTTTGACAAAAAAGTTAAGTCACTGCCTAAGTGCATGGATCGCTTTCCTGATTTTCAAAAATTCATTAAAAATATTCCTTAAGCGATATGCAAATATTTTCAAGGGATTCTTGTTCAGGGCGTCGTTGACTATGACTGAGTACAATTTCAAGACATTCCAACATACTTGGAATGTCCAAGTGCATGGATCGCTTTCCTGATTTTCAAAAGTTCATTAAAAATATTCTTCAAGAGATATGCAAATATATTCAACGGATTCTTGTTCAGGGCATGCTTGACTATGACTGTGTACAATTTCAAGACATTCCAAGATACCTTTGGGGTCTTTTTTGGATAAAAAGTTAAGTCACTGCCTAAGTGCACAGACTTTCATCATTTTCAAAAATTCATTAAAAATATTCCTTAAGAGATATGCAAATATTTTCAATGGATTCTTGTTCAGGGCGTCGTTGACTATGACCGAGTACAATTTCAAGACATTCCAACATACTTGGAATGTCCAAGTGCATGGATCGCTTTTCGGATTTTCAAAAATTCATTAAAAATATTCTTCAGGAGATATGCAAATATATTCAACGGATTCTTGTTCAGGGCATGCTTGACTATGACTGTGTACAATTTCAAGACATTCCAAGATACTTTTGGGGTCTTTTTTGACGAAAAAGTTAAGTCACTGCCTAAGTGCATGGATCGCTTTCCTGATTTTCAGAAATTCTTTAAAAATATTCCTTAAACGATATGCAAATATTTTCAACGGATTCTTGTTCAGGGCGTCGTTGACTATGACTGAGTACAATTTCAAGACATTCCAACATACTTGGAATGTCCAAGTGCATGGATCGCTTTCCTGATTTTCAAAAGTTCATTAAAAATATTCTTCAAGAGATATGCAAATATATTCAACGGATTCTTGTTCAGGGCATGCTTGACTATGACTGTGTACAATTTCAAGACATTCCAAGATACTTTTGGGGTCTTTTTTGAATAAAAAGTTAAGTCACTGCCTAAGTGCACAGACTTTCCTCATTTTCAAAAATTCATTAAAAATATTCCTTAAGAGATATGCAAATATTTTCAATTGATTCTTGTTCAGGGCGTCGTTGACTATGACTGAGTACAATTTCAAGACATTCCAACATACTTGGAATGTCCAAGTGCATGGATCGCTTTTCGGATTTTCAAAAATTCATTAAAAATATTCTTCAAGAGATATGCAAATATATTCAACGGATTCTTGTTCAGGGCATGCTTGACTATGACTGTGTACAATTTCAAGACATTCCAAGATACTTTTGGGGTCTTTTTTGACGAAAAAGTTAAGTCACTGCCTAAGTGCATGGATCGCTTTCCTGATTTTCAGAAATTCTTTAAAAATATTCCTTAAAAGATATGCAAATATTTGCAACGGATTCTTGTTCAGGGCGTCGTTGACTATGACTGAGTACAATTTCAAGACATTCCAACATACTTGGAATGTCCAAGTGCATGGATCGCTTTCCTGATTTTCAAAAGTTCATTAAAAATATTCTTCAAGAGATATGCAAATATATTCAACGGATTCTTGTTCAGGGCATGCTTGACTATGACTGTGTACAATTTCAAGACATTCCAAGATACTTTTGGGGTCTTTTTTGAATAAAAAGTTAAGTCACTGCCTAAGTGCACAGACTTTCCTCATTTTCAAAAATTCATTAAAAATATTCCTTAAGAGATATGCAAATATTTTCAATGGATTCTTGTTCAGGGCGTCGTTGACTATGACCGAGTACAATTTCAAGACATTCCAACATACTTGGAATGTCCAAGTGCATGGATCGCTTTTCGGATTTTCAAAAATTCATTAAAAATATTCTTCAAGAGATATGCAAATATATTCAACGGATTCTTGTTCAGGGCATGCTTGACTATGACTGTGTACAATTTCAAGACATTCCAAGATACTTTTGCGGTCTTTTTTGACGAAAAAGTTAAGTCACTGCCTAAGTGCATGGATCGCTTTCCTGATTTTCAGAAATTCTTTAAAAATATTTCTTAAACGATATGCAAATATTTTCAACGGATTCTTGTTCAGGGCATGCTTGACTATGACTGTGTACAATTTCAAGACATTCCAAGATACTTTTGGGGTCTTTTTTGACAAAAAAGTTAAGTCACTGCCTAAGTGCATGGATCGCTTTTCTGATTTTCAAAAATTCATTAAAAATATTCCTTAAGCGATATGCAAATATTTTCAACGGATTCTTGTTCAGGGCGTCGTTGACTATGACTGAGTACAATTTCAAAACATTCCAACATACTTGGAATGTCCAAGTGCATGGATCGCTTTCCTGATTTTCAAAAATTCATTAAAAATATTCTTCAAGAGATATGCAAATATATTCAACGGATTCTTGTTCAGGGCATGCTTGACTATGACTGTGTACAATTTCAAGACATTCCAAGATACTTTTGGGGTCTTTTTTGACGAAAAAGTTAAGTCACTGCCTAAGTGCATGGATCGCTTTCCTGATTTTCAGAAATTCTTTAAAAATATTCCTTAAACGATATGCAAATATTTTCAACGGATTCTTGTTCAGGGCGTCGTTGACTATGACTGAGTACAATTTCAAGACATTCCAACATACTTGGAATGTCCAAGTGCATGGATCGCTTTCCTGATTTTCAAAAGTTCATTAAAAATATTCTTCAAGAGATATGCAAATATATTCAACGGATTCTTGTTCAGGGCATGCTTGACTATGACTGTGTACAATTTCAAGACATTCCAAGATACTTTTGGGGTCTTTTTTGAATAAAAAGTTAAGTCACTGCCTAAGTGCACAGACTTTCCTCATTTTCAAAAATTCATTAAAAATATTCCTTAAGAGATATGCAAATATTTTCAATGGATTCTTGTTCAGGGCGTCGTTGACTATGACCGAGTACAATTTCAAGACATTCCAACATACTTGGAATGTCCAAGTGCATGGATCGCTTTTCGGATTTTCAAAAATTCATTAAAAATATTCTTCAAGAGATATGCAAATATATTCAACGGATTCTTGTTCAGGGCATGCTTGACTATGACTGTGTACAATTTCAAGACATTCCAAGATACTTTTGCGGTCTTTTTTGACGAAAAAGTTAAGTCACTGCCTAAGTGCATGGATCGCTTTCCTGATTTTCAGAAATTCTTTAAAAATATTTCTTAAACGATATGCAAATATTTTCAACGGATTCTTGTTCAGGGCATGCTTGACTATGACTGTGTACAATTTCAAGACATTCCAAGATACTTTTGGGGTCTTTTTTGACAAAAAAGTTAAGTCACTGCCTAAGTGCATGGATCGCTTTTCTGATTTTCAAAAATTCATTAAAAATATTCCTTAAGCGATATGCAAATATTTTCAACGGATTCTTGTTCAGGGCGTCGTTGACTATGACTGAGTACAATTTCAAAACATTCCAACATACTTGGAATGTCCAAGTGCATGGATCGCTTTCCTGATTTTCAAAAATTCATTAAAAATATTCTTCAAGAGATATGCAAATATATTCAACGGATTCTTGTTCAGGGCATGCTTGACTATGACTGTGTACAATTTCAAGACATTCCAAGATACTTTTGGGGTCTTTTTTGACGAAAAAGTTAAGTCACTGCCTAAGTGCATGGATCGCTTTCCTGATTTTCAGAAATTCTTTAAAAATATTCCTTAAACGATATGCAAATATTTTCAACGGATTCTTGTTCAGGGCGTCGTTGACTATGACTGAGTACAATTTCAAGACATTCCAACATACTTGGAATGTCCAAGTGCATGGATCGCTTTCCTGATTTTCAAAAGTTCATTAAAAATATTCTTCAAGAGATATGCAAATATATTCAACGGATTCTTGTTCAGGGCATGCTTGACTATGACTGTGTACAATTTCAAGACATTCCAAGATACTTTTGGGGTCTTTTTTGAATAAAAAGTTAAGTCACTGCCTAAGTGCACAGACTTTCCTCATTTTCAAAAATTCATTAAAAATATTCCTTAAGAGATATGCAAATATTTTCAATTGATTCTTGTTCAGGGCGTCGTTGACTATGACTGAGTACAATTTCAAGACATTCCAACATACTTGGAATGTCCAAGTGCATGGATCGCTTTTCGGATTTTCAAAAATTCATTAAAAATATTCTTCAAGAGATATGCAAATATATTCAACGGATTCTTGTTCAGGGCATGCTTGACTATGACTGTGTACAATTTCAAGACATTCCAAGATACTTTTGGGGTCTTTTTTGACAAAAAAGTTAAGTCACTGCCTAAGTGCATGGATCGCTTTCCTGATTTTCAAAAATTCATTAAAAATATTCCTTAAGCGATATGCAAATATTTTCAACGGATTCTTGTTCAGGGCGTCGTTGACTATGACTGAGTACAATTTCAAGACATTCCAACATACTTGGAATGTCCAAGTGCATGGATCGCTTTCCTGATTTTCAAAAGTTCATTAAAAATATTCTTCAAGAGATATGCAAATATATTCAACGGATTCTTGTTCAGGGCATGCTTGACTATGACTGTGTACAATTTCAAGACATTCCAAGATACTTTTGGGGTCTTTTTTGAATAAAAAGTTAAGTCACTGCCTAAGTGCACAGACTTTCCTCATTTTCAAAAATTCATTAAAAATATTCCTTAAGAGATATGCAAATATTTTCAATGGATTCTTGTTCAGGGCGTTGTTGACTATGACTGAGTACAATTTCAAGACATTCCAACATACTTGGAATGTCCAAGTGCATGGATCGCTTTCCGGATTTTCAAAAATTCATTAAAAATATTCTTCAAGAGATATGCAAATATATTCAACGGATTCTTGTTCAGGGCATGCTTGACTATGACTGTGTGCAATTTCAAGACATTCCAAGATACTTTTGGGGTCTTTTTTGACAAAAAAGTTAAGTCACTGCCTAAGTGCATGGATCGCTTTTCTGATTTTCAAAAATTCATTAAAAATATTCCTTAAGCGATATGCAAATATTTTCAACGGATTCTTGTTCAGGGCGTCGTTGACTATGACTGAGTACAATTTCAAAACATTCCAACATACTTGGAATGTCCAAGTGCATGGATCGCTTTCCTGATTTTCAAAAGTTCATTAAAAATATTCTTCAAGAGATATGCAAATATATTCAACGGATTCTTGTTCAGGGCATGCTTGACTATGACTGTGTACAATTTCAAGACATTCCAAGATACTTTTGGGGTCTTTTTTGAATAAAAAGTTAAGTCACTGCCTAAGTGCACAGACTTTCCTCATTTTCAAAAATTCATTAAAAATATTCCTTAAGAGATATGCAAATATTTTCAATGGATTCTTGTTCAGGGCGTTGTTGACTATGACTGAGTACAATTTCAAGACATTCCAACATACTTGGAATGTCCAAGTGCATGGATCGCTTTCCGGATTTTCAAAAATTCATTAAAAATATTCTTCAAGAGATATGCAAATATATTCAACGGATTCTTGTTCAGGGCATGCTTGACTATGACTGTGTACAATTTCAAGACATTCCAAGATACTTTTGGGGTCTTTTTTGAATAAAAAGTTAAGTCACTGCCTAAGTGCATGGATCGCTTTCCTGATTTTCAAAAATTCATTAAAAATATTCCTTAAGCGATATGCAAATATTTTCAACGGATTCTTGTTCAGGGCGTCGTTGACTATGACTGAGTACAATTTCAAGACATTCCAACATACTTGGAATGTCCAAGTGCATGGATCGCTTTCCTGATTTTCAAAAGTTCATTAAAAATATTCTTCAAGAGATATGCAAATATATTCAACGGATTCTTGTTCAGGGCATGCTTGACTATGACTGTGTACAATTTCAAGACATTCCAAGATACTTTTGGGGTCTTTTTTGAATAAAAAGTTAAGTCACTGCCTAAGTGCACAGACTTTCATCATTTTCAAAAATTCATTAAAAATATTCCTTAAGAGATATGCAAATATTTTCAATTGATTCTTGTTCAGGGCGTCGTTGACTATGACTGAGTACAATTTCAAGACATTCCAACATACTTGGAATGTCCAAGTGCATGGATCGCTTTTCGGATTTTCAAAAATTCATTAAAAATATTCTTCAAGAGATATGCAAATATATTCAACGGATTCTTGTTCAGGGCATGCTTGACTATGACTGTGTACAATTTCAAGACATTCCAAGATACTTTTGGGGTCTTTTTTGACAAAAAAGTTAAGTCACTGCCTAAGTGCATGGATCGCTTTCCTGATTTTCAAAAATTCATTAAAAATATTCCTTAAGCGATATGCAAATATTTTCAACGGATTCTTGTTCAGGGCGTCGTTGACTATGACTGAGTACAATTTCAAGACATTCCAACATACTTGGAATGTCCAAGTGCATGGATCGCTTTCCTGATTTTCAAAAGTTCATTAAAAATATTCTTCAAGAGATATGCAAATATATTCAACGGATTCTTGTTCAGGGCATGCTTGACTATGACTGTGTACAATTTCAAGACATTCCAAGATACCTTTGGGGTCTTTTTTGAATAAAAAGTTAAGTCACTGCCTAAGTGCACAGACTTTCATCATTTTCAAAAATTCATTAAAAATATTCCTTAAGAGATATGCAAATATTTTCAATGGATTCTTGTTCAGGGCGTCGTTGACTATGATCGAGTACAATTTCAAGACATTCCAACATACTTGGAATGTCCAAGTGCATGGATCGCTTTCCGGATTTTCAAAAATTCATTAAAAATATTCTTCAAGAGATATGCAAATATATTCAACGGATTCTTGTTCAGGGCATGCTTGACTATGACTGTGTACAATTTCAAGACATTCCAAGATACTTTTGGGGTCTTTTTTGACGAAAAAGTTAAGTCACTGCCTAAGTGCATGGATCGCTTTCCTGATTTTCAAAAATTCATTAAAAATATTCCTTAAGCGATATGCAAATATTCTCAACGGATTCTTGTTCAGGGCGTCGTTGACTATGACCGAGTACAATTTCAAGACATTCCAACATACTTTGAATGTCCAAGTACATGGATCGCTTTCCTGATTTTCAAAAGTTCATTAAAAATATTCTTCAAGAGATATGCAAATATATTCAACGGATTCTTGTTCAGGGCATGCTTGACTATGACTGTGTACAATTTCAAGACATTCCAAGATACCTTTGGGGTCTTTTTTGAATAAAAAGTTAAGTCACTGCCTAAGTGCACAGACTTTCATCATTTTCAAAAATTCATTAAAAATATTCCTTAAGAGATATGCAAATATTTTCAATGGATTCTTGTTCAGGGCGTCGTTGACTATGACTGAGTACAATTTCAAGACATTCCAACATACTTGGAATGTCCAAGTGCATGGATCGCTTTCCGGATTTTCAAAAATTCATTAAAAATATTCTTCAAGAGATATGCAAATATATTCAACGGATTCTTGTTCAGGGCATGCTTGACTATGACTGTGTACAATTTCAAGACATTCCAAGATACTTTTGGGGTCTTTTTTGACGAAAAAGTTAAGTCACTGCCTAAGTGCATGGATCGCTTTCCTGATTTTCAAAAATTCATTAAAAATATTCCTTAAGCGATATGCAAATATTCTCAACGGATTCTTGTTCAGGGCGTCGTTGACTATGACCGAGTACAATTTCAAGACATTCCAACATACTTTGAATGTCCAAGTACATGGATCGCTTTCCTGATTTTCAAAAGTTCATTAAAAATATTCTTCAAGAGATATGCAAATATATTCAACGGATTCTTGTTCAGGGCATGCTTGACTATGACTGTGTACAATTTCAAGACATTCCAAGATACTTTTGGGGTCTTTTTTGAATAAAAAGTTAAGTCACTGCCTAAGTGCACAGACTTTCCTCATTTTCAAAAATTCATTAAAAATAGTCCTTAAGAGATATGCAAATATTTTCAATTGATTCTTGTTCAGAGCGTCGTTGACTATGACTGAGTACAATTTCAAGACATTCCAACATACTTGGAATGTCCAAGTGCATGGATCGCTTTTCGGATTTTCAAAAATTCATTAAAAATATTCTTCAAGAGATATGCAAATATATTCAACGGTTTCTTGTTCAGGGCATGCTTGACTATGACTGTGTACAATTTCAAGACATTCCAAGATACTTTTGGGGTCTTTTTTGACAAAAAAGTTAAGTCACTGCCTAAGTGCATGGATTGCTTTCCTGATTTTCAAAAATTCATTAAAAATATTCCTTAAGCGATATGCAAATATTTTCAACGGATTCTTGTTCAGGGCGTCGTTGACTATGACTGAGTACAATTTCAAGACATTCCAACATACTTGGAATGTCCAAGTGCATGGATCGCTTTCGGGATTTTCAAAAATTCATTAAAAATATTCTTCAAGAGATATGCAAATATATTCAACGGATTCTTGTTCAGGGCATGCTTGACTATGACTGTGTACAATTTCAAGACATTCCAAGATACTTTTGGGGTCTTTTTTGAATAAAAAGTTAAGTCACTGCCTAAGTGCACAGACTTTCCTCATTTCCAAAAATTCATTAAAAATATTCCTTAAGAGATATGCAAATATTTTCAATGGATTCTTGTTCAGGGCGTCGTTGACTATGACCGAGTACAATTTCAAGACATTCCAACATACTTGGAATGTCCAAGTGCATGGATCGCTTTCCGGATTTTCAAAAATTCATTAAAAATATTCTTCAAGAGATATGCAAATATATTCAACGGATTCTTGTTCAGGGCATGCTTGACTATGACTGTGTACAATTTCAAGACATTCCAAGATACTTTTGGGGTCTTTTTTGACGAAAAAGTTAAGTCACTGCCTAAGTGCATGGATCGCTTTCCTGATTTTCAAAAATTCATTAAAAATATTCCTTAAGCGATATGCAAATATTTTCAACGGATTCTTGTTCAGGGCGTCGTTGACTATGACTGAGTACAATTTCAAGACATTCCAACATACTTGGAATGTCCAAGTGCATGGATCGCTTTCCGGATTTTCAAAAATTCATTAAAAATATTCTTCAAGAGATATGCAAATATATTCAACGGATTCTTATTCAGGGCATGCTTGACTATGACTGTGTACAATTTCAAGACATTCCAATTTACTTTTGGGGTTTTTTTTGAAAAAAAAGTCAAGTCACTAAGTGCATCAGGACAAATGGATCGTTTCCTTCGTCTCACCTGATATCCTGCTGTGTGATCCACGGTGTCCAAACGTTTGTTTCCAGCGACTGGACGACATGGATGAACTCCTGCAGCTTTAATTCTTTAAAAACAACCCAAAAACATCAAAAGTTAAGTCACTGCCTAAGTGCATGGATCGCTTTCCTGATTTTCAAAAATTCATTAAAAATATTCCTCAAGAGATATGCAAATATATTCAACGGATTCTTGTTCAGGGCATGCTTGACTATGACTGTGTACAATTTCAAGACATTCCAAGATACTTTTGGGGTCTTTTTTGAAAAAAAAGTCAAGTCACTAAGTGCATCAGGGCAAATGGATCGTTTCCTCCGTCTCACCTTATTTCCTGCTGTGTGATCCATGGTGTCCAAACGTTTGTTTCCAGCGACTGGGCGACATGGATGAACTCCTGCAGCTTTAATGCTTTAAAAGCAAACCAAAAACATCAAAAGTTAAGTCACTGCCTAAGTGCATGGATCGCTTTCCTAATTTTCAAAAATTCATTAAAAATATTCCTTAAGAGATATGCAAATATTTTCAATTGATTCTTGTTCAGGGCGTCGTTGACTATGACTGAGTACAATTTCAAGACATTCCAACATACTTGGAATGTCCAAGTGCATGGATCGCTTTTCGGATTTTCAAAAATTCATTAAAAATATTCTTCAAGAGATATGCAAATATATTCAACGGATTCTTGTTCAGGGCATGCTTGACTATGACTGTGTACAATTTCAAGACATTCCAAGATACTTTTGGGGTCTTTTTTGAATAAAAAGTTAAGTCACTGCCTAAGTGCATGGATCGCTTTCCTGATTTTCAAAAATTCATTAAAAATATTCCTTAAGCGATATGCAAATATTTTCAACGGATTCTTGTTCAGGGCGTCGTTGACTATGACTGAGTACAATTTCAAGACATTCCAACATACTTGGAATGTCCAAGTGCATGGATCGCTTTCCTGATTTTCAAAAGTTCATTAAAAATATTCTTCAAGAGATATGCAAATATATTCAACGGATTCTTGTTCAGGGCATGCTTGACTATGACTGTGTACAATTTCAAGACATTCCAAGATACCTTTGGGGTCTTTTTTGGATAAAAAGTTAAGTCACTGCCTAAGTGCACAGACTTTCATCATTTTCAAAACTTCATTAAAAATATTCCTTAAGAGATATGCAAATATTTTCAATGGATTCTTGTTCAGGGCGTCGTTGACTATGACCGAGTACAATTTCAAGACATTCCAACATACTTGGAATGTCCAAGTGCATGGATCGCTTTCCGGATTTTCAAAAATTCATTAAAAATATTCTTCAAGAGATATGCAAATATATTCAACGGATTCTTGTTTAGGGCATGCTTGACTATGACTGTGTACAATTTCAAGACATTCCAAGATACTTTTGGGGTCTTTTTTGACGAAAAAGTTAAGTCACTGCCTCAGTGCATGGATCGCTTTCCTGATTTTCAGAAATTCTTTAAAAATATTCCTTAAACGATATGCAAATATTTTCAACGGATTCTTGTTCAGGGCGTCGTTGACTATGACTGAGTACAATTTCAAGACATTCCAACATACTTGGAATGTCCAAGTGCATGGATCGCTTTCCTGATTTTCAAAAGTTCATTAAAAATATTCTTCAAGAGATATGCAAATATATTCAACGGATTCTTGTTCAGGGCATGCTTGACTATGACTGTGTACAATTTCAAGACATTCCAGGATACTTTTGGGGTCTTTTTTGAATAAAAAGTTAAGTCACTGCCTAAGTGCACAGACTTTCATCATTTTCAAAAATTCATTAAAAATATTCCTTAAGAGATATGCAAATATTTTCAATTGATTCTTGTTCAGGGCGTCGTTGACTATGACTGAGTACAATTTCAAGACATTCCAACATACTTGGAATGTCCAAGTGCATGGATCGCTTTTCAGATTTTCAAAAATTCATTAAAAATATTCTTCAAGAGATATGCAAATATATTCAACGGATTCTTGTTCAGGGCATGCTTGACTATGACTGTGTACAATTTCAAGACATTCCAAGATACTTTTGGGGTCTTTTTTGACAAAAAAGTTAAGTCACTGCCTAAGTGCATGGATCGCTTTCCTGATTTTCAAAAATTCATTAAAAATATTCCTTAAGCGATATGCAAATATTTTCAACGGATTCTTGTTCAGGGCGTCGTTGACTATGACTGAGTACAATTTCAAGACATTCCAACATACTTGGAATGTCCAAGTGCATGGATCGCTTTCCTGATTTTCAAAAGTTCATTAAAAATATTCTTCAAGAGATATGCAAATATATTCAACGGATTCTTGTTCAGGGCATGCTTGACTATGACTGTGTACAATTTCAAGACATTCCAAGATACCTTTGGGGTCTTTTTTGAATAAAAAGTTAAGTCACTGCCTAAGTGCACAGACTTTCATCATTTTCAAAAATTCATTAAAAATATTCCTTAAGAGATATGCAAATATTTTCAATGGATTCTTGTTCAGGGCGTCGTTGACTATGACTGAGTACAATTTCAAGACATTCCAACATACTTGGAATGTCCAAGTGCATGGATCGCTTTCCGGATTTTCAAAAATTCATTAAAAATATTCTTCAAGAGATATGCAAATATATTCAACGGATTCTTGTTCAGGGCATGCTTGACTATGACTGTGTACAATTTCAAGACATTCCAAGATACTTTTGGGGTCTTTTTTGACGAAAAAGTTAAGTCACTGCCTAAGTGCATGGATCGCTTTCCTGATTTTCAGAAATTCTTTAAAAATATTCCTTAAACGATATGCAAATATTTTCAACGGATTCTTGTTCAGGGCGTCGTTGACTATGACTGAGTACAATTTCAAGACATTCCAACATACTTGGAATGTCCAAGTGCATGGATCGCTTTCCTGATTTTCAAAAGTTCATTAAAAATATTCTTCAAGAGATATGCAAATATATTCAACGGATTCTTGTTCAGGGCATGCTTGACTATGACTGTGTACAATTTCAAGACATTCCAAGATACTTTTGGGGTCTTTTTTGAATAAAAAGTTAAGTCACTGCCTAAGTGCACAGACTTTCCTCATTTTCAAAAATTCATTAAAAATATTCCTTAAGAGATATGCAAATATTTTCAATTGATTCTTGTTCAGGGCGTCGTTGACTATGACTGAGTACAATTTCAAGACATTCCAACATACTTGGAATGTCCAAGTGCATGGATCGCTTTTCGGATTTTCAAAAATTCATTAAAAATATTCTTCAAGAGATATGCAAATATATTCAACGGATTCTTGTTCAGGGCATGCTTGACTATGACTGTGTACAATTTCAAGACATTCCAAGATACTTTTGGGGTCTTTTTTGACGAAAAAGTTAAGTCACTGCCTAAGTGCATGGATCGCTTTCCTGATTTTCAGAAATTCTTTAAAAATATTCCTTAAACGATATGCAAATATTTTCAACGGATTCTTGTTCAGGGCGTCGTTGACAATGACTGAGTACAATTTCAAGACATTCCAACATACTTGGAATGTCCAAGTGCATGGATCGCTTTCCTGATTTTCAAAAGTTCATTAAAAATATTCTTCAAGAGATATGCAAATATATTCAACGGATTCTTGTTCAGGGCATGCTTGACTATGACTGTGTACAATTTCAAGACATTCCAAGATACTTTTGGGGTCTTTTTTGAATAAAAAGTTAAGTCACTGCCTAAGTGCACAGACTTTCCTCATTTTCAAAAATTCATTAAAAATATTCCTTAAGAGATATGCAAATATTTTCAATGGATTCTTGTTCAGGGCGTCGTTGACTATGACCGAGTACAATTTCAAGACATTCCAACATACTTGGAATGTCCAAGTGCATGGATCGCTTTCCGGATTTTCAAAAATTCATTAAAAATATTCTTCAAGAGATATGCAAATATATTCAACGGATTCTTGTTCAGGGCATTCTTGACTATGACTGTGTACAATTTCAAGACATTCCAAGATACTTTTGGGGTCTTTTTTGACGAAAAAGTTAAGTCACTGCCTAAGTGCATGGATCGCTTTCCTGATTTTCAGAAATTCTTTAAAAATATTCCTTAAACGATATGCAAATATTTTCAACGGATTCTTGTTCAGGGCGTCGTTGACTATGACTGAGTACAATTTCAAGACATTCCAACATACTTTGAATGTCCAAGTACATGGATCGCTTTCCTGATTTTCAAAAATTCATTAAAAATATTCCTTAAGCGATATGCAAATATTTTCAACGGATTCTTGTTCAGGGCGTCGTTGACTATGACCGAGTACAATTTCAAGACATTCCAACATACTTTGAATGTCCAAGTACATGGATCGCTTTCCTGATTTTCAAAAGTTCATTAAAAATATTCTTCAAGAGATATGCAAATATATTCAACGGATTCTTGTTCAGGGCATGCTTGACTATGACTGTGTACAATTTCAAGACATTCCAAGATACTTTTGGGGTCTTTTTTGAATGAAAAGTTAAGTCACTGGCTTAGTGCACAGACTTTCCTCATTTTCAAAAATTCATTAAAAATATTCCTTAAGAGATATGCAAATATTTTCAATTGATTCTTGTTCAGAGCGTCGTTGACTATGACTGAGTACAATTTCAAGACATTCCAACATACTTGGAATGTCCAAGTGCATGGATCGCTTTTCGGATTTTCAAAAATTCATTAAAAATATTCTTCAAAAGATATGCAAATATATTCAACGGATTCTTGTTCAGGGCATGCTTGACTATGACTGTGTACAATTTCAAGACATTCCAAGATACTTTTGGGGTCTTTTTTGACGAAAAAGTTAAGTCACTGCCTAAGTGCATGGATCGCTTTCCTGATTTTCAAAAATTCATTAAAAATATTCCTTAAGCGATATGCAAATATTTTCAACGGATTCTTGTTCAGGGCGTCGTTGACTATGACTGAGTACAATTTCAAGACATTCCAACATACTTGGAATGTCCAAGTGCATGGATCGCTTTCCTGATTTTCAAAAGTTCATTAAAAATATTCTTCAAGAGATATGCAAATATATTCAACGGATTCTTGTTCAGGGCATGCTTGACTATGACTGTGTACAATTTCAAGACATTCCAAGATACTTTTGGGGTCTTTTTTGACGAAAAAGTTAAGTCACTGCCTAAGTGCATGGATCGCTTTCCTGATTTTCAGAAATTCTTTAAAAATATTCCTTAAACGATATGCAAATATTTTCAACGGATTCTTGTTCAGGGCGTCGTTGACTATGACTGAGTACAATTTCAAGACATTCCAACATACTTGGAATGTCCAAGTGCATGGATCGCTTTCCTGATTTTCAAAAGTTCATTAAAAATATTCTTCAAGAGATATGCAAATATATTCAACGGATTCTTGTTCAGGGCATGCTTGACTATGACTGTGTACAATTTCAAGACATATCAAGATACTTTTGGGGTCTTTTTTGAATAAAAAGTTAAGTCACTGCCTAAGTGCACAGACTTTCCTCATTTTCAAAAATTCATTAAAAATATTCCTTAAGAGATATGCAAATATTTTCAATTGATTCTTGTTCAGGGCGTCGTTGACTATGACTGAGTACAATTTCAAGACATTCCAACATACTTGGAATGTCCAAGTGCATGGATCGCTTTTCGGATTTTCAAAAATTCATTAAAAATATTCTTCAAGAGATATGCAAATATATTCAACGGTTTCTTGTTCAGGGCATGCTTGACTATGACTGTGTACAATTTCAAGACATTCCAAGATACTTTTGGGGTCTTTTTTGACAAAAAAGTTAAGTCACTGCCTAAGTGCATGGATTGCTTTCCTGATTTTCAAAAATTCATTAAAAATATTCCTTAAGCGATATGCAAATATTTTCAACGGATTCTTGTTCAGGGCGTCGTTGACTATGACTGAGTACAATTTCAAGACATTCCAACATACTTGGAATGTCCAAGTGCATGGATCGCTTTCCGGATTTTCAAAAATTCATTAAAAATATTCTTCAAGAGATATGCAAATATATTCAACGGATTCTTGTTCAGGGCATGCTTGACTATGACTGTGTACAATTTCAAGACATTCCAAGATACTTTTGGGGTCTTTTTTGAATAAAAAGTTAAGTCACTGCCTAAGTGCACAGACTTTCCTCATTTCCAAAAATTCATTAAAAATATTCCTTAAGAGATATGCAAATATTTTCAATGGATTCTTGTTCAGGGCGTCGTTGACTATGACCGAGTACAAT
The DNA here is from genome assembly GCF_963457635.1 of Microchirus variegatus. Taxonomy (NCBI): domain Eukaryota; kingdom Metazoa; phylum Chordata; class Actinopteri; order Pleuronectiformes; family Soleidae; genus Microchirus; species Microchirus variegatus. The sequence goes on from NW_028154766.1 coordinate 288,499, forward strand.
TTCAAGACATTCCAACATACTTGGAATGTCCAAGTGCATGGATCGCTTTCCGGATTTTCAAAAATTCATTAAAAATATTCTTCAAGAGATATGCAAATATATTCAACGGATTCTTGTTCAGGGCATGCTTGACTATGACTGTGTACAATTTCAAGACATTCCAAGATACTTTTGGGGTCTTTTTTGACGAAAAAGTTAAGTCACTGCCTAAGTGCATGGATCGCTTTCCTGATTTTCAAAAATTCATTAAAAATATTCCTTAAGCGATATGCAAATATTTTCAACGGATTCTTGTTCAGGGCGTCGTTGACTATGACTGAGTACAATTTCAAGACATTCCAACATACTTGGAATGTCCAAGTGCATGGATCGCTTTCCGGATTTTCAAAAATTCATTAAAAATATTCTTCAAGAGATATGCAAATATATTCAACGGATTCTTATTCAGGGCATGCTTGACTATGACTGTGTACAATTTCAAGACATTCCAATTTACTTTTGGGTTTTTTTTTGAAAAAAAAGTCAAGTCACTAAGTGCATCAGGGCAAATGGATCGTTTCCTTCGTCTCACCTGATATCCTGCTGTGTGATCCACGGTGTCCAAACGTTTGTTTCCAGCGACTGGGCGACATGGATGAACTCCTGCAGCTTTAATGCTTTAAAAACAAACCAAAAACATCAAAAGTTAAGTCACTGCCTAAGTGCATGGATCGCTTTCCTAATTTTCAAAAATTCATTAAAAATATTCCTTAAGAGATATGCAAATATTTTCAATTGATTCTTGTTCAGGGCGTCGTTGACTATGACTGAGTACAATTTCAAGACATTCCAACATACTTGGAATGTCCAAGTGCATGGATCGCTTTTCGGATTTTCAAAAATTCATTAAAAATATTCTTCAAGAGATATGCAAATATATTCAACGGATTCTTGTTCAGGGCATGCTTGACTATGACTGTGTACAATTTCAAGACATTCCAAGATACTTTTGGGGTCTTTTTTGAATAAAAAGTTAAGTCACTGCCTAAGTGCATGGATCGCTTTCCTGATTTTCAAAAATTCATTAAAAATATTCCTTAAGCGATATGCAAATATTTTCAACGGATTCTTGTTCAGGGCGTCGTTGACTATGACTGAGTACAATTTCAAGACATTCCAACATACTTGGAATGTCCAAGTGCATGGATCGCTTTCCTGATTTTCAAAAGTTCATTAAAAATATTCTTCAAGAGATATGCAAATATATTCAACGGATTCTTGTTCAGGGCATGCTTGACTATGACTGTGTACAATTTCAAGACATTCCAAGATACCTTTGGGGTCTTTTTTGGATAAAAAGTTAAGTCACTGCCTAAGTGCACAGACTTTCATCATTTTCAAAAATTCATTAAAAATATTCCTTAAGAGATATGCAAATATTTTCAATGGATTCTTGTTCAGGGCGTCGTTGACTATGACCGAGTACAATTTCAAGACATTCCAACATACTTGGAATGTCCAAGTGCATGGATCGCTTTTCGGATTTTCAAAAATTCATTAAAAATATTCTTCAAGAGATATGCAAATATATTCAACGGATTCTTGTTCAGGGCATGCTTGACTATGACTGTGTACAATTTCAAGACATTCCAAGATACTTTTGGGGTCTTTTTTGACAAAAAAGTTAAGTCACTGCCTAAGTGCATGGATCGCTTTTCTGATTTTCAAAAATTCATTAAAAATATTCCTTAAGCGATATGCAAATATTTTCAACGGATTCTTGTTCAGGGCGTCGTTGACTATGACTGAGTACAATTTCAAAACATTCCAACATACTTGGAATGTCCAAGTGCATGGATCGCTTTCCTGATTTTCAAAAGTTCATTAAAAATATTCTTCAAGAGATATGCAAATATATTCAACGGATTCTTGTTCAGGGCATGCTTGACTATGACTGTGTACAATTTCAAGACATTCCAAGATACTTTTGGGGTCTTTTTTGAATAAAAAGTTAAGTCACTGCCTAAGTGCACAGACTTTCATCATTTTCAAAAATTCATTAAAAATATTCCTTAAGAGATATGCAAATATTTTCAATGGATTCTTGTTCAGGGCGTCGTTGACTATGACCGAGTACAATTTCAAGACATTCCAACATACTTGGAATGTCCAAGTGCATGGATCGCTTTCCGGATTTTCAAAAATTCATTAAAAATATTCTTCAAGAGATATGCAAATATATTCAACGGATTCTTGTTCAGGGCATGCTTGACTATGACTGTGTACAATTTCAAGACATTCCAAGATACTTTTGGGGTCTTTTTTGACGAAAAAGTTAAGTCACTGCCTAAGTGCATGGATCGCTTTCCTGATTTTCAGAAATTCTTTAAAAATATTCCTTAAACGATATGCAAATATTTTCAACGGATTCTTGTTCAGGGCGTCGTTGACTATGACTGAGTACAATTTCAAGACATTCCAACATACTTGGAATGTCCAAGTGCATGGATCGCTTTCCTGATTTTCAAAAGTTCATTAAAAATATTCTTCAAGAGATATGCAAATATATTCAACGGATTCTTGTTCAGGGCATGCTTGACTATGACTGTGTACAATTTCAAGACATTCCAAGATACTTTTGGGGTCTTTTTTGACGAAAAAGTTAAGTCACTGCCTAAGTGCATGGATCGCTTTCCTGATTTTCAGAAATTCTTTAAAAATATTCCTTAAACGATATGCAAATATTTTCAACGGATTCTTGTTCAGGGCGTCGTTGACTATGACTGAGTACAATTTCAAGACATTCCAACATACTTGGAATGTCCAAGTGCATGGATCGCTTTCCTGATTTTCAAAAGTTCATTAAAAATATTCTTCAAGAGATATGCAAATATATTCAACGGATTCTTGTTCAGGGCATGCTTGACTATGACTGTGTACAATTTCAAGACATATCAAGATACTTTTGGGGTCTTTTTTGAATAAAAAGTTAAGTCACTGCCTAAGTGCACAGACTTTCCTCATTTTCAAAAATTCATTAAAAATATTCCTTAAGAGATATGCAAATATTTTCAATTGATTCTTGTTCAGGGCGTCGTTGACTATGACTGAGTACAATTTCAAGACATTCCAACATACTTGGAATGTCCAAGTGCATGGATCGCTTTTCGGATTTTCAAAAATTCATTAAAAATATTCTTCAAGAGATATGCAAATATATTCAACGGATTCTTGTTCAGGGCATGCTTGACTATGACTGTGTACAATTTCAAGACATTCCAAGATACTTTTGGGGTCTTTTTTGACAAAAAAGTTAAGTCACTGCCTAAGTGCATGGATTGCTTTCCTGATTTTCAAAAATTCATTAAAAATATTCCTTAAGCGATATGCAAATATTTTCAACGGATTCTTGTTCAGGGCGTCGTTGACTATGACTGAGTACAATTTCAAGACATTCCAACATACTTGGAATGTCCAAGTGCATGGATCGCTTTCCGGATTTTCAAAAATTCATTAAAAATATTCTTCAAGAGATATGCAAATATATTCAACGGATTCTTGTTCAGGGCATGCTTGACTATGACTGTGTACAATTTCAAGACATTCCAAGATACTTTTGGGGTCTTTTTTGAATAAAAAGTTAAGTCACTGCCTAAGTGCACAGACTTTCCTCATTTCCAAAAATTCATTAAAAATATTCCTTAAGAGATATGCAAATATTTTCAATGGATTCTTGTTCAGGGCGTCGTTGACTATGACCGAGTACAATTTCAAGACATTCCAACATACTTGGAATGTCCAAGTGCATGGATCGCTTTCCTGATTTTCAAAAATTCATTAAAAATATTCTTCAAGAGATATGCAAATATATTCAACGGATTCTTGTTCAGGGCATGCTTGACTATGACTGTGTACAATTTCAAGACATTCCAAGATACTTTTGGGGTCTTTTTTGACGAAAAAGTTAAGTCACTGCCTAAGTGCATGGATCGCTTTCCTGATTTTCAAAAATTCATTAAAAATATTCCTTAAGCGATATGCAAATATTTTCAACGGATTCTTGTTCAGGGCGTCGTTGACTATGACTGAGTACAATTTCAAGACATTCCAACATACTTGGAATGTCCAAGTGCATGGATCGCTTTCCGGATTTTCAAAAATTCATTAAAAATATTCTTCAAGAGATATGCAAATATATTCAACGGATTCTTATTCAGGGCATGCTTGACTATGACTGTGTACAATTTCAAGACATTCCAATTTACTTTTGGGGTTTTTTTTGAAAAAAAAGTCAAGTCACTAAGTGCATCAGGGCAAATGGATCGTTTCCTTCGTCTCACCTGATATCCTGCTGTGTGATCCACGGTGTCCAAACGTTTGTTTCCAGCGACTGGACGACATGGATGAACTCCTGCAGCTTTAATTCTTTAAAAACAACCCAAAAACATCAAAAGTTAAGTCACTGCCTAAGTGCATGGATCGCTTTCCGGATTTTCAAAAATTCATTAAAAATATTCTTCAAGAGATATGCAAATATATTCAACGGATTCTTATTCAGGGCATGCTTGACTATGACTGTGTACAATTTCAAGACATTCCAATTTACTTTTGGGGTTTTTTTTGAAAAAAAAGTCAAGTCACTAAGTGCATCAGGGCAAATGGATCGTTTCCTTCGTCTCACCTGATATCCTGCTGTGTGATCCACGGTGTCCAAACGTTTGTTTCCAGCGACTGGGCGACATGGATGAACTCCTGCAGCTTTAATGCTTTAAAAACAAACCAAAAACATCAAAAGTTAAGTCACTGCCTAAGTGCATGGATCGCTTTCCTAATTTTCAAAAATTCATTAAAAATATTCCTTAAGAGATATGCAAATATTTTCAATTGATTCTTGTTCAGGGCGTCGTTGACTATGACTGAGTACAATTTCAAGACATTCCAACATACTTGGAATGTCCAAGTGCATGGATCGCTTTTCGGATTTTCAAAAATTCATTAAAAATATTCTTCAAGAGATATGCAAATATATTCAACGGATTCTTGTTCAGGGCATGCTTGACTATGACTGTGTACAATTTCAAGACATTCCAAGATACTTTTGGGGTCTTTTTTGAATAAAAAGTTAAGTCACTGCCTAAGTGCATGGATCGCTTTCCTGATTTTCAAAAATTCATTAAAAATATTCCTTAAGCGATATGCAAATATTTTCAACGGATTCTTGTTCAGGGCGTCGTTGACTATGACTGAGTACAATTTCAAGACATTCCAACATACTTGGAATGTCCAAGTGCATGGATCGCTTTCCGGATTTTCAAAAATTCATTAAAAATATTCTTCAAGAGATATGCAAATATATTCAACGGATTCTTATTCAGGGCATGCTTGACTATGACTGTGTACAATTTCAAGACATTCCAATTTACTTTTGGGGTTTTTTTTGAAAAAAAGTCAAGTCACTAAGTGCATCAGGGCAAATGGGTCGTTTCCTTCGTCTCACCTGATATCCTGCTGTGTGATCCACGGTGTCCAAACGTTTGTTTCCAGCGACTGGACGACATGGATGAACTCCTGCAGCTTTAATTCTTTAAAAACAACCCAAAAACATCAAAAGTTAAGTCACTGCCTAAGTGCATGGATCGCTTTCCTGATTTTCAAAAATTCATTAAAAATATTCCTCAAGAGATATGCAAATATATTCAACGGATTCTTGTTCAGGGCATGCTTGACTATGACTGTGTACAATTTCAAGACATTCCAAGATACTTTTGGGGTCTTTTTTGACGAAAAAGTTAAGTCACTGCCTAAGTGCATGGATCGCTTTCCTGATTTTCAAAAATTCATTAAAAATATTCCTTAAGCGATATGCAAATATTTTCAACGGATTCTTGTTCAGGGCGTCGTTGACTATGACTGAGTACAATTTCAAGACATTCCAACATACTTGGAATGTCCAAGTGCATGGATCGCTTTCCGGATTTTCAAAAATTCATTAAAAATATTCTTCAAGAGATATGCAAATATATTCAACGGATTCTTATTCAGGGCATGCTTGACTATGACTGTGTACAATTTCAAGACATTCCAATTTACTTTTGGGGTTTTTTTTGAAAAAAAAGTCAAGTCACTAAGTGCATCAGGGCAAATGGATCGTTTCCTTCGTCTCACCTGATATCCTGCTGTGTGATCCACGGTGTCCAAACGTTTGTTTCCAGCGACTGGGCGACATGGATGAACTCCTGCAGCTTTAATGCTTTAAAAACAAACCAAAAACATCAAAAGTTAAGTCACTGCCTAAGTGCATGGATCGCTTTCCTAATTTTCAAAAATTCATTAAAAATATTCCTTAAGAGATATGCAAATATTTTCAATTGATTCTTGTTCAGGGCGTCGTTGACTATGACTGAGTACAATTTCAAGACATTCCAACATACTTGGAATGTCCAAGTGCATGGATCGCTTTTCGGATTTTCAAAAATTCATTAAAAATATTCTTCAAGAGATATGCAAATATATTCAACGGATTCTTGTTCAGGGCATGCTTGACTATGACTGTGTACAATTTCAAGACATTCCAAGATACTTTTGGGGTCTTTTTTGAATAAAAAGTTAAGTCACTGCCTAAGTGCATGGATCGCTTTCCTGATTTTCAAAAATTCATTAAAAATATTCCTTAAGCGATATGCAAATATTTTCAACGGATTCTTGTTCAGGGCGTCGTTGACTATGACTGAGTACAATTTCAAGACATTCCAACATACTTGGAATGTCCAAGTGCATGGATCGCTTTCCGGATTTTCAAAAATTCATTAAAAATATTCTTCAAGAGATATACAAATATATTCAACGGATTCTTATTCAGGGCATGCTTGACTATGACTGTGTACAATTTCAAGACATTCCAATTTACTTTTGGGGTTTTTTTTGAAAAAAAAGTCAAGTCACTAAGTGCATCAGGGCAAATGGATCGTTTCCTTCGTCTCACCTGATATCCTGCTGTGTGATCCACGGTGTCCAAACGTTTGTTTCCAGCGACTGGACGACATGGATGAACTCCTGCAGCTTTAATTCTTTAAAAACAACCCAAAAACATCAAAAGTTAAGTCACTGCCTAAGTGCATGGATCGCTTTCCTGATTTTCAAAAATTCATTAAAAATATTCCTCAAGAGATATGCAAATATATTCAACGGATTCTTGTTCAGGGCATGCTTGACTATGACTGTGTACAATTTCAAGACATTCCAAGATACTTTTGGGGTCTTTTTTGACGAAAAAGTTAAGTCACTGCCTAAGTGCATGGATCGCTTTCCTGATTTTCAAAAATTCATTAAAAATATTCCTTAAGCGATATGCAAATATTTTCAACGGATTCTTGTTCAGGGCGTCGTTGACTATGACTGAGTACAATTTCAAGACATTCCAACATACTTGGAATGTCCAAGTGCATGGATCGCTTTCCGGATTTTCAAAAATTCATTAAAAATATTCTTCAAGAGATATGCAAATATATTCAACGGATTCTTATTCAGGGCATGCTTGACTATGACTGTGTACAATTTCAAGACATTCCAATTTACTTTTGGGGTTTTTTTTGAAAAAAAAGTCAAGTCACTAAGTGCATCAGGGCAAATGGATCGTTTCCTTCGTCTCACCTGATATCCTGCTGTGTGATCCACGGTGTCCAAACGTTTGTTTCCAGCGACTGGGCGACATGGATGAACTCCTGCAGCTTTAATGCTTTAAAAACAAACCAAAAACATCAAAAGTTAAGTCACTGCCTAAGTGCATGGATCGCTTTCCTAATTTTCAAAAATTCATTAAAAATATTCCTTAAGAGATATGCAAATATTTTCAATTGATTCTTGTTCAGGGCGTCGTTGACTATGACTGAGTACAATTTCAAGACATTCCAACATACTTGGAATGTCCAAGTGCATGGATCGCTTTTCGGATTTTCAAAAATTCATTAAAAATATTCTTCAAGAGATATGCAAATATATTCAACGGATTCTTGTTCAGGGCATGCTTGACTATGACTGTGTACAATTTCAAGACATTCCAAGATACTTTTGGGGTCTTTTTTGAATAAAAAGTTAAGTCACTGCCTAAGTGCATGGATCGCTTTCCTGATTTGCAAAAATTCATTAAAAATATTCCTTAAGCGATATGCAAATATTTTCAACGGATTCTTGTTCAGGGCGTCGTTGACTATGACTGAGTACAATTTCAAGACATTCCAACATACTTGGAATGTCCAAGTGCATGGATCGCTTTCCTGATTTTCAAAAGTTCATTAAAAATATTCTTCAAGAGATATGCAAATATATTCAACGGATTCTTGTTCAGGGCATGCTTGACTATGACTGTGTACAATTTCAAGACATTCCAAGATACCTTTGGGGTCTTTTTTGGATAAAAAGTTAAGTCACTGCCTAAGTGCACAGACTTTCATCATTTTCAAAAATTCATTAAAAATATTCCTTAAGAGATATGCAAATATTTTCAATGGATTCTTGTTCAGGGCGTCGTTGACTATGACCGAGTACAATTTCAAGACATTCCAACATACTTGGAATGTCCAAGTGCATGGATCGCTTTCCGGATTTTCAAAAATTCATTAAAAATATTCTTCAAGAGATATGCAAATATATTCAACGGATTCTTGTTCAGGGCATGCTTGACTATGACTGTGTACAATTTCAAGACATTCCAAGATACTTTTGGGGTCTTTTTTGACGAAAAAGTTAAGTCACTGCCTAAGTGCATGGATCGCTTTCCTGATTTTCAGAAATTCTTTAAAAATATTCCTTAAACGATATGCAAATATTTTCAACGGATTCTTGTTCAGGGCATGCTTGACTATGACTGTGTACAATTTCAAGACATTCCAGGATACTTTTGGGGTCTTTTTTGAATAAAAAGTTAAGTCACTGCCTAAGTGCACAGACTTTCCTCATTTTCAAAAATTCATTAAAAATATTCCTTAAGAGATATGCAAATATTTTCAATTGATTCTTGTTCAGGGCGTCGTTGACTATGACTGAGTACAATTTCAAGACATTCCAACATACTTGGAATGTCCAAGTGCATGGATCGCTTTTCGGATTTTCAAAAACTCATTAAAAATATTCTTCAAGAGATATGCAAATATATTCAACGGATTCTTGTTCAGGGCATGCTTGACTATGACTGTGTACAATTTCAAGACATTCCAAGATACTTTTGGGGTCTTTTTTGACAAAAAAGTTAAGTCACTGCCTAAGTGCATGGATCGCTTTCCTGATTTTCAAAAATTCATTAAAAATATTCCTTAAGCGATATGCAAATATTTTCAACGGATTCTTGTTCAGGGCGTCGTTGACTATGACTGAGTACAATTTCAAGACATTCCAACATACTTGGAATGTCCAAGTGCATGGATCGCTTTCCTGATTTTCAAAAGTTCATTAAAAATATTCTTCAAGAGATATGCAAATATATTCAACGGATTCTTGTTCAGGGCATGCTTGACTATGACTGTGTACAATTTCAAGACATTCCAAGATACTTTTGGGGTCTTTTTTGAATAAAAAGTTAAGTCACTGCCTAAGTGCATGGATCGCTTTCCTGATTTTCAAAAATTCATTAAAAATATTCCTTAAGCGATATGCAAATATTTTCAACGGATTCTTGTTCAGGGCGTCGTTGACTATGACTGAGTACAATTTCAAGACATTCCAACATACTTGGAATGTCCAAGTGCATGGATCGCTTTCCGGATTTTCAAAAATTCATTAAAAATATTCTTCAAGAGATATGCAAATATATTCAACGGATTCTTATTCAGGGCATGCTTGACTATGACTGTGTACAATTTCAAGACATTCCAATTTACTTTTGGGGTTTTTTTTGAAAAAAAAGTCAAGTCACTAAGTGCATCAGGGCAAATGGATCGTTTCCTTCGTCTCACCTGATATCCTGCTGTGTGATCCACGGTGTCCAAACGTTTGTTTCCAGCGACTGGACGACATGGATGAACTCCTGCAGCTTTAATTCTTTAAAAACAACCCAAAAACATCAAAAGTTAAGTCACTGCCTAAGTGCATGGATCGCTTTCCTGATTTTCAAAAATTCATTAAAAATATTCCTCAAGAGATATGCAAATATATTCAACGGATTCTTGTTCAGGGCATGCTTGACTATGACTGTGTACAATTTCAAGACATTCCAAGATACTTTTGGGGTCTTTTTTGACGAAAAAGTTAAGTCACTGCCTAAGTGCATGGATCGCTTTCCTGATTTTCAAAAATTCATTAAAAATATTCCTTAAGCGATATGCAAATATTTTCAACGGATTCTTGTTCAGGGCGTCGTTGACTATGACTGAGTACAATTTCAAGACATTCCAACATACTTGGAATGTCCAAGTGCATGGATCGCTTTCCGGATTTTCAAAAATTCATTAAAAATATTCTTCAAGAGATATGCAAATATATTCAACGGATTCTTATTCAGGGCATGCTTGACTATGACTGTGTACAATTTCAAGACATTCCAATTTACTTTTGGGGTTTTTTTTGAAAAAAAAGTCAAGTCACTAAGTGCATCAGGGCAAATGGATCGTTTCCTTCGTCTCACCTGATATCCTGCTGTGTGATCCACGGTGTCCAAACGTTTGTTTCCAGCGACTGGGCGACATGGATGAACTCCTGCAGCTTTAATGCTTTAAAAACAAACCAAAAACATCAAAAGTTAAGTCACTGCCTAAGTGCATGGATCGCTTTCCTAATTTTCAAAAATTCATTAAAAATATTCCTTAAGAGATATGCAAATATTTTCAATTGATTCTTGTTCAGGGCGTCGTTGACTATGACTGAGTACAATTTCAAGACATTCCAACATACTTGGAATGTCCAAGTGCATGGATCGCTTTTCGGATTTTCAAAAATTCATTAAAAATATTCTTCAAGAGATATGCAAATATATTCAACGGATTCTTGTTCAGGGCATGCTTGACTATGACTGTGTACAATTTCAAGACATTCCAAGATACTTTTGGGGTCTTTTTTGAATAAAAAGTTAAGTCACTGCCTAAGTGCATGGATCGCTTTCCTGATTTGCAAAAATTCATTAAAAATATTCCTTAAGCGATATGCAAATATTTTCAACGGATTCTTGTTCAGGGCGTCGTTGACTATGACTGAGTACAATTTCACTTTCCTGATTTTCAAAAGTTCATTAAAAATATTCTTCAAGAGATATGCAAATATATTCAACGGATTCTTGTTCAGGGCATGCTTGACTATGACTGTGTACAATTTCAAGACATTCCAAGATACCTTTGGGGTCTTTTTTGGATAAAAAGTTAAGTCACTGCCTAAGTGCACAGACTTTCATCATTTTCAAAAATTCATTAAAAATATTCCTTAAGAGATATGCAAATATTTTCAATGGATTCTTGTTCAGGGCGTCGTTGACTATGACCGAGTACAATTTCAAGACATTCCAACATACTTGGAATGTCCAAGTGCATGGATCGCTTTCCGGATTTTCAAAAATTCATTAAAAATATTCTTCAAGAGATATGCAAATATATTCAACGGATTCTTGTTCAGGGCATGCTTGACTATGACTGTGTACAATTTCAAGACATTCCAAGATACTTTTGGGGTCTTTTTTGACGAAAAAGTTAAGTCACTGCCTAAGTGCATGGATCGCTTTCCTGATTTTCAGAAATTCTTTAAAAATATTCCTTAAACGATATGCAAATATTTTCAACGGATTCTTGTTCAGGGCATGCTTGACTATGACTGTGTACAATTTCAAGACATTCCAGGATACTTTTGGGGTCTTTTTTGAATAAAAAGTTAAGTCACTGCCTAAGTGCACAGACTTTCCTCATTTTCAAAAATTCATTAAAAATATTCCTTAAGAGATATGCAAATATTTTCAATTGATTCTTGTTCAGGGCGTCGTTGACTATGACTGAGTACAATTTCAAGACATTCCAACATACTTGGAATGTCCAAGTGCATGGATCGCTTTCCTGATTTTCAAAAGTTCATTAAAAATATTCTTCAAGAGATATGCAAATATATTCAACGGATTCTTGTTCAGGGCATGCTTGACTATGACTGTGTACAATTTCAAGACATTCCAAGATACCTTTGGGGTCTTTTTTGAATAAAAAGTTAAGTCACTGCCTAAGTGCACAGACTTTCATCATTTTCAAAAATTCATTAAAAATATTCCTTAAGAGATATGCAAATATTTTCAATGGATTCTTGTTCAGGGCGTCGTTGACTATGACCGAGTACAACTTCAAGACATTCCAACATACTTGGAATGTCCAAGTGCATGGATCGCTTTCCGGATTTTCAAAAAATCATTAAAAATATTCTTCAAGAGATATGCAAATATATTCAACGGATTCTTGTTCAGGGCATGCTTGACTATGACTGTGTACAATTTCAAGACATTCCAAGATACTTTTGGGGTCTTTTTTGACAAAAAAGTTAAGTCACTGCCTAAGTGCATGGATCGCTTTCCTGATTTTCAGAAATTCTTTAAAAATATTCCTTAAAAGATATGCAAATATTTTCAACGGATTCTTGTTCAGGGCGTCGTTGACTATGACTGAGTACAATTTCAAGACATTCCAACATACTTGGAATGTCCAAGTGCATGGATCGCTTTCCTGATTTTCAAAAGTTCATTAAAAATATTCTTCAAGAGATATGCAAATATATTCAACGGATTCTTGTTCAGGGCATGCTTGACTATGACTGTGTACAATTTCAAGACATTCCAAGATACCTTTGGGGTCTTTTTTGAATAAAAAGTTAAGTCACTGCCTAAGTGCATGGATCGCTTTCCTCATTTTCAGAAATTCATTAAAAATATTCCTTAAGCGATATGCAAATATTTTCAACGGATTCTTGTTCAGGGCGTCGTTGACTATGACTGAGTACAATTTCAAGACATTCCAACATACTTGGAATGTCCAAGTGCATGGATCGCTTTCCTGATTTTCAAAAGTTCATTAAAAATATTCTTCAAGAGATATGCAAATATATTCAACGGATTCTTGTTCAGGTCATGCTTGACTATGACTGTGTACAATTTCAAGACATTCCAAGATACCTTTGGGGTCTTTTTTGAATAAAAAGTTAAGTCACTGCCTAAGTGCACAGACTTTCATCATTTTCAAAAATTCATTAAAAATATTCCTTAAGAGATATGCAAATATTTTCAATGGATTCTTGTTCAGGGCGTCGTTGACTATGACCGAGTACAATTTCAAGACATTCCAACATACTTGGAATGTCCAAGTGCATGGATCGCTTTCCGGATTTTCAAAAATTCATTAAAAATATTCTTCAAGAGATATGCAAATATATTCAACGGATTCTTGTTCAGGGCATTCTTGACTATGACTGTGTACAATTTCAAGACATTCCAAGATACTTTTGGGGTCTTTTTTGACGAAAAAGTTAAGTCACTGCCTAAGTGCATGGATCGCTTTCCTGATTTTCAGAAATTCTTTAAAAATATTCCTTAAACGATATGCAAATATTTTCAACGGATTCTTGTTCAGGGCGTCGTTGACTATGACTGAGTACAATTTCAAGACATTCCAACATACTTGGAATGTCCAAGTGCATGGATCGCTTTCCTGATTTTCAAAAGTTCATTAAAAATATCTAAGAGATATGCAAATATATTCAACGGATTCTTGTTCAGGGCATGCTTGACTATGACTGTGTACAATTTCAAGACATTCCAAGATACTTTTGGGGTCTTTTTGACGAAAAAGTTAAGTCACTGCCTAAGTGCATGGATCGCTTTCCTGATTTTCAAAAATTCATTAAAAATATTCCTTAAGCGATATGCAAATATTTTCAACGGATTCTTGTTCAGGGCGTCGTTGACTATGACTGAGTACAATTTCAAGACATTCCAACATACTTGGAATGTCCAAGTGCATGGATCGCTTTCCGGATTTTCAAAAATTCATTAAAAATATTCTTCAAGAGATATGCAAATATATTCAACGGATTCTTATTCAGGGCATGCTTGACTATGACTGTGTACAATTTCAAGACATTCCAATTTACTTTTGGGGTTTTTTTTGAAAAAAAAGTCAAGTCACTAAGTGCATCAGGGCAAATGGATCGTTTCCTTCGTCTCACCTGATATCCTGCTGTGTGATCCACGGTGTCCAAACGTTTGTTTCCAGCGACTGGGCGACATGGATGAACTCCTGCAGCTTTAATGCTTTAAAAACAAACCAAAAACATCAAAAGTTAAGTCACTGCCTAAGTGCATGGATCGCTTTCCTAATTTTCAAAAATTCATTAAAAATATTCCTTAAGAGATATGCAAATATTTTCAATTGATTCTTGTTCAGGGCGTCGTTGACTATGACTGAGTACAATTTCAAGACATTCCAACATACTTGGAATGTCCAAGTGCATGGATCGCTTTTCGGATTTTCAAAAATTCATTAAAAATATTCTTCAAGAGATATGCAAATATATTCAACGGATTCTTGTTCAGGGCATGCTTGACTATGACTGTGTACAATTTCAAGACATTCCAGGATACTTTTAGGGTCTTTTTTGAATAAAAAGTTAAGTCACTGCCTAAGTGCATGGATCGCTTTCCTGATTTTCAAAAATTCATTAAAAATATTCCTTAAGCGATATGCAAATATTTTCAACGGATTCTTGTTCAGGGCGTCGTTGACTATGACTGAGTACAATTTCAAGACATTCCAACATACTTGGAATGTCCAAGTGCATGGATCGCTTTCCTGATTTTCAAAAGTTCATTAAAAATATTCTTCAAGAGATATGCAAATATATTCAACGGATTCTTGTTCAGGGCATGCTTGACTATGACTGTGTACAATTTCAAGACATTCCAAGATACTTTTGGGGTCTTTTTTGAATAAAAAGTTAAGTCACTGCCTAAGTGCACAGACTTTCATCATTTTCAAAAATTCATTAAAAATATTCCTTAAGAGATATGCAAATATTTTCAATTGATTCTTGTTCAGGGCGTCGTTGACTATGACTGAGTACAATTTCAAGACATTCCAACATACTTGGAATGTCCAAGTGCATGGATCGCTTTTCGGATTTTCAAAAATTCATTAAAAATATTCTTCAAGAGATATGCAAATATATTCAACGGATTCTTGTTCAGGGCATGCTTGACTATGACTGTGTACAATTTCAAGACATTCCAAGATACTTTTGGGGTCTTTTTTGACAAAAAAGTTAAGTCACTGCCTAAGTGCATGGATCGCTTTCCTGATTTTCAAAAATTCATTAAAAATATTCCTTAAGCGATATGCAAATATTTTCAACGGATTCTTGTTCAGGGCGTCGTTGACTATGACTGAGTACAATTTCAAGACATTCCAACATACTTGGAATGTCCAAGTGCATGGATCGCTTTCCTGATTTTCAAAAGTTCATTAAAAATATTCTTCAAGAGATATGCAAATATATTCAACGGATTCTTGTTCAGGGCATGCCTGACTATGACTGTTTACAATTTCAAGACATTCCAAGATACTTTTGGGGTCTTTTTTGAATAAAAAGTTAAGTCACTGCCTAAGTGCACAGACTTTCCTCATTTTCAAAAATTCATTAAAAATATTCCTTAAGAGATATGCAAATATTTTCAATTGATTCTTGTTCAGGGCGTCGTTGACTATGACTGAGTACAATTTCAAGACATTCCAACATACTTGGAATGTCCAAGTGCATCGATTGCTTTTCGGATTTTCAAAAATTCATTAAAAATATTCTTCAAGAGATATGCAAATATATTCAACGGATTCTTGTTCAGGGCATGCTTGACTATGACTGTGTACAATTTCAAGACATTCCAAGATACTTTTGGGGTCTTTTTTGACAAAAAAGTTAAGTCACTGCCTAAGTGCATGGATCGCTTTCCTGATTTTCAAAAATTCATTAAAAATATTCCTTAAGCGATATGCAAATATTTTCAACGGATTCTTGTTCAGGGCGTCGTTGACTATGACTGAGTACAATTTCAAGACATTCCAACATACTTGGAATGTCCAAGTGCATGGATCGCTTTCCTGATTTTCAAAAGTTCATTAAAAATATTCTTCAAGAGATATGCAAATATATTCAACGGATTCTTGTTCAGGGCATGCTTGACTATGACTGTGTACAATTTCAAGACATTCCAAGATACTTTTGGGGTCTTTTTTGAATAAAAAGTTAAGTCACTGCCTCAGTGCACAGACTTTCCTCATTTTCAAAAATTCATTAAAAATATTCCTTAAGAGATATGCAAATATTTTCAATTGATTCTTGTTCAGGGCGTCGTTGACTATGACTGAGTACAATTTCAAGACATTCCAACATACTTGGAATGTCCAAGTGCATGGATCGCTTTTCGGATTTTCAAAAATTCATTAAAAATATTCTTCAAGAGATATGCAAATATATTCAACGGATTCTTGTTCAGGGCATGCTTGACTATGACTGTGTACAATTTCAAGACATTCCAATTTACTTTTGGGGTTTTTTTTGAAAAAAAAGTCAAGTCACTAAGTGCATCAGGGCAAATGGATCGTTTCCTTCGTCTCACCTGATATCCTGCTGTGTGATCCACGGTGTCCAAACGTTTGTTTCCAGCGACTGGACGACATGGATGAACTCCTGCAGCTTTAATTCTTTAAAAACAACCCAAAAACATCAAAAGTTAAGTCACTGCCTAAGTGCATGGATCGCTTTCCTGATTTTCAAAAATTCATTAAAAATATTCCTCAAGAGATATGCAAATATATTCAACGGATTCTTGTTCAGGGCATGCTTGACTATGACTGTGTACAATTTCAAGACATTCCAAGATACTTTTGGGGTCTTTTTTGACGAAAAAGTTAAGTCACTGCCTAAGTGCATGGATCGCTTTCCTGATTTTCAAAAATTCATTAAAAATATTCCTTAAGCGATATGCAAATATTTTCAACGGATTCTTGTTCAGGGCGTCGTTGACTATGACTGAGTACAATTTCAAGACATTCCAACATACTTGGAATGTCCAAGTGCATGGATCGCTTTCCGGATTTTCAAAAATTCATTAAAAATATTCTTCAAGAGATATGCAAATATATTCAACGGATTCTTATTCAGGGCATGCTTGACTATGACTGAGTACAATTTCAAGACATTCCAACATACTTGGAATGTCCAAGTGCATGGATCGCTTTCCTGATTTTCAAAAGTTCATTAAAAATATTCTTCAAGAGATATGCAAATATATTCAACGGATTGTTGTTCAGGGCATGCTTGACTATGACTGTGTACAATTTCAAGACATTCCAAGATACTTTTGGGGTCTTTTTTGAATAAAAAGTTAAGTCACTGCCTAAGTGCACAGACTTTCCTCATTTTCAAAAATTCATTAAAAATATTCCTTAAGAGATATGCAAATATTTTCAATTGATTCTTGTTCAGGGCGTCGTTGACTATGACTGAGTACAATTTCAAGACATTCCAACATACTTGGAATGTCCAAGTGCATGGATCGCTTTTCGGATTTTCAAAAATTCATTTAAAATATTCTTCAAGAGATATGCAAATATATTCAACGGATTCTTGTTCAGGGCATGCTTGACTATGACTGTGTACAATTTCAAGACATTCCAAGATACTTTTGGGGTCTTTTTTGACAAAAAAGTTAAGTCACTGCCTAAGTGCATGGATCGCTTTCCTGATTTTCAAAAATTCATTAAAAATATTCCTTAAGCGATATTCAAATATTTTCAACGGATTCTTGTTCAGTGCGTCGTTGACTATGACTGAGTACAATTTCAAGACATTCCAACATACTTGGAATGTCCAAGTGCATGGATCGCTTTCCTGATTTTCAAAAGTTCATTAAAAATATTCTTCAAGAGATATGCAAATATATTCAACGGATTCTTGTTCAGGGCATGCTTGACTATGACTGTGTACAATTTCAAGACATTCCAAGATACTTTTGGGGTCTTTTTTGAATAAAAAGTTAAGTCACTGCCTAAGTGCACAGACTTTCATCATTTTCAAAAATTCATTAAAAAATATTCCTTAAGAGATATGCAAATATTTTCAATTGATTCTTGTTCAGGGCGTCGTTGACTATGACTGAGTACAATTTCAAGACATTCCAACATACTTGGAATGTCCAAGTGCATGGATCGCTTTTCGGATTTTCAAAAATTCATTAAAAATATTCTTCAAGAGATATGCAAATATATTCAACGGATTCTTGTTCAGGGCATGCTTGACTATGACTGTGTACAATTTCAAGACATTCCAAGATACTTTTGGGGTCTTTTTTGACAAAAAAGTTAAGTCACTGCCTAAGTGCATGGATCGCTTTCCTGATTTTCAAAAATTCATTAAAAATATTCCTTAAGCGATATGCAAATATTTTCAACGGATTCTTGTTCAGGGCGTCGTTGACTATGACTGAGTACAATTTCAAGACATTCCAACATACTTGGAATGTCCAAGTGCATGGATCGCTTTCCTGATTTTCAAAAGTTCATTAAAAATATTCTTCAAGAGATATGCAAATATATTCAACGGATTCTTGTTCAGGGCATGCTTGACTATGACTGTGTACAATTTCAAGACATTCCAAGATACCTTTGGGGTCTTTTTTGAATAAAAAGTTAAGTCACTGCCTAAGTGCACAGACTTTCATCATTTTCAAAAATTCATTAAAAATATTCCTTAAGAGATATGCAAATATTTTCAATTGATTCTTGTTCAGGGCGTCGTTGACTATGACCGAGTACAATTTCAAGACATTCCAACATACTTGGAATGTCCAAGTGCATGGATCGCTTTCCGGATTTTCAAAAATTCATTAAAAATATTCTTCAAGAGATATGCAAATATATTCAACGGATTCTTGTTCAGGGCATGCTTGACTATGACTGTGTACAATTTCAAGACATTCCAAGATACTTTTGGGGTCTTTTTTGACGAAAAAGTTAAGTCACTGCCTAAGTGCATGGATCGCTTTCCTGATTTTCAGAAATTCTTTAAAAATATTCCTTAAGCGATATGCAAATATTTTCAACGGATTCTTGTTCAGGGCGTCGTTGACTATGACTGAGTACAATTTCAAGACATTCCAACATACTTGGAATGTCCAAGTGCATGGATCGCTTTCCTGATTTTCAAAAGTTCATTTAAAATATTCTTCAAGAGATATGCAAATATATTCAACGGATTCTTGTTCAGGGCATGCTTGACTATGACTGTGTACAATTTCAAGACATTCCAAGATACTTTTGGGGTCTTTTTTGAATAAAAAGTTAAGTCACTGCCTAAGTGCACAGACTTTCATCATTTTCAAAAATTCATTAAAAATATTCCTTAAGAGATATGCAAATATTTTCAATTGATTCTTGTTCAGGGCGTCGTTGACTATGACTGAGTACAATTTCAAGACATTCCAACATACTTGGAATGTCCAAGTGCATGGATCGCTTTTCGGATTTTCAAAAATTCATTAAAAATATTCTTCAAGAGATATGCAAATATATTCAACGGATTCTTGTTCAGGGCATGCTTGACTATGACTGTGTACAATTTCAAGACATACCAAGATACTTTTGGGGTCTTTTTTGACAAAAAAGTTAAGTCACTGCCTAAGTGCATGGATCGCTTTCCTGATTTTCAAAAATTCATTAAAAATATTCCTTAAGCGATATTCAAATATTTTCAACGGATTCTTGTTCAGGGCATGCTTGACTATGACTGAGTACAATTTCAAGACATTCCAACATACTTGGAATGTCCAAGTGCATGGATCGCTTTCCTGATTTTCAAAAGTTCATTAAAAATATTCTTCAAGAGATATGCAAATATATTCAACGGATTCTTGTTCAGGGCATGCTTGACTATGACTGTGTACAATTTCAAGACATTCCAAGATACTTTTGGGGTCTTTTTTGAATAAAAAGTTAAGTCACTGCCTCAGTGCACAGACTTTCCTCATTTTCAAAAATTCATTAAAAATATTCCTTAAGAGATATGCAAATATTTTCAATTGATTCTTGTTCAGGGCGTCGTTGACTATGACTGAGTACAATTTCAAGACATTCCAACATACTTGGAATGTCCAAGTGCATGGATCGCTTTTCGGATTTTCAAAAATTCATTTAAAATATTCTTCAAGAGATATGCAAATATATTCAACGGTTTCTTGTTCAGGGCATGCTTGACTATGACTGTGTACAATTTCAAGACATTCCAAGATACTTTTGGGGTCTTTTTTGACAAAAAAGTTAAGTCACTGCCTAAGTGCATGGATTGCTTTCCTGATTTTCAAAAATTCATTAAAAATATTCCTTAAGCGATATGCAAATATTTTCAACGGATTCTTGTTCAGGGCGTCGTTGACTATGACTGAGTACAATTTCAAGACATTCCAACATACTTGGAATGTCCAAGTGCATGGATCGCTTTCCAGATTTTCAAAAATTCATTAAAAATATTCTTCAAGAGATATGCAAATATATTCAACGGATTCTTGTTCAGGGCATGCTTGACTATGACTGTGTACAATTTCAAGACATTCCAAGATACTTTTGGGGTCTTTTTTGAATAAAAAGTTAAGTCACTGCCTAAGTGCACAGACTTTCCTCATTTCCAAAAATTCATTAAAAATATTCCTTAAGAGATATGCAAATATTTTCAATGGATTCTTGTTCAGGGCGTCGTTGACTATGACCGAGTACAATTTCAAGACATTCCAACATACTTGGAATGTCCAAGTGCATGGATCGCTTTCCGGATTTTCAAAAATTCATTAAAAATATTCTTCAAGAGATATGCAAATATATTCAACAGATTCTTATTCAGGGCATGCTTGACTATGACTGTGTACAATTTCAAGACATTCCAATTTACTTTTGGGGTTTTTTTTGAAAAAAAAGTCAAGTCACTAAGTGCATCAGGGCAAATGGATCGTTTCCTTCGTCTCACCTGATATCCTGCTGTGTGATCCACGGTGTCCAAACGTTTGTTTCCAGCGACTGGACGACATGGATGAACTCCTGCAGCTTTAATTCTTTAAAAACAACCCAAAAACATCAAAAGTTAAGTCACTGCCTAAGTGCATGGATCGCTTTCCTGATTTTCAAAAATTCATTAAAAATATTCCTCAAGAGATATGCAAATATATTCAACTGATTCTTGTTCAGGGCATTCTTGACTATGACTGTGTACAATTTCAAGACATTCCAAGATACTTTTGGGGTCTTTTTTGACGAAAAAGTTAAGTCACTGCCTAAGTGCATGGATCGCTTTCCTGATTTTCAGAAATTCTTTAAAAATATTCCTTAAACGATATGCAAATATTTTCAACGGATTCTTGTTCAGGGCGTCGTTGACTATGACTGAGTACAATTTCAAGACATTCCAACATACTTGGAATGTCCAAGTGCATGGATCGCTTTCCTGATTTTCAAAAGTTCATTAAAAATATTCTTCAAGAGATATGCAAATATATTCAACGGATTCTTGTTCAGGGCATGCTTGACTATGACTGTGTACAATTTCAAGACATTCCAAGATACTTTTGGGGTCTTTTTTGAATAAAAAGTTAAGTCACTGCCTAAGTGCACAGACTTTCCTCATTTTCAAAAATTCATTAAAAATATTCCTTAAGAGATATGCAAATATTTTCAATTGATTCTTGTTCAGGGCGTCGTTGACTATGACTGAGTACAATTTCAAGACATTCCAACATACTTGGAATGTCCAAGTGCATGGATCGCTTTTCGGATTTTCAAAAATTCATTAAAAATATTCTTCAAGAGATATGCAAATATATTCAACGGATTCTTGTTCAGGGCATGCTTGACTATGACTGTGTACAATTTCAAGACATTCCAAGATACTTTTGGGGTCTTTTTTGACAAAAAAGTTAAGTCACTGCCTAAGTGCATGGATCGCTTTCCTGATTTTCAAAAATTCATTAAAAATATTCCTTAAGCGATATGCAAATATTTTCAACGGATTCTTGTTCAGGGCGTCGTTGACTATGACTGAGTACAATTTCAAGACATTCCAACATACTTGGAATGTCCAAGTGCATGGATCGCTTTCCTGATTTTCAAAAATTCATTAAAAATATTCCTCAAGAGATATGCAAATATATTCAACGGATTCTTGTTCAGGGCATGCTTGACTATGACTGTGTACAATTTCAAGACATTCCAAGATACTTTTGGGGTCTTTTTTGACAAAAAAGTTAAGTCACTGCCTAAGTGCATGGATCGCTTTCCTGATTTTCAAAAATTCATTAAAAATATTCCTTAAGCGATATGCAAATATTTTCAACGGATTCTTGTTCAGGGCGTCGTTGACTATGACTGAGTACAATTTCAAGACATTCCAACATACTTGGAATGTCCAAGTGCATGGATCGCTTTCCTGATTTTCAAAAGTTCATTAAAAATATTCTTCAAGAGATATGCAAATATATTCAACGGATTCTTGTTCAGGGCATGCTTGACTATGACTGTGTACAATTTCAAGACATTCCAAGATACTTTTGGGGTCTTTTTTGACAAAAAAGTTAAGTCACTGCCTAAGTGCATGGATCGCTTTCCTGATTTTCAAAAATTCATTAAAAATATTCCTTAAGCGATATGCAAATATTTTCAACGGATTCTTGTTCAGGGCGTCGTTGACTATGACTGAGTACAATTTCAAGACATTCCAACATACTTGGAATGTCCAAGTGCATGGATCGCTTTCCGGATTTTCAAAAGTTCATTAAAAATATTCTTCAAGAGATATGCAAATATATTCAACGGATTCTTGTTCAGGGCATGCTTGACTATGACTGTGTACAATTTCAAGACATTCCAAGATACTTTTGGGGTCTTTTTTGACAAAAAAGTTAAGTCACTGCCTAAGTGCATGGATCGCTTTCCTGATTTTCAAAAATTCATTAAAAATATTCCTTAAGCGATATGCAAATATTTTCAACGGATTCTTGTTCAGGGCGTCGTTGACTATGACTGAGTACAATTTCAAGACATTCCAACATACTTGGAATGTCCAAGTGCATGGATCGCTTTCCGGATTTTCAAAAGTTCATTAAAAATATTCTTCAAGAGATATGCAAATATATTCAACGGATTCTTGTTCAGGGCATGCTTGACTATGACTGTGTACAATTTCAAGACATTCCAAGATACTTTTGGGGTCTTTTTTGACAAAAAAGTTAAGTCACTGCCTAAGTGCATGGATCGCTTTCCTGATTTTCAAAAATTCATTAAAAATATTCCTTAAGCGATATGCAAATATTTTCAACGGATTCTTGTTCAGGGCGTCGTTGACTATGACTGAGTACAATTTCAAGACATTCCAACATACTTGGAATGTCAAAGTGCATGGATCGCTTTCCTGATTTTCAAAAGTTCATTAAAAATATTCTTCAAGAGATATGCAAATATATTCAACGGATTCTTGTTCAGGGCATGCTTGACTATGACTGTGTACAATTTCAAGACATTCCAAGATACCTTTGGGGTCTTTTTTGAATAAAAAGTTAAGTCACTGCCTAAGTGCACAGACTTTCCTCATTTTCAAAAATTCAATTAAAAATATTCCTTAAGCGATATGCAAATATTTTCAATGGATTCTTGTTCAGGGCGTCGTTGACTATGACCGAGTACAATTTCAAGACATTCCAACATACTTGGAATGTCGAAGTGCATGGATCGCTTTCCTGATTTTCAAAAGTTCATTAAAAATATTCTTCAAGAGATATGCAAATATATTCAACGGATTCTTGTTCAGGGCATGCTTGACTATGACTGTGTACAATTTCAAGACATTCCAAGATACTTTTGGGGTCTTTTTTGAATAAAAAGTTAAGTCACTGCCTAAGTGCACAGACTTTCCTCATTTTCAAAAATTCATTAAAAATATTCCTTAAGAGATATGCAAATATTTTCAATTGATTCTTGTTCAGGGCGTCGTTGACTATGACTGAGTACAATTTCAAGACATTCCAACATACTTGGAATGTCCAAGTGCATGGATCGCTTTTCGGATTTTCAAAAATTCATTAAAAATATTCTTCAAGAGATATGCAAATATATTCAACGGATTCTTGTTCAGGGCATGCTTGACTATGACTGTGTACAATTTCAAGACATTCCAAGATACTTTTGGGGTCTTTTTTGACAAAAAAGTTAAGTCACTGCCTAAGTGCATGGATCGCTTTCCTGATTTTCAAAAATTCATTAAAAATATTCCTTAAGCGATATGCAAATATTTTCAACGGATTCTTGTTCAGGGCGTCGTTGACTATGACTGAGTACAATTTCAAGACATTCCAACATACTTGGAATGTCCAAGTGCATGGATCGCTTTCCTGATTTTCAAAAATTCATTAAAAATATTCCTCAAGAGATATGCAAATATATTCAACGGATTCTTGTTCAGGGCATGCTTGACTATGACTGTGTACAATTTCAAGACATTCCAAGATACTTTTGGGGTCTTTTTTGACAAAAAAGTTAAGTCACTGCCTAAGTGCATGGATCGCTTTCCTGATTTTCAAAAATTCATTAAAAATATTCCTTAAGCGATATGCAAATATTTTCAACGGATTCTTGTTCAGGGCGTCGTTGACTATGACTGAGTACAATTTCAAGACATTCCAACATACTTGGAATGTCCAAGTGCATGGATCGCTTTCCTGATTTTCAAAAGTTCATTAAAAATATTCTTCAAGAGATATGCAAATATATTCAACGGATTCTTGTTCAGGGCATGCTTGACTATGACTGTGTACAATTTCAAGACATTCCAAGATACTTTTGGGGTCTTTTTTGAATAAAAAGTTAAGTCACTGCCTAAGTGCACAGACTTTCCTCATTTTCAAAAATTCATTAAAAATATTCCTTAAGAGATATGCAAATATTTTCAATTGATTCTTGTTCAGGGCGTCGTTGACTATGACTGAGTACAATTTCAAGACATTCCAACATACTTGGAATGTCCAAGTGCATGGATCGCTTTCCGGATTTTCAAAAGTTCATTAAAAATATTCTTCAAGAGATATGCAAATATATTCAA
This sequence comes from Microchirus variegatus, assembly GCF_963457635.1. Classification (NCBI taxonomy): domain Eukaryota; kingdom Metazoa; phylum Chordata; class Actinopteri; order Pleuronectiformes; family Soleidae; genus Microchirus; species Microchirus variegatus. The sequence continues at coordinate 313,603 of NW_028154766.1, forward strand.
CGGATTCTTGTTCAGGGCATGCTTGACTATGACTGTGTACAATTTCAAGACATTCCAAGATACTTTTGGGGTCTTTTTTGACAAAAAAGTTAAGTCACTGCCTAAGTGCATGGATCGCTTTCCTGATTTTCAAAAATTCATTAAAAATATTCCTTAAGCGATATGCAAATATTTTCAACGGATTCTTGTTCAGGGCGTCGTTGACTATGACTGAGTACAATTTCAAGACATTCCAACATACTTGGAATGTCCAAGTGCATGGATCGCTTTCCGGATTTTCAAAAGTTCATTAAAAATATTCTTCAAGAGATATGCAAATATATTCAACGGATTCTTGTTCAGGGCATGCTTGACTATGACTGTGTACAATTTCAAGACAATCCAAGATACTTTTGGGGTCTTTTTTGACAAAAAAGTTAAGTCACTGCCTAAGTGCATGGATCGCTTTCCTGATTTTCAAAAATTCATTAAAAATATTCCTTAAGCGATATGCAAATATTTTCAACGGATTCTTGTTCAGGGCGTCGTTGACTATGACTGAGTACAATTTCAAGACATTCCAACATACTTGGAATGTCAAAGTGCATGGATCGCTTTCCTGATTTTCAAAAGTTCATTAAAAATATTCTTCAAGAGATATGCAAATATATTCAACGGATTCTTGTTCAGGGCATGCTTGACTATGACTGTGTACAATTTCAAGACATTCCAAGATACCTTTGGGGTCTTTTTTGAATAAAAAGTTAAGTCACTGCCTAAGTGCACAGACTTTCCTCATTTTCAAAAATTCAATTAAAAATATTCCTTAAGCGATATGCAAATATTTTCAATGGATTCTTGTTCAGGGCGTCGTTGACTATGACCGAGTACAATTTCAAGACATTCCAACATACTTGGAATGTCGAAGTGCATGGATCGCTTTCCGGATTTTCAAAAATTCATTAAAAATATTCTTCAAGAGATATGCAAATATATTCAACGGATTCTTGTTCAGGGCATGCTTGACTATGACTGTGTACAATTTCAAGACATTCCAAGATACTTTTGGGGTCTTTTTTGACAAAAAAGTTAAGTCACTGCCTAAGTGCATGGATCGTTTTCCTGATTTTCAGAAATTCTTTAAAAATATTCCTTAAGCGATATGCAAATATTTTCAACGGATTCTTGTTCAGGGCGTCGTTGACTATGACCGAGTACAATTTCAAGACATTCCAACATACTTGGAATGTCCAAGTGCATGGATCGCTTTCCTGATTTTCAAAAATTCATTAAAAATATTCCTCAAGAGATATGCAAATATATTCAACGGATTCTTGTTCAGGGCATGCTTGACTATGACTGTGTACAATTTCAAGACATTCCAAGATACTTTTGGGGTCTTTTTTGACAAAAAAGTTAAGTCACTGCCTAAGTGCATGGATCGCTTTCCTGATTTTCAAAAATTCATTAAAAATATTCCTTAAGCGATATGCAAATATTTTCAACGGATTCTTGTTCAGGGCGTCGTTGACTATGACTGAGTACAATTTCAAGACATTCCAACATACTTGGAATGTCCAAGTGCATGGATCGCTTTCCTGATTTTCAAAAGTTCATTAAAAATATTCTTCAAGAGATATGCAAATATATTCAACGGATTCTTGTTCAGGGCATGCTTGACTATGACTGTGTACAATTTCAAGACATTCCAAGATACTTTTGGGGTCTTTTTTGAATAAAAAGTTAAGTCACTGCCTAAGTGCACAGACTTTCCTCATTTTCAAAAATTCATTAAAAATATTCCTTAAGAGATATGCAAATATTTTCAATTGATTCTTGTTCAGGGCGTCGTTGACTATGACTGAGTACAATTTCAAGACATTCCAACATACTTGGAATGTCCAAGTGCATGGATCGCTTTCCGGATTTTCAAAAGTTCATTAAAAATATTCTTCAAGAGATATGCAAATATATTCAACGGATTCTTGTTCAGGGCATGCTTGACTATGACTGTGTACAATTTCAAGACATTCCAAGATACTTTTGGGGTCTTTTTTGACAAAAAAGTTAAGTCACTGCCTAAGTGCATGGATCGCTTTCCTGATTTTCAAAAATTCATTAAAAATATTCCTTAAGCGATATGCAAATATTTTCAACGGATTCTTGTTCAGGGCGTCGTTGACTATGACTGAGTACAATTTCAAGACATTCCAACATACTTGGAATGTCCAAGTGCATGGATCGCTTTCCGGATTTTCAAAAGTTCATTAAAAATATTCTTCAAGAGATATGCAAATATATTCAACGGATTCTTGTTCAGGGCATGCTTGACTATGACTGTGTACAATTTCAAGACATTCCAAGATACTTTTGGGGTCTTTTTTGACAAAAAAGTTAAGTCACTGCCTAAGTGCATGGATCGCTTTCCTGATTTTCAAAAATTCATTAAAAATATTCCTTAAGCGATATGCAAATATTTTCAACGGATTCTTGTTCAGGGCGTCGTTGACTATGACTGAGTACAATTTCAAGACATTCCAACATACTTGGAATGTCAAAGTGCATGGATCGCTTTCCTGATTTTCAAAAGTTCATTAAAAATATTCTTCAAGAGATATGCAAATATATTCAACGGATTCTTGTTCAGGGCATGCTTGACTATGACTGTGTACAATTTCAAGACATTCCAAGATACCTTTGGGGTCTTTTTTGAATAAAAAGTTAAGTCACTGCCTAAGTGCACAGACTTTCCTCATTTTCAAAAATTCAATTAAAAATATTCCTTAAGCGATATGCAAATATTTTCAATGGATTCTTGTTCAGGGCGTCGTTGACTATGACCGAGTACAATTTCAAGACATTCCAACATACTTGGAATGTCGAAGTGCATGGATCGCTTTCCGGATTTTCAAAAATTCATTAAAAATATTCTTCAAGAGATATGCAAATATATTCAACGGATTCTTGTTCAGGGCATGCTTGACTATGACTGTGTACAATTTCAAGACATTCCAAGATACTTTTGGGGTCTTTTTTGACAAAAAAGTTAAGTCACTGCCTAAGTGCATGGATCGTTTTCCTGATTTTCAGAAATTCTTTAAAAATATTCCTTAAGCGATATGCAAATATTTTCAACGGATTCTTGTTCAGGGCGTCGTTGACTATGACCGAGTACAATTTCAAGACATTCCAACATACTTGGAATGTCCAAGTGCATGGATCGCTTTCCTGATTTTCAAAAGTTCATTAAAAATATTCTTCAAGAGATATGCAAATATATTCAACGGATTCTTGTTCAGGGCATGCTTGACTATGACTGTGTACAATTTCAAGACATTCCAAGATACTTTTGGGGTCTTTTTTGAATAAAAAGTTAAGTCACTGCCTAAGTGCACAGACTTTCCTCATTTTCAAAAATTCATTAAAAATATTCCTTAAGAGATATGCAAATATTTTCAATTGATTCTTGTTCAGGGCGTCGTTGACTATGACTGAGTACAATTTCAAGACATTCCAACATACTTGGAATGTCCAAGTGCATGGATCGCTTTTCGGATTTTCAAAAATTCATTAAAAATATTCTTCAAGAGATATGCAAATATATTCAACGGATTCTTGTTCAGGGCATGCTTGACTATGACTGTGTACAATTTCAAGACATTCCAAGATACTTTTGGGGTCTTTTTTGACAAAAAAGTTAAGTCACTGCCTAAGTGCATGGATCGCTTTCCTGATTTTCAAAAATTCATTAAAAATATTCCTTAAGCGATATGCAAATATTTTCAACGGATTCTTGTTCAGGGCGTCGTTGACTATGACTGAGTACAATTTCAAGACATTCCAACATACTTGGAATGTCCAAGTGCATGGATCGCTTTCCTGATTTTCAAAAGTTCATTAAAAATATTCTTCAAGAGATATGCAAATATATTCAACGGATTCTTGTTCAGGGCATGCTTGACTATGACTGTGTACAATTTCAAGACATTCCAAGATACTTTTGGGGTCTTTTTTGAATAAAAAGTTAAGTCACTGCCTAAGTGCACAGACTTTCATCATTTTCAAAAATTCATTAAAAATATTCCTTAAGAGATATGCAAATATTTTCAATTGATTCTTGTTCAGGGCGTCGTTGACTATGACTGAGTACAATTTCAAGACATTCCAACATACTTGGAATGTCCAAGTGCATGGATCGCTTTTCGGATTTTCAAAAATTCATTAAAAATATTCCTTAAGCGATATTCAAATATTTTCAACGGATTCTTGTTCAGGGCGTCGTTGACTATGACTGAGTACAATTTCAAGACATTCCAACATACTTGGAATGTCCAAGTGCATGGATCGCTTTCCGGATTTTCAAAAGTTCATTAAAAATATTCTTCAAGAGATATGCAAATATATTCAACGGATTCTTGTTCAGGGCATGCTTGACTATGACTGTGTACAATTTCAAGACATTCCAAGATACTTTTGGGGTCTTTTTTGACAAAAAAGTTAAGTCACTGCCTAAGTGCATGGATCGCTTTCCTGATTTTCAAAAATTCATTAAAAATATTCCTTAAGCGATATGCAAATATTTTCAACGGATTCTTGTTCAGGGCGTCGTTGACTATGACTGAGTACAATTTCAAGACATTCCAACATACTTGGAATGTCAAAGTGCATGGATCACTTTCCTGATTTTCAAAAGTTCATTAAAAATATTCTTCAAGAGATATGCAAATATATTCAACGGATTCTTGTTCAGGGCATGCTTGACTATGACTGTGTACAATTTCAAGACATTCCAAGATACCTTTGGGGTCTTTTTTGAATAAAAAGTTAAGTCACTGCCTAAGTGCACAGACTTTCATCATTTTCAAAAATTCATTAAAAATATTCCTTAAGAGATATGCAAATATTTTCAATGGATTCTTGTTCAGGGCGTCGTTGACTATGACCGAGTACAATTTCAAGACATTCCAACATACTTGGAATGTCGAAGTGCATGGATCGCTTTCCGGATTTTCAAAAATTCATTAAAAATATTCTTCAAGAGATATGCAAATATATTCAACGGATTCTTGTTCAGGGCATGCTTGACTATGACTGTGTACAATTTCAAGACATTCCAAGATACTTTTGGGGTCTTTTTTGACGAAAAAGTTAAGTCACTGCCTAAGTGCATGGATCGCTTTCCTGATTTTCAGAAATTCTTTAAAAATATTCCTTAAGCGATATGCAAATATTTTCAACGGATTCTTGTTCAGGGCGTCGTTGACTATGACTGAGTACAATTTCAAGACATTCCAACATACTTGGAATGTCCAAGTGCATGGATCGCTTTCCGGATTTTCAAAAGTTCATTAAAAATATTCTTCAAGAGATATGCAAATATATTCAACGGATTCTTGTTCAGGGCATGCTTGACTATGACTGTGTACAATTTCAAGACATTCCAAGATACTTTTGGGGTCTTTTTTGACAAAAAAGTTAAGTCACTGCCTAAGTGCATGGATCGCTTTCCTGATTTTCAAAAATTCATTAAAAATATTCCTTAAGCGATATGCAAATATTTTCAACGGATTCTTGTTCAGGGCGTCGTTGACTATGACTGAGTACAATTTCAAGACATTCCAACATACTTGGAATGTCCAAGTGCATGGATCGCTTTCCTGATTTTCAAAAGTTCATTAAAAATATTCTTCAAGAGATATGCAAATATATTCAACGGATTCTTGTTCAGGGCATGCTTGACTATGACTGTGTACAATTTCAAGACATTCCAAGATACTTTTGGGGTCTTTTTTGACGAAAAAGTTAAGTCACTGCCTAAGTGCATGGATCGCTTTCCTGATTTTCAAAAATTCATTAAAAATATTCCTTAAGCAATATGCAAATATTTTCAACGGATTCTTGTTCAGGGCGTCGTTGACTATGACTGAGTACAATTTCAAGACATTCCAATATACTTGGAATGTCCAAGTGCATGGATCGCTTTCCGGATTTTCAAAAATTCATTAAAAATATTCTTCAAGAGATATGCAAATATATTCAACGGATTCTTATTCAGGGCATGCTTGACTATGACTGTGTACAATTTCAAGACATTCCAATTTACTTTTGGGTTTTTTTTTGAAAAAAAAGTCAAGTCACTAAGTGCATCAGGGCAAATGGATCGTTTCCTTCGTCTCACCTGATATCCTGCTGTGTGATCCACGGTGTCCAAACGTTTGTTTCCAGCGACTGGACGACATGGATGAACTCCTGCAGCTTTAATTCTTTAAAAACAACCCAAAAACATCAAAAGTTAAGTCACTGCCTAAGTGCATGGATCGCTTTCCTGATTTTCAAAAATTCATTAAAAATATTCCTCAAGAGATATGCAAATATATTCAACGGATTCTTGTTCAGGGCATGCTTGACTATGACTGTGTACAATTTCAAGACATTCCAAGATACTTTTGGGGTCTTTTTTGACGAAAAAGTTAAGTCACTGCCTAAGTGCATGGATCGCTTTCCTGATTTTCAAAAATTCATTAAAAATATTCCTTAAGCGATATGCAAATATTTTCAACGGATTCTTGTTCAGGGCGTCGTTGACTATGACTGAGTACAATTTCAAGACATTCAAACATACTTGGAATGTCCAAGTGCATGGATCGCTTTCCGGATTTTCAAAAATTCATTAAAAATATTCTTCAAGAGATATGCAAATATATTCAACGGGTTCTTATTCAGGGCATGCTTGACTATGACTGTGTACAATTTCAAGACATTCCAATTTACTTTTGGGGTTTTTTTTGAAAAAAAAGTCAAGTCACTAAGTGCATCAGGGCAAATGGATCGTTTCCTTCGTCTCACCTGATATCCTGCTGTGTGATCCACGGTGTCCAAACGTTTGTTTCCAGCGACTGGGCGACATGGATGAACTCCTGCAGCTTTAATGCTTTAAAAACAAACCAAAAACATCAAAAGTTAAGTCACTGCCTAAGTGCATGGATCGCTTTCCTAATTTTCAAAAATTCATTAAAAATATTCCTTAAGAGATATGCAAATATTTTCAATTGATTCTTGTTCAGGGCGTCGTTGACTATGACTGAGTACAATTTCAAGACATTCCAACATACTTGGAATGTCCAAGTGCATGGATCGCTTTTCGGATTTTCAAAAATTCATTAAAAATATTCTTCAAGAGATATGCAAATATATTCAACGGATTCTTGTTCAGGGCATGCTTGACTATGACTGTGTACAATTTCAAGACATTCCAAGATACTTTTGGGGTCTTTTTTGACAAAAAAGTTAAGTCACTGCCTAAGTGCATGGATCGCTTTCCTGATTTTCAAAAATTCATTAAAAATATTCCTTAAGCGATATGCAAATATTTTCAACGGATTCTTGTTCAGGGCGTCGTTGACTATGACTGAGTACAATTTCAAGACATTCCAACATACTTGGAATGTCCAAGTGCATGGATCGCTTTCCTGATTTTCAAAAATTCATTAAAAATATTCCTCAAGAGATATGCAAATATATTCAACGGATTCTTGTTCAGGGCATGCTTGACTATGACTGTGTACAATTTCAAGACATTCCAAGATACTTTTGGGGTCTTTTTTGACAAAAAAGTTAAGTCACTGCCAAAGTGCATGGATCGCTTTCCTGATTTTCAAAAATTCATTAAAAATATTCCTTAAGCGATATGCAAATATTTTCAACGGATTCTTGTTCAGGGCGTCGTTGACTATGACTGAGTACAATTTCAAGACATTCCAACATACTTGGAATGTCAAAGTGCATGGATCGCTTTCCTGATTTTCAAAAGTTCATTAAAAATATTCTTCAAGAGATATGCAAATATATTCAACGGATTCTTGTTCAGGGCATGCTTGACTATGACTGTGTACAATTTCAAGACATTCCAAGATACTTTTGGGGTCTTTTTTGAATAAAAAGTTAAGTCACTGCCTAAGTGCACAGACTTTCCTCATTTTCAAAAATTCATTAAAAATATTCCTTAAGAGATATGCAAATATTTTCAATTGATTCTTGTTCAGGGCGTCGTTGACTATGACTGAGTACAATTTCAAGACATTCCAACATACTTGGAATGTCCAAGTGCATGGATCGCTTTTCGGATTTTCAAAAATTCATTAAAAATATTCTTCAAGAGATATGCAAATATATTCAACGGATTCTTGTTCAGGGCATGCTTGACTATGACTGTGTACAATTTCAAGACATTCCAAGATACTTTTGGGGTCTTTTTTGACAAAAAAGTTAAGTCACTGCCTAAGTGCATGGATCGCTTTCCTGATTTTCAAAAATTCATTAAAAATATTCCTTAAGCGATATGCAAATATTTTCAACGGATTCTTGTTCAGGGCGTCGTTGACTATGACTGAGTACAATTTCAAGACATTCCAACATACTTGGAATGTCCAAGTGCATGGATCGCTTTCCGGATTTTCAAAAGTTCATTAAAAATATTCTTCAAGAGATATGCAAATATATTCAACGGATTCTTGTTCAGGGCATGCTTGACTATGACTGTGTACAATTTCAAGACATTCCAAGATACTTTTGGGGTCTTTTTTGACAAAAAAGTTAAGTCACTGCCTAAGTGCATGGATCGCTTTCCTGATTTTCAAAAATTCATTAAAAATATTCCTTAAGCGATATGCAAATATTTTCAACGGATTCTTGTTCAGGGCGTCGTTGACTATGACTGAGTACAATTTCAAGACATTCCAACATACTTGGAATGTCAAAGTGCATGGATCGCTTTCCTGATTTTCAAAAGTTCATTAAAAATATTCTTCAAGAGATATGCAAATATATTCAACGGATTCTTGTTCAGGGCATGCTTGACTATGACTGTGTACAATTTCAAGACATTCCAAGATACCTTTGGGGTCTTTTTTGAATAAAAAGTTAAGTCACTGCCTAAGTGCACAGACTTTCATCATTTTCAAAAATTCATTAAAAATATTCCTTAAGAGATATGCAAATATTTTCAATGGATTCTTGTTCAGGGCGTCGTTGACTATGACCGAGTACAATTTCAAGACATTCCAACATACTTGGAATGTCGAAGTGCATGGATCGCTTTCCGGATTTTCAAAAATTCATTAAAAATATTCTTCAAGAGATATGCAAATATATTCAACGGATTCTTGTTCAGGGCATGCTTGACTATGACTGTGTACAATTTCAAGACATTCCAAGATACTTTTGGGGTCTTTTTTGACGAAAAAGTTAAGTCACTGCCTAAGTGCATGGATCGCTTTCCTGATTTTCAGAAATTCTTTAAAAATATTCCTTAAGCGATATGCAAATATTTTCAACGGATTCTTGTTCAGGGCGTCGTTGACTATGACTGAGTACAATTTCAAGACATTCCAACATACTTGGAATGTCCAAGTGCATGGATCGCTTTCCGGATTTTCAAAAGTTCATTAAAAATATTCTTCAAGAGATATGCAAATATATTCAACGGATTCTTGTTCAGGGCATGCTTGACTATGACTGTGTACAATTTCAAGACATTCCAAGATACTTTTGGGGTCTTTTTTGACAAAAAAGTTAAGTCACTGCCTAAGTGCATGGATCGCTTTCCTGATTTTCAGAAATTCTTTAAAAATATTCCTTAAGCGATATGCAAATATTTTCAACGGATTCTTGTTCAGGGCGTCGTTGACTATGACCGAGTACAATTTCAAGACATTCCAACATACTTGGAATGTCCAAGTGCATGGATCGCTTTCCTGATTTTCAAAAGTTCATTAAAAATATTCTTCAAGAGATATGCAAATATATTCAACGGATTCTTGTTCAGGGCATGCTTGACTATGACTGTGTACAATTTCAAGACATTCCAAGATACTTTTGGGGTCTTTTTTGAATAAAAAGTTAAGTCACTGCCTAAGTGCACAGACTTTCCTCATTTTCAAAAATTCATTAAAAATATTCCTTAAGAGATATGCAAATATTTTCAATTGATTCTTGTTCAGGGCGTCGTTGACTATGACTGAGTACAATTTCAAGACATTCCAACATACTTGGAATGTCCAAGTGCATGGATCGCTTTTCGGATTTTCAAAAATTCATTAAAAATATTCTTCAAGAGATATGCAAATATATTCAACGGATTCTTGTCCAGGGCATGCTTGACTATGACTGTGTACAATTTCAAGACATTCCAAGATACTTTTGGGGTCTTTTTTGACAAAAAAGTTAAGTCACTGCCTAAGTGCATGGATCGCTTTCCTGATTTTCAAAAATTCATTAAAAATATTCCTTAAGCGATATGCAAATATTTTCAACGGATTCTTGTTCAGGGCGTCGTTGACTATGACTGAGTACAATTTCAAGACATTCCAACATACTTGGAATGTCCAAGTGCATGGATCGCTTTCCTGATTTTCAAAAGTTCATTAAAAATATTCTTCAAGAGATATGCAAATATATTCAACGGATTCTTGTTCAGGGCATGCTTGACTATGACTGTGTACAATTTCAAGACATTCCAAGATACTTTTGGGGTCTTTTTTGAATAAAAAGTTAAGTCACTGCCTAAGTGCACAGACTTTCATCATTTTCAAAAATTCATTAAAAATATTCCTTAAGAGATATGCAAATATTTTCAATTGATTCTTGTTCAGGGCGTCGTTGACTATGACTGAGTACAATTTCAAGACATTCCAACATACTTGGAATGTCCAAGTGCATGGATCGCTTTTCGGATTTTCAAAAATTCATTAAAAATATTCTTCAAGAGATATGCAAATATATTCAACGGATTCTTGTTCAGGGCATGCTTGACTATGACTGTGTACAATTTCAAGACATTCCAAGATACTTTTGGGGTCTTTTTTGACAAAAAAGTTAAGTCACTGCCTAAGTGCATGGATCGCTTTCCTGATTTTCAAAAATTCATTAAAAATATTCCTTAAGCGATATTCAAATATTTTCAACGGATTCTTGTTCAGGGCGTCGTTGACTATGACTGAGTACAATTTCAAGACATTCCAACATACTTGGAATGTCCAAGTGCATGGATCGCTTTCCTGATTTTCAAAAGTTCATTAAAAATATTCTTCAAGAGATATGCAAATATATTCAACGGATTCTTGTTCAGGGCATGCTTGACTATGACTGTGTACAATTTCAAGACATTCCAAGATACTTTTGGGGTCTTTTTTGACGAAAAAGTTAAGTCACTGCCTAAGTGCATGGATCGCTTTCCTGATTTTCAGAAATTCTTTAAAAATATTCCTTAAGCGATATGCAAATATTTTCAACGGATTCTTGTTCAGAGCGTCGTTGACTATGACCGAGTACAATTTCAAGACATTCCAACATACTTGGAATGTCCAAGTGCATGGATTGCTTTCCTGATTTTCAAAAGTTCATTAAAAATATTCTTCAAGAGATATGCAAATATATTCAACGGATTCTTGTTCAGGGCATGCTTGACTATGACTGTGTACAATTTCAAGACATTCCAAGATACTTTTGGGGTCTTTTTTGAATAAAAAGTTAAGTCACTGCCTAAGTGCACAGACTTTCCTCATTTTCAAAAATTCATTAAAAATATTCCTTAAGAGATATGCAAATATTTTCAATTGATTCTTGTTCAGGGCGTCGTTGACTATGACTGAGTACAATTTCAAGACATTCCAACATACTTGGAATGTCCAAGTGCATGGATCGCTTTTCGGATTTTCAAAAATTCATTAAAAATATTCTTCAAGAGATATGCAAATATATTCAACGGATTCTTGTTCAGGGCATGCTTGACTATGACTGTGTACAATTTCAAGACATTCCAAGATACTTTTGGGGTCTTTTTTGACAAAAAAGTTAAGTCACTGCCTAAGTGCATGGATCGCTTTCCTGATTTTCAAAAATTCATTAAAAATATTCCTTAAGCGATATGCAAATATTTTCAACGGATTCTTGTTCAGGGCGTCGTTGACTATGACTGAGTACAATTTCAAGACATTCCAACATACTTGGAATGTCCAAGTGCATGGATCGCTTTCCTGATTTTCAAAAATTCATTAAAAATATTCCTCAAGAGATATGCAAATATATTCAACGGATTCTTGTTCAGGGCATGCTTGACTATGACTGTGTACAATTTCAAGACATTCCAAGATACTTTTGGGGTCTTTTTTGACAAAAAACTTAAGTCACTGCCAAAGTGCATGGATCGCTTTCCTGATTTTCAAAAATTCATTAAAAATATTCCTTAAGCGATATGCAAATATTTTCAACGGATTCTTGTTCAGGGCGTCGTTGACTATGACTGAGTACAATTTCAAGACATTCCAACATACTTGGAATGTCAAAGTGCATGGATCGCTTTCCTGATTTTCAAAAGTTCATTAAAAATATTCTTCAAGAGATATGCAAATATATTCAACGGATTCTTGTTCAGGGCATGCTTGACTATGACTGTGTACAATTTCAAGACATTCCAAGATACTTTTGGGGTCTTTTTTGAATAAAAAGTTAAGTCACTGCCTAAGTGCACAGACTTTCCTCATTTTCAAAAATTCATTAAAAATATTCCTTAAGAGATATGCAAATATTTTCAATTGATTCTTGTTCAGGGCGTCGTTGACTATGACTGAGTACAATTTCAAGACATTCCAACATACTTGGAATGTCCAAGTGCATGGATCGCTTTTCGGATTTTCAAAAATTCATTAAAAATATTCTTCAAGAGATATGCAAATATATTCAACGGATTCTTGTTCAGGGCATGCTTGACTATGACTGTGTACAATTTCAAGACATTCCAAGATACTTTTGGGGTCTTTTTTGACAAAAAAGTTAAGTCACTGCCTAAGTGCATGGATCGCTTTCCTGATTTTCAAAAATTCATTAAAAATATTCCTTAAGCGATATGCAAATATTTTCAACGGATTCTTGTTCAGGGCGTCGTTGACTATGACTGAGTACAATTTCAAGACATTCCAACATACTTGGAATGTCCAAGTGCATGGATCGCTTTCCGGATTTTCAAAAGTTCATTAAAAATATTCTTCAAGAGATATGCAAATATATTCAACGGATTCTTGTTCAGGGCATGCTTGACTATGACTGTGTACAATTTCAAGACATTCCAAGATACTTTTGGGGTCTTTTTTGACAAAAAAGTTAAGTCACTGCCTAAGTGCATGGATCGCTTTCCTGATTTTCAAAAATTCATTAAAAATATTCCTTAAGCGATATGCAAATATTTTCAACGGATTCTTGTTCAGGGCGTCGTTGACTATGACTGAGTACAATTTCAAGACATTCCAACATACTTGGAATGTCAAAGTGCATGGATCGCTTTCCTGATTTTCAAAAGTTCATTAAAAATATTCTTCAAGAGATATGCAAATATATTCAACGGATTCTTGTTCAGGGCATGCTTGACTATGACTGTGTACAATTTCAAGACATTCCAAGATACCTTTGGGGTCTTTTTTGAATAAAAAGTTAAGTCACTGCCTAAGTGCACAGACTTTCATCATTTTCAAAAATTCATTAAAAATATTCCTTAAGAGATATGCAAATATTTTCAATGGATTCTTGTTCAGGGCGTCGTTGACTATGACCGAGTACAATTTCAAGACATTCCAACATACTTGGAATGTCGAAGTGCATGGATCGCTTTCCGGATTTTCAAAAATTCATTAAAAATATTCTTCAAGAGATATGCAAATATATTCAACGGATTCTTGTTCAGGGCATGCTTGACTATGACTGTGTACAATTTCAAGACATTCCAAGATACTTTTGGGGTCTTTTTTGACGAAAAAGTTAAGTCACTGCCTAAGTGCATGGATCGCTTTCCTGATTTTCAGAAATTCTTTAAAAATATTCCTTAAGCGATATGCAAATATTTTCAACGGATTCTTGTTCAGGGCGTCGTTGACTATGACTGAGTACAATTTCAAGACATTCCAACATACTTGGAATGTCCAAGTGCATGGATCGCTTTCCGGATTTTCAAAAGTTCATTAAAAATATTCTTCAAGAGATATGCAAATATATTCAACGGATTCTTGTTCAGGGCATGCTTGACTATGACTGTGTACAATTTCAAGACATTCCAAGATACTTTTGGGGTCTTTTTTGACAAAAAAGTTAAGTCACTGCCTAAGTGCATGGATCGCTTTCCTGATTTTCAAAAATTCATTAAAAATATTCCTTAAGCGATATGCAAATATTTTCAACGGATTCTTGTTCAGGGCGTCGTTGACTATGACTGAGTACAATTTCAAGACATTCCAACATACTTGGAATGTCAAAGTGCATGGATCGCTTTCCTGATTTTCAAAAGTTCATTAAAAATATTCTTCAAGAGATATGCAAATATATTCAACGGATTCTTGTTCAGGGCATGCTTGACTATGACTGTGTACAATTTCAAGACATTCCAAGATACCTTTGGGGTCTTTTTTGAATAAAAAGTTAAGTCACTGCCTAAGTGCACAGACTTTCCTCATTTTCAAAAATTCATTAAAAATATTCCTTAAGAGATATGCAAATATTTTCAATTGATTCTTGTTCAGGGCGTCGTTGACTATGACTGAGTACAATTTCAAGACATTCCAACATACTTGGAATGTCCAAGTGCATGGATCGCTTTCCGGATTTTCAAAAATTCATTAAAAATATTCTTCAAGAGATATGCAAATATATTCAACGGATTCTTATTCAGGGCATGCTTGACTATGACTGTGTACAATTTCAAGACATTCCAAGATACTTTTGGGGTCTTTTTTGACAAAAAAGTTAAGTCACTGCCTAAGTGCATGGATCGCTTTCCTGATTTTCAAAAATTCATTAAAAATATTCCTTAAGCGATATGCAAATATTTTCAACGGATTCTTGTTCAGGGCGTCGTTGACTATGACTGAGTACAATTTCAAGACATTCCAACATACTTGGAATGTCCAAGTGCATGGATCGCTTTCCTGATTTTCAAAAGTTCATTAAAAATATTCTTCAAGAGATATGCAAATATATTCAACGGATTCTTGTTCAGGGCATGCTTGACTATGACTGTGTACAATTTCAAGACATTCCAAGATACTTTTGGGGTCTTTTTTGAATAAAAAGTTAAGTCACTGCCTAAGTGCACAGACTTTCATCATTTTCAAAAATTCATTAAAAATATTCCTTAAGAGATATGCAAATATTTTCAATTGATTCTTGTTCAGGGCGTCGTTGACTATGACTGAGTACAATTTCAAGACATTCCAACATACTTGGAATGTCCAAGTGCATGGATCGCTTTTCGGATTTTCAAAAATTCATTAAAAATATTCTTCAAGAGATATGCAAATATATTCAACGGATTCTTGTTCAGGGCATGCTTGACTATGACTGTGTACAATTTCAAGACATTCCAAGATACTTTTGGGGTCTTTTTTGACAAAAAAGTTAAGTCACTGCCTAAGTGCATGGATCGCTTTCCTGATTTTCAAAAATTCATTAAAAATATTCCTTAAGCGATATTCAAATATTTTCAACGGATTCTTGTTCAGGGCGTCGTTGACTATGACTGAGTACAATTTCAAGACATTCCAACATACTTGGAATGTCCAAGTGCATGGATCGCTTTCCTGATTTTCAAAAGTTCATTAAAAATATTCTTCAAGAGATATGCAAATATATTCAACGGATTCTTGTTCAGGGCATGCTTGACTATGACTGTGTACAATTTCAAGACATTCCAAGATACTTTTGGGGTCTTTTTTGAATAAAAAGTTAAGTCACTGCCTAAGTGCACAGACTTTCATCATTTTCAAAAATTCATTAAAAATATTCCTTAAGAGATATGCAAATATTTTCAATTGATTCTTGTTCAGGGCGTCGTTGACTATGACTGAGTACAATTTCAAGACATTCCAACATACTTGGAATGTCGAAGTGCATGGATCGCTTTCCGGATTTTCAAAAATTCATTAAAAATATTCTTCAAGAGATATGCAAATATATTCAACGGATTCTTGTTCAGGGCATGCTTGACTATGACTGTGTACAATTTCAAGACATTCCAAGATACTTTTGGGGTCTTTTTTGACGAAAAAGTTAAGTCACTGCCTAAGTGCATGGATCGCTTTCCTGATTTTCAGAAATTCTTTAAAAATATTCCTTAAGCGATATGCAAATATTTTCAACGGATTCTTGTTCAGGGCGTCGTTGACTATGACCGAGTACAATTTCAAGACATTCCAACATACTTGGAATGTCCAAGTGCATGGATCGCTTTCCTGATTTTCAAAAGTTCATTAAAAATATTCTTCAAGAGATATGCAAATATATTCAACGGATTCTTGTTCAGGGCATGCTTGACTATGACTGTGTACAATTTCAAGACATTCCAAGATACTTTTGGGGTCTTTTTTGAATAAAAAGTTAAGTCACTGCCTAAGTACACAGACTTTCCTCATTTTCAAAAATTCATTAAAAATATTCCTTAAGAGATATGCAAATATTTTCAATTGATTCTTGTTCAGGGCGTCGTTGACTATGACTGAGTACAATTTCAAGACATTCCAACATACTTGGAATGTCCAAGTGCATGGATCGCTTTTCCGGATTTTCAAAAATTCATTTAAAATATTCTTCAAGAGAAATGCAAATATATTCAACGGATTCTTGTTCAGGGCATGCTTGACTATGACTGTGTACAATTTCAAGACATTCCAAGATACTTTTGGGGTCTTTTTTGACAAAAAAGTTAAGTCACTGCCTAAGTGCATGGATCGCTTTCCTGATTTTCAAAAATTCATTAAAAATATTCCTTAAGCGATATGCAAATATTTTCAACGGATTCTTGTTCAGGGCGTCGTTGACTATGACTGAGTACAATTTCAAGACATTCCAACATACTTGGAATGTCCAAGTGCATGGATCGCTTTCCGGATTTTCAAAAGTTCATTAAAAATATTCTTCAAGAGATATGCAAATATATTCAACGGATTCTTGTTCAGGGCATGCTTGACTATGACTGTGTACAATTTCAAGACATTCCAAGATACTTTTGGGGTCTTTTTTGACAAAAAAGTTAAGTCACTGCCTAAGTGCATGGATCGCTTTCCTGATTTTCAAAAATTCATTAAAAATATTCCTTAAGCGATATGCAAATATTTTCAACGGATTCTTGTTCAGGGCGTCGTTGACTATGACTGAGTACAATTTCAAGACATTCCAACATACTTGGAATGTCAAAGTGCATGGATCGCTTTCCTGATTTTCAAAAGTTCA
Organism: Microchirus variegatus; assembly: GCF_963457635.1. NCBI lineage: Eukaryota > Metazoa > Chordata > Actinopteri > Pleuronectiformes > Soleidae > Microchirus > Microchirus variegatus. Next base: position 330,847 of record NW_028154766.1, read on the forward strand.
TTAAAAATATTCTTCAAGAGATATGCAAATATATTCAACGGATTCTTGTTCAGGGCATGCTTGACTATGACTGTGTACAATTTCAAGACATTCCAAGATACCTTTGGGGTCTTTTTTGAATAAAAAGTTAAGTCACTGCCTAAGTGCACAGACTTTCATCATTTTCAAAAATTCATTAAAAATATTCCTTAAGAGATATGCAAATATTTTCAATGGATTCTTGTTCAGGGCGTCGTTGACTATGACCGAGTACAATTTCAAGACATTCCAACATACTTGGAATGTCGAAGTGCATGGATCGCTTTCCGGATTTTCAAAAATTCATTAAAAATATTCTTCAAGAGATATGCAAATATATTCAACGGATTCTTGTTCAGGGCATGCTTGACTATGACTGTGTACAATTTCAAGACATTCCAAGATACTTTTGGGGTCTTTTTTGACGAAAAAGTTAAGTCACTGCCTAAGTGCATGGATCGCTTTCCTGATTTTCAGAAATTCTTTAAAAATATTCCTTAAGCGATATGCAAATATTTTCAACGGATTCTTGTTCAGGGCGTCGTTGACTATGACTGAGTACAATTTCAAGACATTCCAACATACTTGGAATGTCCAAGTGCATGGATCGCTTTCCGGATTTTCAAAAGTTCATTAAAAATATTCTTCAAGAGATATGCAAATATATTCAACGGATTCTTGTTCAGGGCATGCTTGACTATGACTGTGTACAATTTCAAGACATTCCAAGATACTTTTGGGGTCTTTTTTGACAAAAAAGTTAAGTCACTGCCTAAGTGCATGGATCGCTTTCCTGATTTTCAAAAATTCATTAAAAATATTCCTTAAGCGATATGCAAATATTTTCAACGGATTCTTGTTCAGGGCGTCGTTGACTATGACTGAGTACAATTTCAAGACATTCCAACATACTTGGAATGTCAAAGTGCATGGATCGCTTTCCTGATTTTCAAAAGTTCATTAAAAATATTCTTCAAGAGATATGCAAATATATTCAACGGATTCTTGTTCAGGGCATGCTTGACTATGACTGTGTACAATTTCAAGACATTCCAAGATACCTTTGGGGTCTTTTTTGAATAAAAAGTTAAGTCACTGCCTAAGTGCACAGACTTTCCTCATTTTCAAAAATTCATTGAAAATATTCCTTAAGCGATATGCAAATATTTTCAATGGATTCTTGTTCAGGGCGTCGTTGACTATGACCGAGTACAATTTCAAGACATTCCAACATACTTGGAATGTCGAAGTGCATGGATCGCTTTCCGGATTTTAAAAAATTCATTAAAAATATTCTTCAAGAGATATGCAAATATATTCAACGGATTCTTGTTCAGGGCATGCTTGACTATGACTGTGTACAATTTCAAGACATTCCAAGATACTTTTGGGGTCTTTTTTGACAAAAAAGTTAAGTCACTGCCTAAGTGCATGGATCGCTTTCCTGATTTTCAAAAATTCATTAAAAATATTCCTTAAGCGATATTCAAATATTTTCAACGGATTCTTGTTCAGGGCGTCGTTGACTATGACTGAGTACAATTTCAAGACATTCCAACATACTTGGAATGTCCAAGTGCATGGATCGCTTTCCTGATTTTCAAAAGTTCATTAAAAATATTCTTCAAGAGATATGCAAATATATTCAACGGATTCTTGTTCAGGGCATGCTTGACTATGACTGTGTACAATTTCAAGACATTCCAAGATACTTTTGGGGTCTTTTTTGAATAAAAAGTTAAGTCACTGCCTAAGTGCACAGACTTTCATCATTTTCAAAAATTCATTAAAAATATTCCTTAAGAGATATGCAAATATTTTCAATTGATTCTTGTTCAGGGCGTCGTTGACTATGACTGAGTACAATTTCAAGACATTCCAACATACTTGGAATGTCCAAGTGCATGGATCGCTTTTCGGATTTTCAAAAATTCATTAAAAATATTCTTCAAGAGATATGCAAATATATTCAACGGATTCTTGTTCAGGGCATGCTTGACTATGACTGTGTACAATTTCAAGACATTCCAAGATACTTTTGGGGTCTTTTTTGAATAAAAAGTTAAGTCACTGCCTAAGTGCACAGACTTTCATCATTTTCAAAAATTCATTAAAAATATTCCTTAAGAGATATGCAAATATTTTCAATTGATTCTTGTTCAGGGCGTCGTTGACTATGACTGAGTACAATTTCAAGACATTCCAACATACTTGGAATGTCGAAGTGCATGGATCGCTTTCCGGATTTTCAAAAATTCATTAAAAATATTCTTCAAGAGATATGCAAATATATTCAACGGATTCTTGTTCAGGGCATGCTTGACTATGACTGTGTACAATTTCAAGACATTCCAAGATACTTTTGGGGTCTTTTTTGACGAAAAAGTTAAGTCACTGCCTAAGTGCATGGATCGCTTTCCTGATTTTCAGAAATTCTTTAAAAATATTCCTTAAGCGATATGCAAATATTTTCAACGGATTCTTGTTCAGGGCGTCGTTGACTATGACCGAGTACAATTTCAAGACATTCCAACATACTTGGAATGTCCAAGTGCATGGATCGCTTTCCTGATTTTCAAAAGTTCATTAAAAATATTCTTCAAGAGATATGCAAATATATTCAACGGATTCTTGTTCAGGGCATGCTTGACTATGACTGTGTACAATTTCAAGACATTCCAAGATACTTTTGGGGTCTTTTTTGACAAAAAAGTTAAGTCACTGCCTAAGTGCATGGATCGCTTTCCTGATTTTCAAAAATTCATTAAAAATATTCCTTAAGCGATATTCAAATATTTTCAACGGATTCTTGTTCAGGGCGTCGTTGACTATGACTGAGTACAATTTCAAGACATTCCAACATACTTGGAATGTCCAAGTGCATGGATCGCTTTCCTGATTTTCAAAAGTTCATTAAAAATATTCTTCAAGTGATATGCAAATATATTCAACGGATTCTTGTTCAGGGCATGCTTGACTATGACTGTGTACAATTTCAAGACATTCCAAGATACTTTTGGGGTCTTTTTTGAATAAAAAGTTAAGTCACTGCCTAAGTGCACAGACTTTCATCATTTTCAAAAATTCATTAAAAATATTCCTTAAGAGATATGCAAATATTTTCAATTGATTCTTGTTCAGGGCGTCGTTGACTATGACTGAGTACAATTTCAAGACATTCCAACATACTTGGAATGTCCAAGTGCATGGATCGCTTTTCGGATTTTCAAAAATTCATTAAAAATATTCTTCAAGAGATATGCAAATATATTCAACGGATTCTTGTTCAGGGCATGCTTGACTATGACTGTGTACAATTTCAAGACATTCCAAGATACTTTTGGGGTCTTTTTTGATAAAAAGTTAAGTCACTGCCTAAGTGCACAGACTTTCATCATTTTCAAAAATTCATTAAAAATATTCCTTAAGAGATATGCAAATATTTTCAATTGATTCTTGTTCAGGGCGTCGTTGACTATGACTGAGTACAATTTCAAGACATTCCAACATACTTGGAATGTCGAAGTGCATGGATCGCTTTCCGGATTTTCAAAAATTCATTAAAAATATTCTTCAAGAGATATGCAAATATATTCAACGGATTCTTGTTCAGGGCATGCTTGACTATGACTGTGTACAATTTCAAGACATTCCAAGATACTTTTGGGGTCTTTTTTGACGAAAAAGTTAAGTCACTGCCTAAGTGCATGGATCGCTTTCCTGATTTTCAGAAATTCTTTAAAAATATTCCTTAAGCGATATGCAAATATTTTCAACGGATTCTTGTTCAGGGCGTCGTTGACTATGACCGAGTACAATTTCAAGACATTCCAACATACTTGGAATGTCCAAGTGCATGGATCGCTTTCCTGATTTTCAAAAGTTCATTAAAAATATTCTTCAAGAGATATGCAAATATATTCAACGGATTCTTGTTCAGGGCATGCTTGACTATGACTGTGTACAATTTCAAGACATTCCAAGATACTTTTGGGGTCTTTTTTGAATAAAAAGTTAAGTCACTGCCTAAGTGCACAGACTTTCCTCATTTTCAAAAATTCATTAAAAATATTCCTTAAGAGATATGCAAATATTTTCAATTGATTCTTGTTCAGGGCGTCGTTGACTATGACTGAGTACAATTTCAAGACATTCCAACATACTTGGAATGTCCAAGTGCATGGATCGCTTTTCGGATTTTCAAAAATTCATTAAAAATATTCTTCAAGAGATATGCAAATATATTCAACGGATTCTTGTTCAGGGCATGCTTGACTATGACTGTGTACAATTTCAAGACATTCCAAGATACTTTTGGGGTCTTTTTTGACAAAAAAGTTAAGTCACTGCCTAAGTGCATGGATCGCTTTCCTGATTTTCAAAAATTCATTAAAAATATTCCTTAAGCGATATGCAAATATTTTCAACGGATTCTTGTTCAGGGCGTCGTTGACTATGACTGAGTACAATTTCAAGACATTCCAACATACTTGGAATGTCCAAGTGCATGGATCGCTTTCCGGATTTTCAAAAGTTCATTAAAAATATTCTTCAAGAGATATGCAAATATATTCAACGGATTCTTGTTCAGGGCATGCTTGACTATGACTGTGTACAATTTCAAGACATTCCAAGATACTTTTGGGGTCTTTTTTGACAAAAAAGTTAAGTCACTGCCTAAGTGCATGGATCGCTTTCCTGATTTTCAAAAATTCATTAAAAATATTCCTTAAGCGATATGCAAATATTTTCAACGGATTCTTGTTCAGGGCGTCGTTGACTATGACTGAGTACAATTTCAAGACATTCCAACATACTTGGAATGTCAAAGTGCATGGATCGCTTTCCTGATTTTCAAAAGTTCATTAAAAATATTCTTCAAGAGATATGCAAATATATTCAACGGATTCTTGTTCAGGGCATGCTTGACTATGACTGTGTACAATTTCAAGACATTCCAAGATACCTTTGGGGTCTTTTTTGAATAAAAAGTTAAGTCACTGCCTAAGTGCACAGACTTTCATCATTTTCAAAAATTCATTAAAAATATTCCTTAAGAGATATGCAAATATTTTCAATGGATTCTTGTTCAGGGCGTCGTTGACTATGACCGAGTACAATTTCAAGACATTCCAACATACTTGGAATGTCCAAGTGCATGGATCGCTCTCCGGATTTTCAAAAATTCATTAAAAATATTCTTCAAGAGATATGCAAATATATTCAACGGATTCTTGTTCAGGGCATGCTTGACTATGACTGTGTACAATTTCAAGACATTCCAAGATACTTTTGGGGTCTTTTTTGACGAAAAAGTTAAGTCACTGCCTAAGTGCATGGATCGCTTTCCTGATTTTCAGAAATTCTTTAAAAATATTCCTTAAACGATATGCAAATATTTTCAACGGATTCTTGTTCAGGGCGTCGTTGACTATGACTGAGTACAATTTCAAGACATTCCAACATACTTGGAATGTCCAAGTGCATGGATCGCTTTCCTGATTTTCAAAAGTTCATTAAAAATATTCTTCAAGAGATATGCAAATATATTCAACGGATTCTTGTTCAGGGCATGCTTGACTATGACTGTGTACAATTTCAAGACATTCCAAGATACTTTTGGGGTCTTTTTTGAATAAAAAGTTAAGTCACTGCCTAAGTGCACAGACTTTCCTCATTTTCAAAAATTCATTAAAAATATTCCTTAAGAGATATGCAAATATTTTCAATTGATTCTTGTTCAGGGCGTCGTTGACTATGACTGAGTACAATTTCAAGACATTCCAACATACTTGGAATGTCCAAGTGCATGGATCGCTTTTCGGATTTTCAAAAATTCATTAAAAATATTCTTCAAGAGATATGCAAATATATTCAACGGATTCTTGTTCAGGGCATGCTTGACTATGACTGTGTACAATTTCAAGACATTCCAAGATACTTTTGGGGTCTTTTTTGAATAAAAAGTTAAGTCACTGCCTAAGTGCACAGACTTTCCTCATTTTCAAAAATTCATTAAAAATATTCCTTAAGAGATATGCAAATATTTTCAATTGATTCTTGTTCAGGGCGTCGTTGACTATGACTGAGTACAATTTCAAGACATTCCAACATACTTGGAATGTCCAAGTGCATGGATCGCTTTTCGGATTTTCAAAAATTCATTAAAAATATTCTTCAAGAGATATGCAAATATATTCAACGGATTCTTGTTCAGGGCATGCTTGACTATGACTGTGTACAATTTCAAGACATTCCAAGATACTTTTGGGGTCTTTTTTGACAAAAAAGTTAAGTCACTGCCTAAGTGCATGGATCGCTTTCCTGATTTTCAAAAATTCATTTAAAATATTCCTTAAGCGATATGCAAATATTTTCAACGGATTCTTGTTCAGGGCGTCGTTGACTATGACTGAGTACAATTTCAAGACATTCCAACATACTTGGAATGTCCAAGTGCATGGATCGCTTTCCGGATTTTCAAAAGTTCATTAAAAATATTCTTCAAGAGATATGCAAATATATTCAACGGATTCTTGTTCAGGGCATGCTTGACTATGACTGTGTACAATTTCAAGACATTCCAAGATACTTTTGGGGTCTTTTTTGACAAAAAAGTTAAGTCACTGCCTAAGTGCATGGATCGCTTTCCTGATTTTCAAAAATTCATTAAAAATATTCCTTAAGCGATATGCAAATATTTTCAACGGATTCTTGTTCAGGGCGTCGTTGACTATGACTGAGTACAATTTCAAGACATTCCAACATACTTGGAATGTCAAAGTGCATGGATCGCTTTCCTGATTTTCAAAAGTTCATTAAAAATATTCTTCAAGAGATATGCAAATATATTCAACGGATTCTTGTTCAGGGCATGCTTGACTATGACTGTGTACAATTTCAAGACATTCCAAGATACCTTTGGGGTCTTTTTTGAATAAAAAGTTAAGTCACTGCCTAAGTGCACAGACTTTCATCATTTTCAAAAATTCATTAAAAATATTCCTTAAGAGATATGCAAATATTTTCAATGGATTCTTGTTCAGGGCGTCGTTGACTATGACCGAGTACAATTTCAAGACATTCCAACATACTTGGAATGTCGAAGTGCATGGATCGCTTTCCGGATTTTCAAAAATTCATTAAAAATATTCTTCAAGAGATATGCAAATATATTCAACGGATTCTTGTTCAGGGCATGCTTGACTATGACTGTGTACAATTTAAAGACATTCCAAGATACTTTTGGGGTCTTTTTTGACGAAAAAGTCAAGTCACTAAGTGCATCAGGGCAAATGGATCGTTTCCTTCGTCTCACCTGATATCCTGCTGTGTGATCCACGGTGTCCAAACGTTTGTTTCCAGCGACTGGGCGACATGGATGAACTCCTGCAGCTTTAATGCTTTAAAAACAAACCAAAAACATCAAAAGTTAAGTCACTGCCTAAGTGCATGGATCGCTTTCCTAATTTTCAAAAATTCATTAAAAATATTCCTTAAGAGATATGCAAATATTTTCAATTGATTCTTGTTCAGGGCGTCGTTGACTATGACTGAGTACAATTTCAAGACATTCCAACATACTTGGAATGTCCAAGTGCATGGATCGCTTTCCTGATTTTCAAAAGTTCATTAAAAATATTCTTCAAGAGATATGCAAATATATTCAACGGATTCTTGTTCAGGGCATGCTTGACTATGACTGTGTACAATTTCAAGACATTCCAAGATACTTTTGGGGTCTTTTTTGAATAAAAAGTTAAGTCACTGCCTAAGTGCACAGACTTTCATCATTTTCAAAAATTCATTAAAAATATTCCTTAAGAGATATGCAAATATTTTCAATTGATTCTTGTTCAGGGCGTCGTTGACTATGACTGAGTACAATTTCAAGACATTCCAACATACTTGGAATGTCCAAGTGCATGGATCGCTTTCCTGATTTTCAAAAGTTCATTAAAAATATTCTTCAAGAGATATGCAAATATATTCAACGGATTCTTGTTCAGGGCATGCTTGACTATGACTGTGTACAATTTCAAGACATTCCAAGATACCTTTGGGGTCTTTTTTGAATAAAAAGTTAAGTCACTGCCTAAGTGCACAGACTTTCATCATTTTCAAAAATTCATTAAAAATATTCCTTAAGAGATATGCAAATATTTTCAATTGATTCTTGTTCAGGGCGTCGTTGACTATGACCGAGTACAATTTCAAGACATTCCAACATACTTGGAATGTCCAAGTGCATGGATCGCTCTCCGGATTTTCAAAAATTCATTAAAAATATTCTTCAAGAGATATGCAAATATATTCAACGGATTCTTGTTCAGGGCATGCTTGACTATGACTGTGTACAATTTCAAGACATTCCAAGATACTTTTGGGGTCTTTTTTGACGAAAAAGTTAAGTCACTGCCTAAGTGCATGGATCGCTTTCCTGATTTTCAGAAATTCTTTAAAAATATTCCTTAAACGATATGCAAATATTTTCAACGGATTCTTGTTCAGGGCGTCGTTGACTATGACTGAGTACAATTTCAAGACATTCCAACATACTTGGAATGTCCAAGTGCATGGATCGCTTTCCTGATTTTCAAAAGTTCATTAAAAATATTCTTCAAGAGATATGCAAATATATTCAACGGATTCTTGTTCAGGGCATGCTTGACTATGACTGTGTACAATTTCAAGACATTCCAAGATACTTTTGGGGTCTTTTTTGAATAAAAAGTTAAGTCACTGCCTAAGTGCACAGACTTTCCTCATTTTCAAAAATTCATTAAAAATATTCCTTAAGAGATATGCAAATATTTTCAATTGATTCTTGTTCAGGGCGTCGTTGACTATGACTGAGTACAATTTCAAGACATTCCAACATACTTGGAATGTCCAAGTGCATGGATCGCTTTTCGGATTTTCAAAAATTCATTAAAAATATTCTTCAAGAGATATGCAAATATATTCAACGGATTCTTGTTCAGGGCATGCTTGACTATGACTGTGTACAATTTCAAGACATTCCAAGATACTTTTGGGGTCTTTTTTGACAAAAAAGTTAAGTCACTGCCTTAGTGCATGGATCGCTTTCCTGATTTTCAGAAATTCTTTAAAAATATTCCTTAAACGATATGCAAATATTTTCAACGGATTCTTGTTCAGGGCGTCGTTGACTATGACTGAGTACAATTTCAAGACATTCCAACATACTTGGAATGTCCAAGTGCATGGATCGCTTTCCTGATTTTCAAAAGTTCATTAAAAATATTCTTCAAGAGATATGCAAATATATTCAACGGATTCTTGTTCAGGGCATGCTTGACTATGACTGTGTACAATTTCAAGACATTCCAAGATACTTTTGGGGTCTTTTTTGAATAAAATGTTAAGTCACTGCCTAAGTGCACAGACTTTCCTCATTTTCAAAAATTCATTAAAAATATTCCTTAAGAGATATGCAAATATTTTCAATGGATTCTTGTTCAGGGCGTCGTTGACTATGACCGAGTACAATTTCAAGACATTCCAACATACTTGGAATGTCCAAGTGCATGGATCGCTTTCCGGATTTTCAAAAATTCATTAAAAATATTCTTCAAGAGATATGCAAATATATTCAACGGATTCTTGTTCAGGGCATTCTTGACTATGACTGTGTACAATTTCAAGACATTCCAAGATACTTTTGGGGTCTTTTTTGACGAAAAAGTTAAGTCACTGCCTAAGTGCATGGATCGCTTTCCTGATATTCAGAAATTCTTTAAAAATATTCCTTAAACGATATGCAAATATTTTCAACTGATTCTTGTTCAGGGCGTCGTTGACTATGACTGAGTACAATTTCAAGACATTCCAACATACTTGGAATGTCCAAGTGCATGGATCGCTTTCCTGATTTTCAAAAGTTCATTAAAAATATTCTTCAAGAGATATGCAAATATATTCAACGGATTCTTGTTCAGGGCATGCTCGACTATGACTGTGTACAATTTCAAGACATTCCAAGATACTTTTGGGGTCTTTTTTGAATAAAAAGTTAAGTCACTGCCTAAGTGCACAGACTTTCCTCATTTTCAAAAATTCATTAAAAATATTCCTTAAGAGATATGCAAATATTTTCAATTGATTCTTGTTCAGGGCGTCGTTGACTATGACTGAGTACAATTTCAAGACATTCCAACATACTTGGAATGTCCAAGTGCATGGATCGCTTTTCGGATTTTCAAAAATTCATTAAAAATATTCTTCAAGAGATATGCAAATATATTCAACGGATTCTTGTTCAGGGCATGCTTGACTATGACTGTGTACAATTTCAAGACATTCCAAGATACTTTTGGGGTCTTTTTTGACAAAAAAGTTAAGTCACTGCCTAAGTGCATGGATCGCTTTCCTGATTTTCAAAAATTCATTAAAAATATTCCTTAAGCGATATGCAAATATTTTCAACGGATTCTTGTTCAGGGCGTCGTTGACTATGACTGAGTACAATTTCAAGACATTCCAACATACTTGGAATGTCCAAGTGCATGGATCGCTTTCCTGATTTTCAAAAGTTCATTAAAAATATTCTTCAAGAGATATGCAAATATATTCAACGGATTCTTGTTCAGGGCATGCTTGACTATGACTGTGTACAATTTCAAGACATTCCAAGATACTTTTGGGGTCTTTTTTGACAAAAAAGTTAAGTCACTGCCTAAGTGCATGGATCGCTTTCCTGATTTTCAAAAATTCATTAGAAATATTCCTTAAGCGATATGCAAATATTTTCAACGGATTCTTGTTCAGGGCATGCTTGACTATGACTGAGTACAATTTCAAGACATTCCAAGATACCTTTGGGGTCTTTTTTGAATAAAAAGTTAAGTCACTGCCTAAGTGCACAGACTTTCATCATTTTCAAAAATTCATTAAAAATATTCCTTAAGAGATATGCAAATATTTTCAATGGATTCTTGTTCAGGGCGTCGTTGACTATGACCGAGTACAATTTCAAGACATTCCAACATACTTGGAATGTCCAAGTGCATGGATCGCTTTCCGGATTTTCAAAAATTCATTAAAAATATTCTTCAAGAGATATGCAAATATATTCAACGGATTCTTATTCAGGGCATGCTTGACTATGACTGTGTACAATTTCAAGACATTCCAATTTACTTTTGGGGTTTTTTTTGAAAAAAAAGTCAAGTCACTAAGTGCATCAGGGCAAATGGATCGTTTCCTTCGTCTCACCTGATATCCTGCTGTGTGATCCACGGTGTCCAAACGTTTGTTTCCAGCGACTGGACGACATGGATGAACTCCTGCAGCTTTAATTCTTTAAAAACAACCCAAAAACATCAAAAGTTAAGTCACTGCCTAAGTGCATGGATCGCTTTCCTGATTTTCAAAAATTCATTAAAAATATTCCTCAAGAGATATGCAAATATATTCAACGGATTCTTGTTCAGGGCATTCTTGACTATGACTGTGTACAATTTCAAGACATTCCAAGATACTTTTGGGGTCTTTTTTGACGAAAAAGTTAAGTCACTGCCTAAGTGCATGGATCGCTTTCCTGATTTTCAGAAATTCTTTAAAAATATTCCTTAAACGATATGCAAATATTTTCAACGGATTCTTGTTCAGGGCGTCGTTGACTATGACTGAGTACAATTTCAAGACATTCCAACATACTTGGAATGTCCAAGTGCATGGATCGCTTTCCTGATTTTCAAAAGTTCATTAAAAATATTCTTCAAGAGATATGCAAATATATTCAACGGATTCTTGTTCAGGGCATGCTTGACTATGACTGTGTACAATTTCAAGACATTCCAAGATACTTTTGGGGTCTTTTTTGAATAAAAAGTTAAGTCACTGCCTAAGTGCACAGACTTTCCTCATTTTCAAAAATTCATTAAAAATATTCCTTAAGAGATATGCAAATATTTTCAATTGATTCTTGTTCAGGGCGTCGTTGACTATGACTGAGTACAATTTCAAGACATTCCAACATACTTGGAATGTCCAAGTGCATGGATCGCTTTTCGGATTTTCAAAAATTCATTAAAAATATTCTTCAAGAGATATGCAAATATATTCAACAGATTCTTGTTCAGGGCATGCTTGACTATGACTGTGTACAATTTCAAGACATTCCAAGATACTTTTGGGGTCTTTTTTGACAAAAAAGTTAAGTCACTGCCTAAGTGCATGGATCGCTTTCCTGATTTTCAAAAATTCATTAAAAATATTCCTTAAGCGATATGCAAATATTTTCAACGGATTCTTGTTCAGGGCGTCGTTGACTATGACTGAGTACAATTTCAAGACATTCCAACATACTTGGAATGTCCAAGTGCATGGATCGCTTTCCTGATTTTCAAAAGTTCATTAAAAATATTCTTCAAGAGATATGCAAATATATTAAACGGATTCTTGTTCAGGGCATGCTTGACTATGACTGTGTACAATTTCAAGACATTCCAAGATACCTTTGGGGTCTTTTTTGAATAAAAAGTTAAGTCACTGCCTAAGTGCACAGACTTTCATCATTTTCAAAAATTCATTAAAAATATTCCTTAAGAGATATGCAAATATTTTCAATGGATTCTTGTTCAGGGCGTCGTTGACTATGACTGAGTACAATTTCAAGACATTCCAACATACTTGGAATGTCCAAGTGCATGGATCGCTTTCCTGATTTTCAAAAGTTCATTAAAAATATTCTTCAAGAGATATGCAAATATATTCAACGGATTCTTGTTCAGGGCATGCTTGACTATGACTGTGTACAATTTCAAGACATTCCAAGATACCTTTGGGGTCTTTTTTGAATAAAAAGTTAAGTCACTGCCTAAGTGCACAGACTTTCATCATTTTCAAAAATTCATTAAAAATATTCCTTAAGAGATATGCAAATATTTTCAATGGATTCTTGTTCAGGGCGTCGTTGACTATGACTGAGTACAATTTCAAGACATTCCAACATACTTGGAATGTCCAAGTGCATGGATCGCTTTCCTGATTTTCAAAAGTTCATTAAAAATATTCTTCAAGAGATATGCAAATATATTCAACGGATTCTTGTTCAGGGCGTCGTTGACTATGACTGAGTACAATTTCAAGACATTCCAACATACTTGGAATGTCCAAGTGCATGGATCGCTTTCCTGATTTTCAAAAATTCATTAAAAATATTCCTTAAGCGATATGCAAATATTTTCAACGGATTCTTGTTCAGGGCGTCGTTGACTATGACTGAGTACAATTTCAAGACATTCCAAGATACAATTGGGGTCTTTTTTGAATAAAAAGTTAAGTCACTGCCTCAGTGCACAGACTTTCATCATTTTCAAAAATTCATTAAAAATATTCCTTAAGAGATATGCAAATATTTTCAATGGATTCTTGTTCAGGGCGTCGTTGACTATGACTGAGTACAATTTCAAGACATTCCAACATACTTGGAATGTCCAAGTGCATGGATCGCTTTCCGGATTTTCAAAAATTCATTAAAAATATTCTTCAAGAGATATGCAAATATATTCAACGGATTCTTGTTCAGGGCATTCTTGACTATGACTGTGTACAATTTCAAGACATTCCAAGATACTTTTGGGGTCTTTTTTGACGAAAAAGTTAAGTCACTGCCTAAGTGCATGGATCGCTTTCCTGATTTTCAGAAATTCTTTAAAAATATTCCTTAAACGATATGCAAATATTTTCAACGGATTCTTGTTCAGGGCGTCGTTGACTATGACTGAGTACAATTTCAAGACATTCCAACATACTTGGAATGTCCAAGTGCATGGATCGCTTTCCTGATTTTCAAAAGTTCATTAAAAATATTCTTCAAGAGATATGCAAATATATTCAACGGATTCTTGTTCAGGGCATGCTTGACTATGACTGTGTACAATTTCAAGACATTCCAAGTTACTTTTGGGGTCTTTTTTGACGAAAAAGTTAAGTCACTGCCTAAGTGCATGGATCGCTTTCCTGATTTTCAGAAATTCTTTAAAAATATTTCTTAAATGATATGCAAATATTTTCAACGGATTCTTGTTCAGGGCGTCGTTGACTATGACTGAGTACAATTTCAAGACATTCCAACATACTTGGAATGTCCAAGCGCATGGATCGCTTTCCTGATTTTCAAAAGTTCATTAAAAATATTCTTCAAGAGATATGCAAATATATTCAACGGATTCTTGTTCAGGGCATGCTTGACTATGACTGTGTACAATTTCAAGACATATCAAGATACTTTTGGGGTCTTTTTTGAATAAAAAGTTAAGTCACTGCCTCAGTGCACAGACTTTCCTCATTTTCAAAAATTCATTAAAAATATTCCTTAACAGATATGCAAATATTTTCAATTGATTCTTGTTCAGGGCGTCGTTGACTATGACTGAGTACAATTTCAAGACATTCCAACATACTTGGAATGTCCAAGTGCATGGATCGCTTTTCGGATTTTCAAAAATTCATTAAAAATATTCTTCAAGAGATATGCAAATATATTCAACGGTTTCTTGTTCAGGGCATGCTTGACTATGACTGTGTACAATTTCAAGACATTCCAAGATACTTTTGGGGTCTTTTTTGACAAAAAAGTTAAGTCACTGCCTAAGTGCATGGATTGCTTTCCTGATTTTCAAAAATTCATTAAAAATATTCCTTAAGCGATATGCAAATATTTTCAACGGATTCTTGTTCAGGGCGTCGTTGACTATGACTGAGTACAATTTCAAGACATTCCAACATACTTGGAATGTCCAAGTGCATGGATCGCTTTCCGGATTTTCAAAAATTCATTAAAAATATTCTTCAAGAGATATGCAAATATATTCAACGGATTCTTGTTCAGGGCATTCTTGACTATGACTGTGTACAATTTCAAGACATTCCAAGATACTTTTGGGGTCTTTTTTGACGAAAAAGTTAAGTCACTGCCTAAGTGCATGGATCGCTTTCCTGATTTTCAGAAATTCTTTAAAAATATTCCTTAAACGATATGCAAATATTTTCAACGGATTCTTGTTCAGGGCGTCGTTGACTATGACTGAGTACAATTTCAAGACATTCCAACATACTTGGAATGTCCAAGTGCATGGATCGCTTTCCTGATTTTCAAAAGTTCATTAAAAATATTCTTCAAGAGATATGCAAATATATTCAACGGATTCTTGTTCAGGGCATGCTTGACTATGACTGTGTACAATTTCAAGACATTCCAAGATACTTTTGGGGTCTTTTTTGACGAAAAAGTTAAGTCACTGCCTAAGTGCATGGATCGCTTTCCTGATTTTCAGAAATTCTTTAAAAATATTCCTTAAACGATATGCAAATATTTTCAACGGATTCTTGTTCAGGGCGTCGTTGACTATGACTGAGTACAATTTCAAGACATTCCAACATACTTGGAATGTCCAAGTGCATGGATCGCTTTCCTGATTTTCAAAAGTTCATTAAAAATATTCTTCAAGAGATATGCAAATATATTCAACGGATTCTTGTTCAGGGCATGCTTGACTATGACTGTGTACAATTTCAAGACATTCCAAGATACTTTTGGGGTCTTTTTTGAATAAAAAGTTAAGTCACTGCCTAAGTGCACAGACTTTCCTCATTTTCAAAAATTCATTAAAAATATTCCTTAAGAGATATGCAAATATTTTCAATTGATTCTTGTTCAGGGCGTTGTTGACTATGACTGAGTACAATTTCAAGACATTCCAACATACTTGGAATGTCCAAGTGCATGGATCGCTTTTCGGATTTTCAAAAATTCATTAAAAATATTCTTCAAGAGATATGCAAATATATTCAACGGATTCTTGTTCAGGGCATGCTTGACTATGACTGTGTACAATTTCAAGACATTCCAAGATACTTTTGGGGTCTTTTTTGACAAAAAAGTTAAGTCACTGCCTAAGTGCATGGATCGCTTTCCTGATTTTCAAAAATTCATTAAAAATATTCCTTAAGCGATATGCAAATATTTTCAACGGATTCTTGTTCAGGGCGTCGTTGACTATGACTGAGTACAATTTCAAGACATTCCAACATACTTGGAATGTCCAAGTGCATGGATCGCTTTCCTGATTTTCAAAAGTTCATTAAAAATATTCTTCAAGAGATATGCAAATATATTCAACGGATTCTTGTTCAGGGCATGCTTGACTATGACTGTGTACAATTTCAAGACATTCCAAGATACTTTTGGGGTCTTTTTTGACGAAAAAGTTAAGTCACTGCCTAAGTGCATGGATCGCTTTCCTGATTTTCAGAAATTCTTTAAAAATATTCCTTAAGCGATATGCAAATATTTTCAACGGATTCTTGTTCAGGGCGTCGTTGACTATGACTGAGTACAATTTCAAGACATTCCAACATACTTGGAATGTCCAAGTGCATGGATCGTTTTTCGGATTTTCAAAAATTCATTAAAAATATTCTTCAAGAGATATGCAAATATATTCAACGGATTCTTGTTCAGGGCATGCTTGACTATGACTGTGTACAATTTCAAGACATTCCAAGATACTTTTGGGGTCTTTTTTGAATAAAAAGTTAAGTCACTGCCTAAGTGCACAGACTTTCCTCATTTTCAAAAATTCATTAAAAATATTCCTTAAGAGATATGCAAATATTTTCAATTGATTCTTGTTCAGAGGGTCGTTGACTATGACTGAGTACAATTTCAAGACATTCCAACATACTTGGAATGTCCAAGTGCATGGATCGCTTTTCGGATTTTCAAAAATTCATTAAAAATATTCTTCAAGAGATATGCAAATATATTCAACGGATTCTTGTTCAGGGCATGCTTGACTATGACTGTGTACAATTTCAAGACATTCCAAGATACTTTTGGGGTCTTTTTTGACGAAAAAGTTAAGTCACTGCCTAAGTGCATGGATCGCTTTCCTGATTTTCAAAAATTCATTAAAAATATTCCTTAAGCGATATGCAAATATTTTCAACGGATTCTTGTTCAGGGCGTTGTTGACTATGACTGAGTACAATTTCAAGACATTCCAACATACTTGGAATGTCCAAGTGCATGGATCGCTTTCCTGATTTTCAAAAGTTCATTAAAAATATTCTTCAAGAGATATGCAAATATATTCAACGGATTCTTGTTCAGGGCATGCTTGACTATGACTGTGTACAATTTCAAGACATTCCAAGATACCTTTGGGGTCTTTTTTGAATAAAAAGTTAAGTCACTGCCTAAGTGCACAGACTTTCATCATTTTCAAAAATTCATTAAAAATATTCCTTAAGAGATATGCAAATATTTTCAATGGATTCTTGTTCAGGGCGTCGTTGACTATGACCGAGTACAATTTCAAGACATTCCAACATACTTGGAATGTCCAAGTGCATGGATCGCTTTCCGGATTTTCAAAAATTCATTAAAAATATTCTTCAAGAGATATGCAAATATATTCAACGGATTCTTGTTCAGGGCATGCTTGACTATGACTGTGTACAATTTCAAGACATTCCAAGATACTTTTGGGGTCTTTTTTGACGAAAAAGTTAAGTCACTGCCTAAGTGCATGGATCGCTTTCCTGATTTTCAGAAATTCTTTAAAAATATTCCTTAAGCGATATGCAAATATTTTCAACGGATTCTTGTTCAGGGCGTCGTTGACTATGACTGAGTACAATTTCAAGACATTCCAACATACTTGGAATGTCCAAGTGCATGGATCGCTTTCCTGATTTTCAAAAGTTCATTAAAAATATTCTTCAAGAGATATGCAAATATATTCAACGGATTCTTGTTCAGGGCATGCTTGACTATGACTGTGTACAATTTCAAGACATTCCAAGATACTTTTGGGGTCTTTTTTGACAAAAAAGTTAAGTCACTGCCTAAGTGCATGGATCGCTTTCCTGATTTTCAAAAATTCATTAAAAATATTCCTTAAGCGATATGCAAATATTTTCAACGGATTCTTGTTCAGGGCGTCGTTGACTATGACTGAGTACAATTTCAAGACATTCCAACATACTTGGAATGTCCAAGTGCATGGATCGCTTTCCTGATTTTCAAAAGTTCATTAAAAATATTCTTCAAGAGATATGCAAATATATTCAACGGATTCTTGTTCAGGGCATGCTTGACTATGACTGTGTACAATTTCAAGACATTCCAAGATACTTTTGGGGTCTTTTTTGACGAAAAAGTTAAGTCACTGCCTAAGTGCATGGATCGCTTTCCGGATTTTCAAAAATTCATTAAAAATATTATTCAAGAGATATGCAAATATATTCAACAGGTTCTTGTTCAGGGCATGCTTGACTATGACTGTGTACAATTTCAATACATTCCAAGATACTTTTGGGGTCTTTTTTGACGAAAAAGTTAAGTCACTGCCTAAGTGCACAGACTTTCCTCATTTTCAAAAATTCATTAAAAATATTCCTTAAGAGATATGCGAATATTTTCAATTGATTCTTGTTCAGGGCGTCGTTGACTATGACTGAGTACAATTTCAAGACATTCCAACTTACTTGGAATGTCCAAGTGCATGGATAGCTTTCCGGAATTTTAAAAATTCATTAAAAATATTCTTCAAGAGATATGCAAATATATTCAACGGATTCTTGTTCAGGGCATGCTTGACTATGACTGTGTACAATTTCAAGACATTCCAAGATACTTTTGGGGTCTTTTTTGACGAAAAAGTTAAGTCACTGCCTAAGTGCATGGATCGCTTTCCTGATTTTCAAAAATTCATTTAAAATATTCCTGAAGCGATATGCAAATATTTTCAACGGATTCTTGTTCAGGGCATCGTTGACTATGACTGAGTACAATTTCAAGACATTCCAACATACTTGGAATGTCCAAGTGCATGGATCGCTTTCCTGATTTTCAAAAATTCATTAAAAATATTCCTTAAGCGATATGCAAATATTTTCAACGGATTCTTGTTCAGGGCGTCGTTGACTATGACCGAGTACAATTTCAAGACATTCCAACATACTTTGAATGTCCAAGTACATGGATCGCTTTCCTGATTTTCAAAAGTTCATTAAAAATATTCTTCAAGAGATATGCAAATATATTCAACGGATTCTTGTTCAGGGCATGCTTTTTCAAGACATTCCAAGATACTTTTGGGGTCTTTTTTGAAAAAAAAGTCAAGTCACTAAGTGCATCAGGGCAAATGGATCGTTTCCTCCGTCTCACCTTATTTTCTGCTGTGTGATCCATGGTGTCCAAACGTTTGTTTCCAGCGACTGGGCGACATGGATGAACTCCTGCAGCTTTAATGCTTTAAAAACAAACCAAAAACATCAAAAGTTAAGTCACTGCCTAAGTGCATGGATCGCTTTCCTAATTTTCAAAAATTCATTAAAAATATTCCTTAAGAGATATGCAAATATTTTCAACGGATTCTTGTTCAGGGTGTCGTTGACTATGACTGTGTACAATTTCAAGACATTCCAAGATACTTTTGGTTTTTTTCTGTTAAATCAATCAATCAATCAATCATTTTTTGTATAGCCCACAGTTTACAAAACATCGTTTGTCTCAGGGACTTCACAGGGTTGGTAACATCCTCTGTCCTTAGACCTTCGACCAGGGTAAGGAAAAACTACCAGCGAAAAAACTCTTCTAACAGGGAAAAGGGTAGAAACCTTAAGGAGAACCACAGTTGAGGGATCCACTCCCTGGACGGACAGACGTGCAGTAGATGTTACCAAAAACATACAATACACAATGACAAAGAATAAAAAGTGAAAAGTCTTTAAATGCCAGGATCATCTGTCACAGCCTGTCGTGAAGGCTGTTGTGGTCAGAGACTTGAAGATGACGGAGTCCTCTTTCCTGTCCTGACCTCATGTCGTTCACTGGTGTCAGCAGAACTGTAAGAGATTAAACATCAGTTAGAGAAGGTCTACATGTGAATTTATGGTCTACATGTGAATTTATGGTCTACATGTGGATTTATGGTCTACATGTGGATTTATGGTCTACATGTGGATGTATGGTGTACATGTGGATTTATGTGCTACATGTGGATTTATGGTCTAAATGTGGATTTATGGTCTACATGTCATGGGGGACATCGGGTAAGTGGTGAGGGTTGAGAAATTGAGGACGGGGTAGAGAAAGTGCGGCTCGTGCAAAGTCTGTGTGCTCATTCTAAGTGCATGATGGGAAATTCCTCCAGCAGTCTAAGCCTATGGCAGCATAAGATAGACTATTCTAATCAGGACATACCTGATCTAGCTTCGACTATAGTCTATGTTAAAAAGGTAGGTTTTCAGTCTCACCTTAAAGGCAGAGACAGAGTCAGACTGTCTGACTGAAAGCAGAAGTTGGTTCCACAGGAGAGGAGCCTGGTAGATAAATGTTCTACCACCGATTCTACTTCTAGTTATTTTAGGAATAACCAGTAGACCTGAGTTCAGGGTCTATTGGGTTGATATAAAGTGATTAAGTCACAAATATAAGAAGGTGCCTGATTATTCAGGGCCTTGTATGTGAGTAGAAGTATTTTAAAATCTATTCTACTTTTCACTGGGAGCCAGTGAAGAGAAGCCAAGACAGGAGTCGTATAATCACGTCGTCTGGTTCCAGTCAGTATCCGTGCTGCTGCGTTCTGGACAAGTTGAAGGCTTCTCAGGGACTTACTAGGACATCCAGACAGTAAGGAGTTACAGTAATCCAGCCTAGAGGTTATAAAGGCGTGGATAAGTTTCTCAGAGTCTTGTCGTGATATAATATTTCTAATTGTCTTAATGTTGCGAAGGTGGAAGAAGGCTGTTCTACATATATGCTTAATATGTTCATCCAGTGATAAATCCTGGTCAAACAGGACTCCTAGGTTCCTTACTGTAGTGCAAGGGACTGAAGTGTTACTGCCTCGGTTTAGAGCTCCACTTAAAAGTGCTGCTCTTATATCTTTTGGCCCAAGGACCATGACCTCAGTTTTTTCTGTGTTAAGCATCAGAAAGTTCAGAGTCATCCACGTCTGTATGTCTATGAGACAATCCTGGAGTTTTATAGATGGGTTTGGGTCATTCGGTCGTACAGATACATATAGCTGGGTGTCGTCTGCATAACAATGGAAATCTATGTTGTGTTTCCTGATAATGTTGCCTAATGGCAGCATGTACAGGGTAAAAAGAATAGGTCCGAGCACGGAACCCTGAGGAACTCCGTAGTTGACCTTAGTGAATATGGAGTAGTCCTCGTTAACACTAACAAACTGAAATCTGTCCCATAAATAGGACTTGAACCAGACAAGTGCAGATCCTCTAATCACAACATCTTGTTCTAGTCTATGTAGCAGGATCTCATGATCTATCGTATCAAATGCTGCACTGAGATCCAGCAGGACCGATCTGGCGTTGTCTGGTAAACCAGCAGATGGCAGCAACTTTCAAGAGACCAGCTTCTCCATCTCTGAGCCCAGTAATGTTCAGGTAAGGCATTGGATATTTGAGATATTATTCAATAGAATCTTCCTCTTACTTCTAATCTTACTCTACGTATGTAGAAGATGTTTCTCCTGCTTTGATCTATTCTCTCTCATGCTCTGCTTCATCAATGAAGAACGAATTCATCGACAACATCCTTTCAGCTAATGTTCTACCTTAAAAACATCCCTACAGTTTCTTCCTTTCATCACAGTGACTCAATAATGATGGATTGTCATGAGTGAAAGTGGCTTCAGCTGCTTTTCCTTGTGTTTCAGGTCCGTGGAGATTTGAGGCCGAGGAGAAGCGAGCCTGGTGATGAGTCCAGAATCCCTCAAGGCTCCATCACACTTCCCTCCTCTATCACAAAAGTCACTTTACATGTAGAGGGAAAAAAAAGAAAACAAAGTCACACACTCATCCAACAAAGCAGCCTTTCAGCACCACGGACAGCGCCCGAAGCTCCACAGTTACCGTAGCGACCCGCCCTCACCTATTCCATTCTTACTCACACACACAGGGATTGGATTGGAACAGAATGGCTACTTGAACTTTTTAAATGTTAAACTTCAAAAAAACATATATCTATATTATATATTTTATAAAATCTAAAATAAAATGCTTGAGGGGCTTAACTGGGGCTACACAGATGTTTGACGGTGTAGCGTGTTCGGTGTGAGTGAATGGGGCGATGGAGGAGGTCTGAAGGTAAGAAGGATTTGTAGGTGGTGAAGAGGATCTTGAAATGTGTTTACATGTTGAAACTGCCCTCTGGTGGACACGTTTGACATTACATGTAAGGTCACATGAGATTTAGAGCTGCTAAACTGGTGAAATAAATAGTAACTTTTGTGAGGGAAACAGTTTTTTTATGTTTAAGACCCTGCCAGGCCATAAATAATTCATCATAAAACAGAACTGCAAAAACCTGACCTCCAGTGGACAAAGGTGACATTACGTGTAGATGAAAAATGTATTCAAAGCTGCTGAATTCAAGTCACTGCCAGCCCATAAATAACTTGAGAAAACATTCAGGGTTCAGGCCATACAGAGTTTCACCGAGGGCCAGACTGTGGCACACATTTGTTCAGCCAGTTCAGCAGAGTGAGTGTGAGTGAAAGAGCGAGAGACTTCAAATAAGTGACTTATTTATTTATTTAACACAAAAGATTCAAGATGGAAAAAACATCAACACAAAGCAGAAAAGAAACAAAACGGCATCAAAGAAACATATAAAGGTTAAGTAGAAATTAAAGTCAAACAATCACAGGCTCTTTTCTTCAATGCAATAAAACAATACAGAGAAGAAAATACAGTTAGCTTTAAATAACAATAAAAACAAGAACTTATTCTTCATAAACCCTGTTGGCTTTAAACCCCACTTACACTGTGAATTAGAAATGGAAAAGAAAAAAGACTCAGCTTCACCCACTGAGGCTGAAGTGGCTGTGACGCCCCCTGCTGGTTGGACTAAAACCTCATTTAATCAGAAAAAGGAAGGAAGCAATAAAGTCCATTAGAGAAGGAGAGAACACAGGGATGGAGGAAATGGCAAAAAGAAAGGGCTGAAAGACATGAAAAAGAATGGAAGGAAAGAGAAAAGGAAAGCAATAAAAGGACAGCAAGGAAATAAATGAGTTTGTCGACTCACAGGGAAACCACATCAAGTCCAGTCGGTGAAATCCAGTCCATGTTTTGCTGCCGTTTCTGGACACATGAAAACACATGAAGTGAAAATTAACTTGACTATCGTCACAACAATGACAAACATTCAAACACATTCTACACATTAACATTTACTCAAAAAGATCAACTTTTCAAATAAGTCACAAATGTCCGGGTAAACTTATCGTTTGCCGCCGTCGTTAGCGTTACCCAGAGTGCACCACGTGGAGGTGACAGTCGGACTTGCACTCCTTTTTTTTTTTTAAATCATTCATAATATTAGAGAGAAGAGAAACCCAACAATTCACACAATGAGCAAGCAATCGTGGCAACAGTGGAGAGAAAAAACTCCCTTTTAACAGGAAGAAATCTCTGGCAGAACCAGACTCAAAGTGTGCGGCCGTCTGCCTCGACCGGTTGGGGGGAATGGGAGGGGAACAGAAAGGACAAGAGGTGGTAACTTTTGTTAGTCAGTGGTTTTGGTTGGACGACAACAAGGAGGCCATTTTGTGCAGTTCATGTTGGGTTTTTTTCAGATTCTTGTGTTCCGTTCCTCCAGGTTTTGAATCCACTGATCCCATTTCCTCAAAGATCATCATGCAGATCCATCCATTTTCCAAGAGTAGATTCACTGAGGTGAATGAATTCCTCCATTTGCTGCATCATCGTGTTGACAAAGTTGTCCAGAAAGTTACTTTTGCATTTCCAAGCCATGATTCCAGTTTGTCCATCCTTGTGAGCAGATTTTTGTTTTGCTGTCACGTATGGAGAGTTCCGTCCAATCAGAGTTATCAATCCTCCGACACCTGCACCCGTTTACTGTCAACTAAGTTTTGCTAAGTGTACACATTTGTGTAACAACGACAACACAGGAAGATGAAACGACAGACCAAAGTAGAAGTGCATATTGACACAAACAAAAAAACACTCATCTTGTTTTGACAGCCGGTGTTCAGAGTTCGTCTAAGTTGTCCAGGACGTAAGAAGTCCACCAAGTGTTAGGGTCTCAATTCTGGAACAGATTAGGAAAAACAAAACTGAAAAGCAGTAGCAAAGTGTCATTGATGTCAAAAGGAGTCTAATATACTCACCACTGTAGGTTCTTGTGTAGTGGAAGTGGTTAACGAGCTCTGCAGAACTCTGATAACCTGTGCACCTGAACCAGGTGTTTTGGGGATAACTAACTAAGGTTAGCTAACCCTAACCCCCTCATTTGTTCCTTGTTGCAGAAAACGGCCCCTTGCCAAAAACTGCTGTAAAAATATCTTAATATTTATTTCCACTTTAAATGAGTCAGTCTTTTGAAGCTACTTCATCCTGAAATATGCATATCAAATATTAATATTTTTAAAAGGTTCACCTTTTAAAAATATTATTTTTAAAAGGTTCACCTTTTAAAGGCCATATTGTTTACGCAACTACACTGTTTTTATTGGGAAAAAAAAACTACAATAACTTTTGATTCTGATGCATTCTTATTTTTTGCAATGTCAGATTTTTCTAAAAACTGTCTCCTACAAAAATATTGTTCATATTTTTTTCAACTTTAAATTGTCACTCTTTTAACGCTACTTCAGACTGAGATATACTCATCAAATTATATTTTTAAAATTCTAACCCTTTAAAGGCCATAATGTTTATGCAACTCTTTAAATCAACAAAAAAACTACAATCCTTTCCAATCAATCATAAAATACCTTTCAAGGACTATTTATTATTATCAGGCCCTGAGATGGTCAGTGATTGGAAGAAACATTGATTTTGATGCATTGTTAGTTTCTGTAGTGGCAGATGCAATTTAATAATCTTGTGATATGATGGATTTTGAACCGTCTCCTTCTATAAGCAAACTTTTTTCCAACTAAATAATTATTACCCTGTTTTGTTTAAAGATAAATAAACAAGAATAGGTTCAACCTGAACAAATATTTATTTTGCAAAGACGACCCTGAATGATGAAGACTGAAATATAAACATTGAATATGAAACATGGGGCAGTTGGGTGTGTTGTTGGAGATGGGGAGAAAGGAAAAGAGATGGTGAGTGAGTGCATCATGTGTGACTGAGTGAGGGAGTGAGGGAGCGAGTGAGCGAGCGAGCGAGAGTGAGTGAGTGACTGTGAGTGAGTGAGCGAGCGAGAGTGAGCGAGCGAGCGTGACTGCGAGTGAACGAGCGAGATTTGGAGTCTCTGCTCCACCTGAGCTGAACTCTCACATTCACACATGATGAACTCACTCACCATCTCCATCTTTTCCCTTCTCCCCATCGCCAACAACACACCAAACTGCCCCATGTTTCATATTCAATGTTCATATTTAAGTGTTCATCATTCAGTGTCCTTTGCAAAATAAATGTTTTTCAGGTTCAAACTATTATTGTATGTTTATTCATCTTAAAACAAAACCAGGCTATAATTGGGTTAGCAGGGAAAAAAATGTTTTACTTGTAGTCGGAGACCGATTCAAAATCCATCATATATCACAAAATAAGATTACATTGGATCTGCTACTACAAACAACTAATGCATCAAAATCAATGTTTCTCCTAGTCACTGACCCATCTCAGGGTCTAATAACAACCAAATATTCCTTAAACCACACCAAACATTTCATTTCAAAAATGAAATAAACTTGAACCCTGAGTCTGTTTATATATCAAATAACAACCTGTGTTTGAATCGTATTCAGTGCTTTGTGACTAAAGGGATTTTTGTACACTTCAAAAATAATGGAAAAACTAAATAATGA
This sequence comes from Microchirus variegatus, assembly GCF_963457635.1. Taxonomy (NCBI): domain Eukaryota; kingdom Metazoa; phylum Chordata; class Actinopteri; order Pleuronectiformes; family Soleidae; genus Microchirus; species Microchirus variegatus. The sequence goes on from NW_028154766.1 coordinate 356,721, forward strand.
AAAGGGACGAGAGCAGCAGCAAACAAGTAACAATACTCATCTTCTTCTGACAGTTGGTGTTCAGATGTTCAAAGTTGTGCTGGACGTCAGAAATCCACCAAGCCTTGGGTCTCCATCCTGGAACAGATTAGGAAAAACGAAACTAAAAAGCAGCATCAAACAGTCACTGATGTCCAAAGGAATCTGATATACTCACCACTGCAGATTCTTCTTGTGCAGTAGGAGTCACCGATGAGATCAGGGAAGACGCGACTGTAGGGTAGAACGTCCACCAAGCACCACCTCGAGGTCGACCATGTTGGGTCACCCTTCTGGAACAGATTAGGAAAAACAAACAAATTAACAGAGACAAAAGCAGCAGCAAACAATTAACAATACTCATCCTCTTCCGACCGCTGGGGTTCAGAGTTCTTCAAAGTTGTCCAGAACGTAGGAAGTCCACCAAGCGTAGGGTCTCCATTCTGAAACAGATTAGGAAAAACGAAACTGAAAAGCAGCATCAAACAGTCACTGATGTCCAAAGGAATCTGATATACTCACCACTGCAGGTTCTTCTTGTGCAGTGGGAGTCACCGACCAGATCAGGGAAGAGGCGACTGTAGTGTAGAACGTCCACCAAGCACCAACTCGAGGTCGATCATGTTGGGTCTCCCTTCTGGAACAGATTAGGAAAAACAAACAGATAAAAGTGACAAAAGCAGCAGCAAAAACAACAATTAACAATACTCATCCTCTTCCGACAGCTGGGGTTCAGAGTTCTTCAAAGTTGTCCAGGACATAGGAAGTCCACCAAGCGTAGGGTCTCCATTCTGAAACAGATTAGGAAAAACAAAACTGAAAAGCAGTATCAAACTGTCATTGATGTCCAAAGGAATCTGATATACTCACCACTGCAGATTCTTCTTGTGCAGTAGGAGTCACCGATGAGATCACGGAAGACGCGACTGTAGGGTAGAACGTCCACCAAGCACCACCTCGAGGTCGACCATGTTGGGTCACCCTTCTGGAACAGATTAGGAAAAACAAACAAATTAACAGAGACAAAAGCAGCAGCAAACAATTAACAATACTCATCCTCTTCCGACCGCTGGGGTTCAGAGTTCTTCAAAGTTGTCCAGAACGTAGGAAGTCCACCAAGCGTAGGGTCTCCATTCTGAAACAGATTAGGAAAAACAAAACTGAAAAGCAGTATCAAACTGTCACTGATGCCCAAAGGAATCTGATATACTCACAACTGGAGGTTCTTGTGTTGTAGGAGTCACCGATGAGATCAGGGAAGAGGCGACTGTAGACGAAAGTAGAGGTCAACAACGATGAAGCAAACACAAATAAGAAATATCACCATACTCCTCCTCTTCCGACAGTCTGTGTTCAGTCAATATGCATATCAAATATTAATATTTTTTAAAATGTTAACCTTTTAAAGGCCATATTGTTTATGCAACTACAATAACTTTTGATTCTCATGCATTTTTATTTTTTGCAATGTCAGATTTTTCTAAAAACAGTCTCCTACAAAAATATTGTTCATATTTTTTTCAACTTTAAATTGTCACTCTTTTAACGCTACTTCAGACTGAGATATACTCATCAAATTATATTTTTAAAAATTCTAACCCTTTAAAGGCTATAATGTTTATGCAACTCTTTAAATCAACAAAAAAACTACAATCCTTTCCAATCAATCATAAAATACCTTTCAAGGACTATTTATTATTATCAGGCCCTGAGATGGTCAGTGATTGGAAGAAACATTGATTTTGATGCATTGTTAGTTTCTGTAGTGGCAGATGCAATTTAATAATCTTGTGATATGATGGATTTTGAATCGTCTCCTTATATAAGCAAACTTTTTTTCCTACTAAATAATTATTACCCTGTTTTGTTTTAAGATAAATAAACAAGAATAGGTTCAACCTGAACAAATATTTATTTTGCAAAGACGACCCTGAATGATGAAGACTGAAATATAAACATTGAATATGAAACATGGGGCAGTTGGGTGTGTTGTTGGAGATGGGGAGAAAGGAAAAGAGATGGTGAGTGAGTGCATCATGTGTGACTGAGTGAGGGAGTGAGGGAGTGAGGGAGCGAGTGAGCGAGCGAGCGAGAGTGAGTGAGTGACTGTGAGTGAGTGAGCGAGCGAGAGTGAGCGAGCGAGCGTGACTGCGAGTGAACGAGCGAGATTTGGAGTCTCTGCTCCACCTGAGCTGAACTCTCACATTCACACATGATGAACTCACTCACCATCTCCATCTTTTCCCTTCTCCCCATCGCCAACAACACACCAAACTGCCCCATGTTTCATATTCAATGTTCATATTTAAGTGTTCATCATTCAGTGTCCTTTGCAAAATAAATGTTTTTCAGGTTCAAACTATTATTGTATGTTTATTCATCTTAAAACAAAACCAGGCTATAATTGGGTTAGTAGGAAAAAAATGTTTTACTTGTAGTCGGAGACCGATTCAAAATCCATCATATATCACAAAATAAGATTACATTGGATCTGCTACTACAAAAAAGTAATAATGCATCAAAATCAATGTTTCTCCTAGTCACTGACCCATCTCAGGGTCTAATAACAACCAAATATTCCTTAAACCACACCAAACATTTCATTTCAAAAATGAAACAAACTTGAACCCTGAGTCTGTTTATATATCAAAAAACAACCTGTGTTTGAATCGTATTCAGTGCTTTGTGACTATAGTGATTTTTGTACACTTAAAAAATAATGGAAAAAACTAAATAATGAAAAGGGACGAGAGCAGCAGAAAACAACAATACTCATCTTCTTCTGACAGTTGGTGTTCAGATGTTCAAAGTTGTCCTGGACGTCAGAAATCCACCAAGCCTTGGGTCTCCATTCTGAAACAGATTAGGAAAAACGAAACTGAAAAGCAGCATCAAACTTTCATTGATGTTCAAAGGAATCTGATATACTCACCACTGTAGGTTCTTCTTGTGCAGTGGGAGTCACCGATGAGATCAGGGAAGAGGCGACTGTAGACAAAAGTAGAGGTCAGTTTTCCGGCCAGTTTTCTGCTGCCTTTAACCAGCTCTGTGTCCCCTCTGAATTATTACCAAACACGGAGGTGCTCAGTTCTTCGTTTCACTCCTCCTGCCGAACCATATTGGACTCTGTGGCTCCATTTAAAACCGTGCAGCCCAAAGCTAAACCTGAGCCCTGGTTCAATGCGAGAACTCGCGCAGCCAGACAGGATTGCCGCAAAGCTGAACGCAGGTGGAAAAAGGACAAGCTGCAGGTTTCTCGCCAAATCCTAAAAGACAGCTGGCGCTGCTACCAGAGCACTGTCAAAGAGTCCAGAAGAGAGCACCTGTCAAATATTATTGAATCAAACTCTCACAACCCACGTGTGTTATTTAAAACCATAGAGTCTGTTCTTGGCTCACCTCAGCCTGTGTGCACAGAGGAATCCCCTGAAATGTGCAATAGCTTCCTGCAGTTCTTCATTGATAAGGTTGCTACCACAAGGGCTCTAATCACCACACCTGTGTCTGACCCCTCTGACAGTGTGCTTTTCTCAGCTGTGCTTGATTCGTTTGAGCCCGTGTCTCTGATTGCCTTAGAAAAAGTGGTTGCCCAGATGAAGCCATCAGGCTCTCCCTGTGACACTGTCCCGCCTCACTTTTTTAAAGAGGTATTTCCTTGTATAGGGCAGTCAGTCCTGGCCATTATTAACAGCAGTCTGTCTTCTGGTGTTGTCCCCCAATGTTTTAAACATGCTGTTGTACAACCCCTGCTTAAGAAACCTGGCCTTGATCGTGTTATGCTAGCCAATTATAGACCTATCTCCAAGCTGCCTTTTATTTCAAAGATCCTGGAAAAAGTTGTCCACGCCCAGTTGCAGTCGTTCCTGGACGAGCATGATATTCTGGAGATTTTCCAGTCTGGCTTTAAAACAAGGCATAGTACAGAGTCAGCTTTATTAAGAGTGTTCAATGACATCCTCCTGACGGTTGATTCTGGAGACTCTGTGATCCTTGTCCTGCTGGACCTAACTGCAGAGTTTGACACTGTGGACCACAATATTTTAGTGGCACGCTTGCAGCACCTAGTGGGCATTAGTGGTAGCGCCCTTAAGTGGTTTAGATCGTATCTTGAGGGAAGATCTATGTGTGTACGCCTCGGTGGCTCTGAGTCCCGCTCTGCTCCACTGTCATATGGGGTTCCACAGGGCTCAATTTTAGGGCCCCTGCTCTTCTCCCTGTATCTGCTTCCCCTGGGCTCCATCTTGAGAAAACATGGCATCTCATTTCATTTTTATGCAGACGACAGTCAGATTTATGTCCCACTGAGTAAGAAAAATGCCTGTCTGCAACCACTTCTATTATGTCTTGATGACATAAAAGCATGGATGTCACTGAACTTTTTAAAATTTAATGAAAAGAAGACGGAAGTCATAATGTTTGGTCCTAGCGGCTCTAGTGAACCCCCCCCTGCTGATTTGGGCCCTTTGGCATCGTATGTGAAGCCTTTAGTGACAAACTTAGGTTTTATTATGGACAGTGATTTTAAATTGGACCGGCAAATTGGGGCAACAGTAAAGTCCAGCTTTTTTCACCTCAGGCAGCTGGCAAAGGTGAGGCCCTTTCTCTCACAAAAGCACTTTGAAACAGTAATCCATGCCTTTGTTACATCTCGGCTGGATTACTGTAACGCTCTTTATCTTGGAGTCAGCCAGTCCTCCCTCTCACGTCTCCAGTTGGTCCAGAACGCTGCTGCTCGCCTCTTAACTGGAGCACGTAAGAGGGAGCACATTACTCCCATTTTGGCCTCCCTTCACTGGCTGCCTGTGCATTTTAGAGTCCATTTTAAGATTCTTTTATTTGTTTTTAAATCTTTAAATGGTCTTGCCCCGCCTTACCTCTCTGAGCTTCTCCATCCTTACACTCCTGCTCGGTGCCTCAGGTCAGCTGACCAGCTGCTCCTGGAGGTACCGAGGTCTAAACGGAAGCTCAGAGGGGAAAGAGCTTTCTCCATTGCCGGTCCCAAACTTTGGAACGCCCTCCCGCTTCATATTAGACAGGCCCCCTCACTGTCCATTTTTAAAACTCATCTTAAAACACATTTTTATTCTTCTGCGTTCAACTCAGCATGAGACTCTGCTCTTGTTTTAGTGTTTTATGGTTTAAACATTTTTATTGTTTTATAGTTTTATTGTTTTTTTTATTATTTAAACATTGTTACTGTTTTATAGTTTTATTGTTTTTATTTTGTCTCCTATGTTTTATGTGCCATGTTTTATTTATTGTACTGTTAAGCACTTTGTACCAGCTTTAGCTGCCTAAAGCGCTCTATAAATAAAGTTGAGTTGAGTTGAGTTGAGTCAACAACAATGACGCAAAGAAAAATAAATATCACCATTCTCCTCCTCTTCCGACAATCTGTGTTCAGAGTTCGTCGAAGTTGTCCAGAACGTCCACCAAGCACCGCCTCGAGGTCGACCATGTTGGGTCTCCATTCTGGAACAGATTAGGAAAAACAAAACTGAAAAGCAGTATCAAACTGTCATTGATGTCCAAAGGAATCTGATATACTCACCACTGCAGGTTCTTCTTGTGCAGTAGGAGTCACCGATGAGATCAGGGAAGATGCGACTGTAGGGTAGAACGTCCAACAAGCACCACCTTGAGGTCGACCATGTTGGGTCACCCTTCTGGAACAGATTAGGAAAAACAAACAAATTAACAGAGACAAAAGCAGCAGCAAACACAACTACTAACAATACTCATCCTCTTCCGACAGCTAGTGTTTAGAGTTTGAAGTTGTCAAGGACCTAGGAAGTCCACCAAGCCTTGGGTCTCCATTCTGAAACAGATTAGGAAAAACAAAACTGAAAAGCAGTATCAAACTGTCATTGATGTCATAAGGAATCTGATATACTCACCACTGTAGGTTCTTCTTGTGCAGTGGGAGTCACCGACCAGATCAGGGAAGAGGCGACTGTAGACGAAAGAAGAGGTCAACAATAACTCAAACGAAAATATCACCATACTCATCCTCTTCCAACAGTCTGTGTTCAGAGTTCGTCGAAGTTGTCCAGAACGTCCACCAAGCCCCGGCTCGAGGTCGACCATGTTGGGTCTCCATTCTGGAACAGATTAGGAACAACAAACAAATTAACAGAGACAAACGCAGCAAACACAACAACTTACAATACTCATCCTCTTCTGACAGCTGGTGTTCAGAGTTCGTCAATGTTGTCCTGGACATACACCAGGCGTGACCGTTCCATCACAAGGTCCATGTCGGGTCTCGATTCTGGAACAGAAAATTTGTGTCCAGCCATGGCAAAAGGGTTCACATGTCTACTTCGGGACATTTGGAGTTATTTACAGATTCCGAAAGTGTGATATCTAAGCTTTCCAACAATGTCAAACCCATGTCCATCTGATCATTTTTGAAGAAGATGTGGTCATTTGAATGTAGACACTCCTCAAACTGCTTTAGGGAGAAATTCAGCCTGAAAGATTTCGACCCTCTTGAGGAGCCAGGCCAATAGCTGCTCATTTGCATGACATTAACATGGTCACAACCCCCCACCCAGTCTAGCTGTCAGTGACATCTGATGTCTGTTAGCCCACAGGACAGTAACAGTGTAGCAGTTTGGAAAAAAAAAGGAATGAATGTAGTTCATGTCAATGTAAGGCAAGGCAAGGCAAGTTTATTTGTATAGCACATTTCAACAACAAGGTAATTCAAAGTGCTTTACATAAAGCATTAAAAAGCATAGAAAAGAGACATTTATAAAATCAGATATAACATCAAAATAAAAACAAGCAGGTAAAATTTAAAGATTAAGATTAAAAAATAAAATAGATACAAATAAAATAAAAAGATAACAAATAAAATCAAGAGTATATATAAGGAATAAAGGTTACAGTGCAGTATTGGAAATGACTGAAATGCAGCGGCAAACAGAAAAGTCTTCACTCTTGATTTAAAAGAGGTGAGAGTTTCAGCAGACCTACAGTTTTCTGGGAGTTTGTTCCAGATATATGGTGCATAGAACTAAAATAAAGAAATAAAATATATCTAAGTGTGTGAAGGAATATTTTCCAGACCATGGACTATATTATCATCTTCAATACCAGTTCCTCCCCCACAATGTGGCTGTACCCACTCTGTCCATCACAGTTGATATGCGGACTAAATGATGACATCACAAACGCACCCTCTTCTGTGCTGTAACCTTTGGTGCTGGGCATGTGAAGAATTTTGCCTCATCAGAACAGAAAGGCCGGATTTTTTCAAAAAGATACGTCTGCCTGTCCATGGTCAGTCCAGGTGGGGCCAGGACGGGGAGACTGTCAACAGGGGGCAGAACTCCTGGGTTGCGCAGTAGCTGAAACTCGATAGGCTCTGCATCACTGTGAGTTTGAGCAAGCACCACACCTGGTCTGTTGGCATCAAAGCTGGGACAGAATAGAAGCACACAACAGGATATTTAAAACATGGCTCACTGTTCACATGGAACACTATTATGTTCATTCGTGATTTTTTTATTCATAAAATGCAGAATTTTGAATATAAATACCTAAAGTTCTGATAACTCTTGATCTGTGGGAGCTTTTGAAAGTAGGGACTCAGATGTGTCTGCCAGTCGATGGTCTTTACTATCACTCTGCCATCTGCCGTTCCAACAAGCTGCGGAATATTGAGGCGACTTTCAGCAGAGCTGTGTTCCACTACCTGTTGACAGCAAGAACCACAATGAAAATAATGATTTTATTTTTCCAAAAAAATCACATTTTACACATTACATATTGCAGTCTATATAAGCATTTGGCTATTGTATAGAAATCAATTTATACACATACCAAGAGCCTTAGCCGACCTCATGTATTGACGCCACACTGAGGCCTTGGACACATGGGTTGGCAGCAACTTCACATGCCAATCCTTATGCCCAGGATTCTGAAAAAAAATTAAAAAATACTTATTTCAGATCATGGTTCATGTTAAAAGGCATTTAATCACTGAATCAGTATAGATTGATCAGTAGTATTGCTTGAATTATGTGTGAATGCCACACCTTTATGTGCATGAATTGCACGTGTAATTAACACGTTCATCACACATTGTGTTAATCATGTGTGATTCATGCATGCAAAGGTGTGGCATTCACACATCATTCAATGCAATGTTAGGTTTCGAACACGGGAGTTTCGTCTCAAAGCATTTGAATTATCAAACTGAACCTGCGGGTGTACAAAATCTCAAAGAGGGCCGTGACATGCTCCTCTTACGGCTTATAATACGCTCATCTGACCGAACAAAAGTTTCGATGTGCGCATCATTCTCATTGTAATAATACAGTACCGAGCTAGCGAGCTAAGCTAGCGAGCTAAGCAAGCATGGCTAATAACAATGTAGCCAAACGGCGTTATGAAACGCACAGTGGATTATTAAAAGACAGCTTCCCTATGTGCGTCTGTATGTGACTTTGAATGAACACTAACATAACATCGATTAACAACGTTAAGGAAAACTCACCCCATAAGAACCTCAGTGCCTCTGATCATAACAGTTTTACGTCTGTTCGCCTCCAAAAGTCCAATTCGATAGGAGATAGAGCGGTGCTGGCGTCATGTCATCATCTCAGACAACTACCGTGTGTGTCCTGCTCTCTTTCAGCCGCGGAATAATCATCTGTTTGTTGTTTTTGTGACGATGAAGTCTGCTAACATGTTAGCATAAAGATCGCTAGCTTAAAATGCTAACAGTCCACACACAGCAGTCTCTGTACGTTCGCTGTCCTTGTCCGTGAAGAAGCTGCTCAGCCACAGACTTATTGTCCTTTTCTCTTTGTCTTCCTTTGTCAAACAAAGCTTTGATGATGACTGCTTTGATGATATTCACGCTTTAATTTCGCACTGCACACACACACACTGCACACATACGCTGGACATTCGACACACTCTCTCCCTCTCCCTGTCTCTCTGTCTCTCCGTATAATTAGCCATGTGTATTCTCTGTGATCGTCAGCTGATTGGCTGAAAAAGCCGATTGGCTGACACTGTTTTCTTCACTTTTAAGTTTTCACAAAGCATTATGGGTAATGGATTGGTTCACATGGTGTAACAGCTTCCTGGTGAACCAATGTGTTTTTACAAGGAGGGTCACATTTGATTTATGGCTGCTGAATTATTCAGACTGCTCTCTGGTGGACAAAGTTGTTATTACATGTAAGGTCAAATCTGATTTATGGCTGCTGGGTTCTTCAAATTGCCCTCTAGTGGATAAAGGTGTCATTACATGTAAGCTCAAATTTGATGTATGGATACTTAATTATTTCAACTGCCCTCTTGTGGACAAGTTTGACATTACAAGTAAGGTCAAATCTGATTCATGGCTGCTGGGTTCTTCAAACTGCCCTCTAGTGGACAAACATGTCGTTACATGTAAGCTCAAATTTGATGTATGGATACTTAATTATTTCAACTGCCCTCTAGTGGACAAGTTTGACATTACAGGTAAGTTCAAATCTGATTTATGGGTGCTGGATTGGTCAGACTGCCCTCTGGTGGACAAATGTGTTATTACATGTAAGGTCAAATCTGTTCTATTTCATCCTTACTGACCGCCAGAGGCGGTGCTTTAGCACTGGATGTCTCCATCTTGCGCATGCGCAGGTCGAGTGTTTATACCAACAAAGTCACCCATGACCCCTGATGACGCCGGCTAGCCTATATCTTCCAGTGACATCAGAGGATCTGTTCCTTTTCATCTTCTCGCTTTGCAGGTAGACGCATGTCAGCGAACTCTAGCTGAATTAAAGCGTTCATTGCCGCTCCGTCGCTGGTAGCCTTGTGACAATCTGTCGGAGCTGCGAGCTGCTCGCCCTCCAAGGGCTGCGACGAGCGGAGACGGGAGGTTCGTCGCGGTTCGCCGTGAACACCCCGTAATAGAAGTTGGATCAGCCAACGCTACAACTGGCTGAGTATACCAGGCGTCTTTCGCCTCCTTTGAGAATATGTCTTCTCTGTAAAATTAAGTCGGTGAAGGCGTTGTGCGCTCTCTCCCGACATTTCCGTGTGTTAATTACGGGCGCTAGCGGCTAGCATTGCCTGCTCGACCTAGCGTCTGTATAATCGGTACACAGCTGATAGTACCCGCTTTGTTGCGGTCATATGTTGGTGAAGAAAGTGCATCTGTACTTCTCCTATATCTGTGAGTAATTGTACAACTTGTACCGTTTTTTATCTGTACTTTTCCATGTTATGAAGACAGCATTGCTTTAAGACACAGAGTCTGTGTAATCGCTACACAATTGGTCGTACCCGCCTTTCGTTGTAGTTGTATGTCGGTGAAGCCCCGACACCCGTACTTATGCTGTATCTATGAGTAACAGTACAACGTGTACTGCCTCTCTCCTTTTTTACTGTCATGTGTCGGTGCAGACAGCGTGTGCGCTCTCTCTTCGACATTTGTGATTTAATTACAGGCACTAGTGTCAGCACTGCTACTTAATCTAGTGTCTGCATAATCTGTACATTATACATGTCAGTGAAGCCAGTGTACTCGCTCCCTCTCCTGACATCTGTACTACCGTTATCCGTGAGTAACTGTACAGTGTGTACCGTTTCTCGCTTTGTTTTTTCATTCATGTGTTGGTAAAGACAGCGTGTCCGCTCTCTCTCCCGACATTGGGTTGTTGCGCTGGCGGTCAACATTGCTCGCTTGACCTAGCGTCTGCATAATCGCTACACCGCTGCTCGTACCCACCTCCAGTTGTAGCTTCATATGTCGGTGAAGCCAGCGTACTCACTCCCTCCTGACATCTGTATTTCTGCTATATCCGTAGAAGCTTGACCTAGAGGCTGTGTAATCGGTACACAGCTGGTTGTACCCGGCCCACCTTTCGTGGTGGTTTTATGTTTGTGAAGCCAGCGTACTCGCTCCCTCTTCCAACTTTGTACTTCTGCTGTATCTATGAGTAACTGTACGGTGTGTACTGTCTCTCTTTTTTACTCTCCTGTGTCGGTGAAGACAGCGTGTGCTCTCTCTCTCCCGCCATTTGTGATTTTAGTACAGGCGCTAATGTCAGCACTGCTTGCTTGACCTTGCGTATGTGTAATCGGTACATTATACATATGTCAGTGAAACCAGTGTATTCGCTCCCTCTCCTGACATCTGTACTACAGTTATCTGGGAGTAACTGTACAGTGAGTACTGCTTTTGCTTTGGGTTTTTACTGTGTTGATGATGATGATACACCGTTGGCTGTACTCTTCATTCTAGTCCCCTGTAGTAAGCAGACGTGTTCCACTAAGGCTAACTGCATTGGATACCTGTTTGTGAAGGCAGTGCGTTCGCTCCCTTTCCCATCGCAGGTGTATACTACTACCTCTAGTAACAGCCATATCTTGAGCTGTGTTGCTAGGCGGGATGGTTGTATTTGGCGCAGCAAGCCGACCTTTTGCTGGTGAAGGCAGTGCTCTCGCTCCCACTCCCAGCATAGGCAGGTGCTGTTGCCCTCCAGTTAGCAGAAGTGTGAAGAGCCCACTAAGGCTAACTGTATTTGTCTGTGCGACACCTGTTGGTGAAGGCAGTGCGCTCGCTCCCTCTCCCATCACAGGTGTATGCTACTAAACGTCAGTAACAGCCACATCTCGAGCTGCGTCTGCTCGGTGGCGACAGTCTGTATTGGCGCAGCAAGCTGGCCTTCGCCGGTGAAGGCAGTGTTCTCGCTCCCGCTCCGAGCATAGGCGGATGCTGGTGCCCTCATAGTTAGTGTGAAGAACCACTAATCCTAACTGTATTCGGCTGTGCGACACCTGTTGGTGAAGGCAGTGTGCTCGCTCCCTCTCCCATCACAGGTGTATACTACTTACCGTCAGTAACAGCCACATCGAGCTGTGTCTGCTCGGCGGTGACAGTCTGTACTGGCGCAGCAAGCTGACCTTTGCTGGTGATGGCAGTGTTCTCGCTCCCGCTCCCAGCATAGGCGGACGCCGTTGGCCTCATAGTTAGCGTGAAGAACCACTTACCCTAACTACAGCCGTGCGACACCTGTTGGTGAAGGCAGTGTTCTCGCTCCCTCTCCCAGCATCTGTTGCTTCTCCCACTCTACAGCCGCCGACTGGCACCATGCTTGGTGACCACTCCTGTGCGACCTGTATGGCCTCCCTGCAGCCGGAGGACGGTCATGATAGGTGCCCTCCGTGCCTTGGCCTCGAACACCTGAGGGAGGGGCTGTCGGAGGATCCGTGCATGAACTGCAGCTTCATGCCCAGGGCAGTGCGGGTTGCCAGACTGGCTGAGGAACACCTGCTGGGTCATGTTCCGGAACCGGACCAGCTGACCCCAGCCCAGCGACTGCCACCAGCACAGCCTAATGGACCTCGGCTGCAGAGGCTGTGGGCGCGGGTCGAGGAGTCTAAACTGGCCTCCAGGGGGGACCAGCTGACTGAGGAGTTAAACTAGATGAAGACCCTCTTCATAGCCGTCCAGTTCTGGGATCGGTGCAGTGGATGCAGGTTTTTCCGCTTCCCCGCTGCCACGGTCGAACCGGAGGAAGATGTACTCTCCGTGGCGGCTTCAGCCACCGAGTTCACCAACAATGGGGCCAATGTGGTTCCCCAAGGTGCTGCCTCACACACCCTTGGGGTGAGCTCCCGCTCCCCAGCCAGCAGTGGCGGGTATAACTTCATGGGTGCCACCATTCGCATGGCCCCACAGGCTCAGCCGGCTCCCGCCAGTGCCTCTTCAGGCGTGAACCAGCCCAGCTCCCCCACTGTTTTGACTCGCCGCCAGTGGCTAGCTCAGGGGAGATTCAGTGGCTGATTATCGGCTTCTTTTTTCCAGCAGCAGCTCAGCTACTGGACTGTTTTCACCACAGGCCCTTAGGTGATTCCACCTTAACCCCACAGGTACAAATTTCAGTTCCGACACCCCCAACCTACAGCCTGGTCAAATGACCATTATACGCGACCCGGCAGAAAAAAAACCCTGTCACCATGGGGTTCTACTCAACTTACTTTCTCATGGAAAAGAAAGACGATGGACTCCGCCCTATCACTCAACTTGAGGGGACAACAGGTTCCTGAAGTTCACGAAGTTCCACATGCTCGTAATGCAGTGGTTCTGCGTACTGGCTTTTACAGGGGAATGGTTTACCTCTTATTCTTGAAGGACGCGTACTTTCACGTCCCCATAGCACCAGGCATTTTCTGCAGCCTGCTCTCAGGGCCGCCATTATCAGTCCAGGGTGCTCACTGCTCCCGTTCGGCCTCTCCCTTCACCACTGGTGCTGGCCAGGCGTGTGGCAGCAGCCCTCTTCCCCCTGCAGTCGCGGGGCATGAACATCCTCAGAGTGATTTTCACAATGAGCTGCCTGGTTCCCTCTCAGAGTACACTTTTCTAGGGGGGTGACTCCGGATGCTGTTGCCATGAGGGCCTGTCCATCACTTCGGCGTGTGGACGACATCCTCATCCTCCTTCTCCTCTTCAGAAGGGCTACACCCAGTATATGCGCCTCTTAGGCAAGCTAACAGCTGCTGCCACTGTGGCTCCCTTAGGCCCGCTGCCACTACGCCCCCTTCAGAGGTGGCCGAACAGTTTTCCACTTGTATGCCAAGTGGCACCAGCACAGGAAGCTTAGGCATCACAACGCTGCCTCCTTGGCCTCCTGCCTCCTCGGCCTGCTCTGGCCCCACGGAGGGTGAGATGGTTTCTTCTTCAGGGCACGCCCATGGGCGCCATTACATCCCTTCGGGAGACTGTCACACAGATGTATCCCTCACAGCTACGGGCAGTGCACATGGCACTGCAGCTTTTTCTTCAGTTCCTTCAGTAGAGGCATGTGCTAGTACGGTCAGACAATGTCTCAACCGTCTCTCTCTGACATAATTGCACACACTCTGATGTAGAGGTGGTATTTAATATCTGGGATGTTTTTTCGGAAGGGCAGAGGGGGATCTCTTTGCCACAGAGGAGTCGACGACCCACTGCCCCCCTCTGGTTCTCCTTGACAGAGAAGGCCAGCCCTTCTCAGCCGCGAGGATGCTCTCGCACACGATCGCCCAGAAGCTCTTATCTATGCCTTCCCACAGAGCCGCTGATTCCTCAAACACTGCAGAGGGTCCTCCAGCATGGCCACAACCTGCTACTGGTGGCCCCCTTTTCTGGCCAGGGATGACATGTTTTCCTCTGCTGCACAGGCTCTGCTGCAGCTCATCGCGGCGTCTCCCCGACAGGTTGGATCTCCTGTCTCAGTTAGGGGGCCAGGTCTGGCATCCTGACCCTCATTGCCTCCAGCTCTGGGTCGGCCACTGCAGGGCACGACCTCCGGGCAGAGTGTTCAGACACAGCCCAATGTACCACACTGAAAACTATGGAGCTTTCTACCCAAATGCAGTATGTGAACAGGTGTAAACTGTCTGCCTGGTGTTCCGAGGGGGGCGAGGGCCCCGTCTACTATACAACTACAACAATTCTGTAGTTCCTACAGCCACTCCCGAATGGCGGACGGGAGGGCTTATGTGGCGGGCTTTTCCTCTCGACACACTCAAGTTGATGACAACACCGTGGAGTGCCACAGACTCGTGTCCTTTTCCTTACAGGAAAGCCTCAAGGCTACAACTACCAAGGGTACAGAGAATTCTGGCTTGGGGTCTGCCCCGGTGCTGCCCCCCCCCTTGAGTTGAAGACTGCCTTTCTCCTCACCATCACTTAGTAAGGAGTGCTGAGGAGCTACATGCTCTCTCTGTGAGGGACTCATGTCTGAGGTCGAACTCGGACTCAGATGGCTCAGGGGTCACTCTGTGGCCAAATACGGGCTTTTCCTCCTCAGGTTCTGTCATCGTCAAACCTTAATCCTGGCACAGTTTATCCTCCCAGCAGGGGAGGAAAGGTCATGACGGCCGTGCCCTGTCCAGACCTTAAGAGTCTATATAACTTCGACCGCGAGCTTGAGACGGTCAGAACAGCTGTTTCTCTACTACGGCGTACTAATAAGGCCGTGCTCCCTCCGAACAGTGACTCTCACACAGAATTATGGACATCATCACTCAGGTGTACAAACACGGTGGTTATCCCCTGCCATCCGGGGGAGGTGCCACTCTACTAGGGCTGTCACTACATCATGGGCGGCTCTGCGCGGCGTGCCCCTGGTGGGCATCACCAGCTACCCTCTCCAGATTCTATAGGGTGAATGTGCCGCCTCTACCCTTTACTCTCACTGAGGTACGTACTGGCATTCCTCGTGACTTTGTTGTTATGGTCATCCAGTGCTAAAGCACCGCCTCTGGCGGTCAGTAAGGATGAAATAGAACGAAAGTTACGTATGTAACTACGGTTCTATGAATCCTGGATGACCGCCAGAGCGTTCTGTCACTCGGAATCCTCGTGGTTTCGCGAGAAGATTCTGCAGGAACAGATCCTCTGATGTCACCGGAAGATATAGGCTAGCCGGCGTCATCAGGGGTCATGGGTGACTTTGTTGGTATAAACACTCGACCTGCGCATGCGCAAGATGGAGACATCCAGTGCTAAAGCACCGCCTCTGGCGGTCATCCAGGATTCATAGAACCGTAGTTACATACGTAACTTTCGATTTATGGCTGCTAAATTCTTCAGACTGCCCTCTAGTGGAAAAAGATGTCATTACATGTAAGGTCAAATTTGACTTTTGGCTGCTGGATTCTTCAGACTGCCCTCTGGTGGATAAACATGTCATTACATGCACGCTCAAATTTGATTTATAGCTGATAAATTATTTCAACTGCCCTCTAGTGGACAAGTTTGACATTACAAGTAAGGTCAAATCTGATTTATGGCTGCTGGATTGGTCAGACTGCCCTCTGGTGGACAAATGTGTCATTACATGTAAGCTCAAATCTGATTTATGGCTGTTAAATTCTTCAGACTGCCCTCTAGTGGATAAAGGTGTCATTACATGTAAGGTCAAATTTGACTTTTGGCTGCTGGATTCTTCAGACTGCCCTCTGGTGGATAAACATGTCATTACATGCACGCTCAAATTTGATTTATAGCTGATAAATTATTTCAACTGCCCTCTAGTGGACAAGTTTGACATCACAAGTAAGGTCAAATCTGATTTATGGCTGCTGGATTGGTCAGACTGCCCTCTGGTGGACAAATGTGTCATTACATGTAAGCTCAAATCTGATTTATGGCTGTTAAATTCTTCAGACTGCCCTCTAGTGGATAAAGGTGTCATTACATGTAAGGTCAAATTTGACTTTTGGCTGCTGGATTCTTCAGACTGCCCTCTGGTGGATAAACATGTCATTACATGCACGCTCAAATTTGATTTATAGCTGCTTAATTATTTCAACTGCCCTCTAGTGGACAAGTTTGACATCACAAGTAAGGTCAAATCTGATTTATGGCTGCTGGATTGGTCAGACTGCCCTCTGGTGGACAAAGGTGTTATTACATGTAAGGTCAAATCTGATTTATGGCTGCTAAATTCTTCAGACTGCCCTCTAGTGGAAAAAGATGTCATTACATGTAAGGTCAAATTTGACTTTTGGCTGCTGGATTCTTCAGACTGCCCTCTGGTGGATAAACATGTCATTACATGCACGCTCAAATTTGATTTATAGCTGATAAATTATTTCAACTGCCCTCTAGTGGACAAGTTTGACATTACAAGTAAGGTCAAATCTGATTTATGGCTGCTGGATTGGTCAGACTGCCCTCTGGTGGACAAATGTGTCATTACATGTAAGCTCAAATCTGATTTATGGCTGTTAAATTCTTCAGACTGCCCTCTAGTGGATAAAGGTGTCATTACATGTAAGGTCAAATTGGACTTTTGGCTGCTGGATTCTTCAGACTGCCCTCTGGTGGATAAACATGTCATTACATGCACGCTCAAATTTGATTTATGGATACTTAATTATTTCAACTGCCCTCTGGTGGACAAACATGTCATTATATGTTATGTCAAATCTGATTTATAGCTGCTTAATTATTTCAACTGCCATCTAGTGGACAAGTTTGACATTACAAGTAAGGTCAAATCTGATTTATGGCTGCTGGATTGGTCAGACTGCCCTCTGGTGGACAAATGTGTCACTACATGTAAGCTCAAATCTGATTTATGGCATGCTAAATTCTTCAGACTGCTCTCTAGTGGATAAAGGTGTCATTACATGTAAGCTCAAATCTGATTTATGGCATGCTAAATTCTTCAGACTGCTCTCTAGTGGATAAAGGTGTCATTACATGTAAGCTCAAATTTGATGTATGGATACCTAATTATTTCAACTGCCCTCTAGTGGACAAGTTTGACATTGCAAGTAAGGTCAAATCTGATTTATGGCTGCTGGATTGGTCAGACTGCCCTCTGGTGGACAAATGTGTCATTACATGTAAGCTCAAATCTGATTTATGGCATGCTAAATTCTTGGAACTGCCCTTTAGTGGATAAAGGTGTCATTACATGTAAGCTCAAATTTAATGTATGGATACTTAATTATTTCAACTGCCCTCTAGTGGACAAGTTTGACATTACAAGTAAGGTCAAATCTGATTCATGGCTGCTTGGTTCTTCAAACTGCCCTCTAGTGGACAAACATGTCATGTTTGTCATGACATGGGTTAACCCATGCCAAACTATGTCATGTTCAAAAGTTCATTAAAAATATTCTTTAAGAGATATGCAAATATATTCAACGGATTCTTGTTCAGGGCATGCTTGACTATGACTGTGTACAATTTCAAGACATTCCAAGATACTTTTGGGGTCTTTTTTGACAAAAAAGTTAAGTCACTGCGTAAGTGCATGGTTCGCTTTCCTGATTTTCAAAAATTCATTTAAAATATTTGTTAGGCGATATGCAAATATTTTCAACGGATTCTTGTTCAGGGTGTCGTTGACTATGACTGAGTACAATTTCAAGACATTCCAACATACTTGGAATGTCCAAGTGCATGGATCGCTTTCCGGATTTTCAAAAATTCATTAAAAATATTCCTTAAGAGATATGCAAATATTTTCAACGGATTCTTGTTCAGGGTGTCGTTGACTATGACTGAGTACAATTTCAAGACATTCCAACATACTTGGAATGTCCAAGTGCATGGATCGCTTTCCGGATTTTCAAAAATTCATTAAAAATATTCTTCAAGAGATGTGCAAATATATTCAACGGATTCTTGTTCAGGGCATGCTTGACTATGACTGTGTACAATTTCAAGACATTCCAAGATGCTTTTGGGGTCTTTTTTGACAAAAAAGTTAAGTCACTGCCTAAGTGCATCGATCGCTTTCCTGATTTTCAAAAATTCATTAAAAATATTCCTTAAGCGACATGCAAATATTTACAACGGATTCTTGTTCAGGGCGTCGTTGACTATGACTGAGTACAATTTCAAGACATTCCAACATACTTGGAATGTCCAAATGCATGGATCGCTTTCCTGATTTTCAAAAGTTCTATAAAAATATTCTTCAAGAGATATGCAAATATATTCAACGGATTCTTGTTCAGGACATGCTTGACTATGACTGTGTACAATTTCAAGACATTCCAAGATACTTTTGGGGTCTTTTTTGAATAAAAAGTTAAGTCACTGCCTAAGTGCACAGACTTTCCTCCTTTTCAAAAATTCATTAAAAATATTCCTTAAGAGATTTGCAAATATTTTTAATGGATTCTTGTTCAGGGCGTCGTTGACTATGACCGAGTACAATTTCAAGACATTCCAACATACTTGGAATGTCCAAGTGCATGGATCGCTTTCCGGATTTTCAAAAATTCATTAAAAATATTCTTCAAGAGATGTGCAAATATATTCAACGGATTCTTGTTCAGGGCATGCTTGACTATGACTGTGTACAATTTCAAGACATTCCAAGATACTTTTGGGGTCTTTTTTGAATAAAAAGTTAAGTCACTGCCTAAGTGCACAGACTTTCCTCCTTTTCAAAAATTCATTAAAAATATTCCTTAAGCGATATGCAAATATTTTTAATGGATTCTTGTTCAGGGCGTCGTTGACTATGACCGAGTACAATTTCAAGACATTCCAACATACTTGGAATGTCCAAGTGCATGGATCGCTTTCCGGATTTTCAAAAATTCATTAAAAATATTCTTCAAGAGATGTGCAAATATATTCAACGGATTCTTGTTCAGGGCATGCTTGACTATGACTGTGTACAATTTCAAGACATTCCAAGATACTTTTGGGGTCTTTTTTGAATAAAAAGTTAAGTCACTGCCTAAGTGCACAGACTTTCCTCATTTTCAGAAATTCATTAAAAATATTCCTTAAGAGATATGCAAATATATTCAACGGATTCTTGTTCAGGGCATGCTTGACTATGACTGTGTACAATTTCAAGACATTCCAAGATACTTTTGGGGTCTTTTTTGTCAAAAAAGTTAAGTCACTGCCTAAGTGCACAGAAATTCCTCATTTTCAAAAATTCATTAAAAATATTCCTTAAGAGATATGCAAATATTTTCAATTGATTCTTGTTCAGATCGTCGTTGACTATGACTGTGTACAATTTCAAGACATTCCAAGATACTTTTGGGGTCTTTTTTGACGAAAAAGTTAAGTCACTGCCTAAGTGCATGGATCGCTTTCCTGATTTTCAAAAATTCATTAAAAATATTCCTTAAGCGATATGCAAATATTTTCAACGGATTCTTGTTCAGGGCGTCGTTGACTATGACTGAGTACAATTTCAAGACATTCCAACATACTTGGAATGTCCAAGTGCATGGATCGCTTTCCTGATTTTCAAAAGTTCATTTAAAATATTCTTCAAGAGATATGCAAATATATTCAACGGATTCTTGTTCAGGGCATGCTTGACTATGACTGTGTACAATTTCAAGACATTCCAAGATACTTTTGGGGTCTTTTTTGTCAAAAAAGTTAAGTCACTGCCTAAGTGCATGGATCGCTTTCCTGATTTTCAAAAATTCATTTAAAATATTCCTGAAGCGATATGCAAATATTTTCAACGGATTCTTGTTCAGGGCGTCGTTGACTATGATTGAGTACAATTTCAAGACATTCCAACATACTTGGAATGTCCAAGTGCATGGATCGCTTTCCTGATTTTCAAAAATTCATTAAAAATATTCCTTAAGCGATATGCAAATATATTCAACGGATTCTTGTTCAGGGCATGCTTGACTATGACTGTGTACAATTTCAAGACATTCCAAGATACTTTTGGGGTCTTTTTTGAATAAAAAGTTAAGTCACTGCCTAAGTGCACAGAAATTCCTCATTTTCAAAAATTCATTAAAAATATTCCTTAAGCGATATGCAAATATTTTCAACGGATTCTTGTTCAGGGCGTCGTTGACTATGACTGAGTACAATTTCAAGACATTCCAACATACTTGGAATGTCCAAGTGCATGGATCAATTTCCTGATTTTCAAAAGTTCATTTAAAATATTCTTCAAGAGATATGCAAATATATTCAACGGATTCTTGTTCAGGGCATGCTTGACTATGACTGTGTACAATTTCAAGACATTCCAAGATACTTTTGGGGTCTTTTTTGAATAAAAAGTTAAGTCACTGCCTAAGTGCACAGACTTTCATCATTTTCAAAAATTCATTAAAAATATTCCTTAAACGATATGCAAATATTTTCAACGGATTCTTGTTCAGGGCGTCGTTGACTATGACTGAGTACAATTTCAAGACATTCCAACATACTTGGAATGTCCAAGTGCATGGATCGCTTTCCTGATTTTCAAAAGTTCATTAAAAATATTCTTCAAGAGATATGCAAATATATTCAACGGATTCTTGTTCAGGGCATGCTTGACTATGACTGTGTACAATTTCAAGACATTCCAAGATACTTTTGGGGTCTTTTTTGAATAAAAAGTTAAGTCACTGCCGAAGTGCACAGACTTTCCTCATTTTCAAAAATTCATTAAAAATATTCCTTAAGAGATATGCAAATATTTTCAATTGATTCTTGTTCAGGGCGTCGTTGACTATGACTGAGTACAATTTCAAGACATTCCAACATACTTGGAATGTCCAAGTGCATGGATCGCTTTTCGGATTTTCAAAAATTCATTAAAAATATTCTTCCAGAGATATGCAAATATATTCAACGGATTCTTGTTCAGGGCATGCTTGACTATGACACTTTACAGTGTCAGTGGGTGTGTCAGTAGGTGTCAGTGGGTGTGTCAGTAGATGTCAGTATGTGTGTCAGTGGGTGTGTCAGTAGGTGTGTCAGGTGATGCTGTTGATACCGATGCTGGTGTCACTGAAGGGGGCGGAGCCAAGCTGGTTCTGCTGCTGCAACAGTCTGAACTGGTCACATGACAAACCTTGATGTTCAGGAGACCACTGAGGAGACATCAGAGACATCAGAGAGATCAGAGAGACATCACAGAGACATCACAGAGACATCTCAGGAGACATCTCAGGAGACATCAGAGAGACATCACAGAGACATCAGAGAGACATCACAGAGACATCACAGTGACATCAGAGAGACATCACAGAGACATCACAGTGACATCACAGAGACATCAGAGAGACATCACAGAGACATCAGAGAGACATCACAGTGACATCAGAGAGACATCACAGAGACATCACAGAGACATCAGAGAGACATCAGAGAGACATCAGAGACATCAAAGACATCAGAGACATAAAAGACATCACAGACATCACAGACATCAGAAAGACATCACAGATATCAGAGAGACATCACAGCGACATCACAGAGACATCACAGTGACATCAGAGAGACATCACAGAGACATCACAGAGACATCAGAGAGACATCAGAGAGACATCACAGACATCACAGACATCAAAGACATCAAAGACATCAAAGACATCAGAAAGACATCACAGACATCAAAGACATTACAGACATCAGAGAGACATCAGAGACATCAAAGACATCAAAGACATCAAAGACATCACAGTCATCAAAGACATCACATACATTAAAAGACATCACAGACATCATAAAGACATCAAAGACATCATAGACATCACATCAAAGACATCAAGGACATCACAGACATCACAACATCAAAGACATCACAGACATCATAAAGACATCAAAGACATCATAGACATCACATCAAAGACATCAAGGACATCAGAGACATCAGAGACATCAAAGACATCAAAGACATCAAAGACATCAGAGAGACATCAGAGAGACATCAGAGACATCAAAGACATCAAAAACATCACAGTCATCAAAGACATCACATACATTAAAAGACATCACAGACATCATAAAGACATCAAAGACATCATAGACATCACATCAAAGACATCAAGGACATCACAGACACCACAGACATCACAGACATCAAAGACATCACAGACATCATAAAGACATCAAAGACATCATAGACATCACATCAAAGACATCAAGGACATCAGAGACATCAGAGACATCAAAAACATCAAAGCCATCAAAGACATCAAAGACATCAGAGAGATATCAGAGACATCAAAGACATCAAAGACATCACAGTCATCAAAGACATCACATACATTAAAAGACATCACAGACATCATAAAGACATCAAAGACATCATAGACATCACATCAAAGACATCAAGGACATCACAGACATCACAGACATCAAAGACATCACAGACATCATAAAGACATCAAAGACATCATAGACATCACATCAAAGACATCAAGGACATCAGAGAGACATCAGAGACATCAAAGACATCAAAGACATCACAGTCATCAAAGACATCACATACATTAAAAGACATCACAGACATCATAAAGAAATCAAAGACATCATAGACATCACATCAAAGACATCAAGGACATCACAGACATCAAAGACATCACAGACATCAAAGACATCACAGACATCATAAAGACATCAAAGACATCATAGACATCACATCAAAGACATCAAGGACATCAGAGACATCAGAGACATCAAAGACATCAAAGACATCAAAGACATCAAAGACATTACAGACATCAGAGAGACATCAGAGACATCAAAGACATCACAGACATCATAAAGACATCAAAGACATCATAGACATCACATCAAAGACATCACAGACATCATAAAGACATCAAAGACATCATAGACATCACATCAAAGACATCAAGGACATCAGAGACATCAGAGACATCAAAGCCATCAAAGCCATCAAAGCCATCAAAGACATCACAGACATCATAAAGACATCATAGACATCACATCAAAGACATCAAGGACATCACAGACATCACAGACATCAAAGACATCACAGACATCATAAAGACATCAAAGACATCATAAAGACATCAAAGACATCATAGACATCACATCAAAGACATCAAGGACATCACAGACATCACAGACATCAAAGCCATCAAAGACATCACAGACATCATAAAGACATCAAAGACATCATAGACATCACATCAAAGACATCAAGGACATCAGAGAGACATCAGAGACATCAAAGACATCAAAGACATCACAGTCATCACAGTCATCAAAGACATCACATACATTAAAAGACATCACAGACATCATAAAGAAATCAAAGACATCATAGACATCACATCAAAGACATCAAGGACATCACAGACATCAAAGACATCACAGACATCAAAGACATCACAGACATCATAAAGACATCAAAGACATCATAGACATCACATCAAAGACATCAAGGACATCAGAGACATCAGAGACATCAAAGACATCAAAGACATCAAAGACATCAAAGACATCAAAGACATTACAGACATCAGAGAGACATCAGAGACATCAAAGACATCAAAGACATCACAGTCATCAAAGACATCACATACATTAAAAGACATCACAGACATCATAAAGACATCAAAGACATCATAGACATCACATCAAAGACATCACAGACATCATAAAGACATCAAAGACATCATAGACATCACATCAAAGACATCAAGGACATCAGAGACATCAGAGACATCAAAGCCATCAAAGCCATCAAAGACATCAAAGACATCACATACATCATAAAGACATCATAGACATCACATCAAAGACATCAAGGACATCACAGACATCACAGACATCAAAGACATCACAGACATCATAAAGACATCAAAGACATCATAAAGACATCAAAGACATCATAGACATCACATCAAAGACATCAAGGACATCAGAGACATCAGAGACATCAAAGACATCAAAGCCATCAAAGACATCACAGACATCACAGACATCAAAGACATCACAGACATCATAAAGACATCACAGACATCATAGACATCACATCAAAGACATCAAGGACATCAGAGACATCAGAGACATCAAAGACATCAAAGCCATCAAAGACATCAGAGACATCACAGACATCAAAGACATCGCAGAGTCATCACAGTGACATCAGAGAGACATCACAGACATCAAAGACATCACAGACATCAGAGACATATGTGTGTGTGTCTTACAGCTGATCCACACTGACTGCAGGTGCTCTTCTTGCAGCTCACACAGTCCATCCTCAGGTTTTCTCCTTCATGAAGCATCTCGAAGGAACACTGAGACACACACACACAGTCAGTTATGGTCCTCACACACACACACAGTCAGTTATGGTCCTCAAGACATTCCAAGATACTTTTGGGGTCTTTTTTGACGAAAAAGTTAAGTCACTGCCTAAGTGCACAGACTTTCCTCAATTCCTCAATTCCTCAAAGAGATATGCAAATATTTTCAATGGATTCTTGTTCAGGGCGTCGTTGACTATGACTGAGTACAATTTCAAGACATTCCAACATACTTGGAATGTCCAAGTGCATGGATCGCTTTCCGGATTTTCAAAAGGTCATTAAAAATATTCCTTAAGAGATATGCAAATATTTTCAATGGATTCTTGTTCAGGGCGTCGTTGACTATGACCGAGTACAATTTCAAGACATTCCAACATACTTGGAATGTCCAAGTGCATGGATCGCTTTCCTGATTTTCAAAAGTTCATTAAAAATATTCTTCAAGAGATATGCAAATATATTCAACGGATTCTTGTTCAGGGCATGCTTGACTATGACTGTGTACAATTTCAAGACATTCCAAGATACCTTTGGGGTCTTTTTTGAATAAAAAGTTAAGTCACTGCCTAAGTGCACAGACTTTCATCATTTTCAAAAATTCATTAAAAATATTCTTCAAGAGATATGCAAATATATTCAACGGATTCTTGTTCAGGGCATGCTTGACTATGACTGTGTACAATTTCAAGACATTCCAAGATACTTTTGGGGTCTTTTTTGACAAAAAAGTTAAGTCACTGCCTAAGTGTATGGATCGCTTTCCTGATTTTCAAAAATTCATTTAAAATATTCCTGAAGCGATATGCAAATACTTTCAACGGATTCTTGTTCAGGGCGTCGTTGACTATGACTGAGTACAATTTCAAGACATTCCAACATACTTGGAATGTCCAAGTGCATGGATCGCTTTCCTGATTTTCAAAAATTCATTAAAAATATTCCTTAAGCGATATGCAAATATATTCAACGGATTCTTGTTCAGGGCATGCTTGACTATGACTGTGTACAATTTCAAGACATTCCAAGATACTTTTGGGGTCTTTTTTGAATAAAAAGTTAAGTCACTGCCTAAGTGCACAGAAATTCCTCATTTTCAAAAATTCATTAAAAATATTCCTTAAGAGATATGCAAATATTTTCAATAGATTCTTGTTCAGGGCGTCGTTGACTATGACTGAGTACAATTTCAAGACATTCCAACTTACTTGGAATGTCCAAGTGCATGGATCGCTTTTTGGATTTTCAAAAATTCATTTAAAATATTCTTCAAGAGATATGCAAATATATTCAACGGATTCTTGTTCAGGGCATGCTTGACTATGACTGTGTACAATTTCAAGACATTCCAAGATACTTTTGGGGTCTTTTTTGACAAAAAAGTTAAGTCACTGCCTAAGTGCATGGACCGCTTTCCTGATTTTCAAAAATTCATTAAAAATATTCCTTAAGCGATATGCAAATATTTTCAACGGATTCTTGTTCAGGGCGTCGTTGACTATGACTGAGTACAATTTCAAGACATTCCAACATACTTGGAATGTCCAAGTGCATGGATCGCTTTCCGGATTTTCAAAAATTCATTAAAAATATTCTTCAAGAGATATGCAAATATATTCAACGGATTCTTGTTCAGGGCATGCTTGACTATGACTGTGTACAATTTCAAGACATTCCAAGATACTTTTGGGGTCTTTTTTGACGAAAAAGTTAAGTCACTGCCTAAGTGCATGGATCGCTTTCCTGATTTTCAGAAATTCTTTAAAAATATTCCTTAAACGATATGCAAATATTTTCAACGGATTCTTGTTCAGGGCGTCGTTGACTATGACTGAGTACAATTTCAAGACATTCTAACATACTTGGAATGTCCAAGTGCATGGATCGCTTTCCTGATTTTCAAAAGTTCATTAAAAATATTCTTCAAGAGATATGCAAATATATTCAACGGATTCTTGTTCAGGGCAAGCTTGACTATGACTGTGTACAATTTCAAGACATTCCAAGATACTTTTGGGGTCTTTTTTGAATAAAAAGTTAAGTCACTGCCTAAGTGCACAGACTTTCATCATTTTCAAAAATTCATTAAAAATATTCCTTAAGAGATATGCAAATATTTTCAATGGATTCTTGTTCAGGGCGTCGTTGACTATGACCGAGTACAATTTCAAGACATTCCAACATACTTGGAATGTCCAAGTGCATGGATCAATTTCCTGATTTTCAAAAGTTCATTAAAAATATTCTTCAAGAGATATGCAAATATATTCAACGGATTCTTGTTCAGGGCATGCTTGACTATGACTGTGTACAATTTCAAGACATTCCAAGATACTTTTGGGGTCTTTTTTGAATAAAAAGTTAAGTCACTGCCTAAGTGCACAGACTTTCCTCATTTTCAAAAATTCATTAAAAATATTCCTTAAGAGATATGCAAATATTTTCAATTGATTCTTGTTCAGGGCGTCGTTGACTATGACTGAGTACAATTTCAAGACATTCCAACATACTTGGAATGTCCAAGTGCATGGATCGCTTTTCGGATTTTCAAAAATTCATTAAAAATATTCTTCAAGAGATATGTAAATATATTCAACGGATTCTTGTTCAGGGCATGCTTGACTTTGACTGTGTACAATTTCAAGACATTCCAAGATACTTTTGGGGTCTTTTTTGACAAAAAAGTTAAGTCACTGCCTAAGTGCATGGATCGCTTTCCTGATTTTCAAAAATTCATTAAAAATATTCCTTAAGCGATATGCAAATATTTTCAACGGATTCTTGTTCAGGGCATCGTTGACTATGACTGAGTACAATTTCAAGACATTCCAACATACTTGGAATGTCCAAGTGCATGGATCGCTTTCCTGATTTTCAAAAGTTCATTAAAAATATTCTTCAAGAGATATGCAAATATATTCAACGGATTCTTGTTCAGGGCATGCTTGACTATGACTGTGTACAATTTCAAGACATTCCAAGATACCTTTGGGGTCTTTTTTGAATAAAAAGTTAAGTCACTGCCTAAGTGCACAGACTTTCATCATTTTCAAAAATTCATTAAAAATATTCCTTAAGAGATATGCAAATATTTTCAATGGATTCTTGTTCAGGGCGTCGTTGACTATGACCGAGTACAATTTCAAGACATTCCAACATACTTGGAATGTCCAAGTGCATGGATCGCTTTCCGGATTTTCAAAAATTCATTAAAAATATTCTTCAAGAGATATGCAAATATATTCAACGGATTCTTGTTCAGGGCATGCTTGACTATGACTGTGTACAATTTCAAGACATTCCAAGATACTTTTGGGGTCTTTTTTGACGAAAAAGTTAAGTCACTGCCTAAGTGCATGGATCGCTTTCCTGATTTTCAGAAATTCTTTAAAAATATTCCTTAAACGATATGCAAATATTTTCAACGGATTCTTGTTCAGGGCGTCGTTGACTATGACTGAGTACAATTTCAAGACATTCCAACATACTTGGAATGTCCAAGTGCATGGATCGCTTTCCTGATTTTCAAAAGTTCATTAAAAATATTCTTCAAGAGATATGCAAATATATTCAACGGATTCTTGTTCAGGGCATGCTTGACTATGACTGTGTACAATTTCAAGACATTCCAAGATACTTTTGGGGTCTTTTTTGAATAAAAAGTTAAGTCACTGCCTAAGTGCACAGACTTTCCTCATTTTCAAAAATTCATTAAAAATATTCCTTAAGAGATATGCAAATATTTTCAATTGATTCTTGTTCAGGGCGTCGTTGACTATGACTGAGTACAATTTCAAGACATTCCAACATACTTGGAATGTCCAAGTGCATGGATCGCTTTTCGGATTTTCAAAAATTCATTAAAAATATTCTTCAAGAGATATGCAAATATATTCAACGGATTCTTGTTCAGGGCATTCTTGACTATGACTGTGTACAATTTCAAGACATTCCAAGATACTTTTGGGGTCTTTTTTGACGAAAAAGTTAAGTCACTGCCTAAGTGCATGGATCGCTTTCCTGATTTTCAGAAATTCTTTAAAAATATTCCTTAAACGATATGCAAATATTTTCAACGGATTCTTGTTCAGGGCGTCGTTGACTATGACTGAGTACAATTTCAAGACATTCCAACATACTTGGAATGTCCAAGTGCATGGATCGCTTTCCTGATTTTCAAAAGTTCATTAAAAATATTCTTCAAGAGATATGCAAATATATTCAACGGATTCTTGTTCAGGGCATGCTTGACTATGACTGTGTACAATTTCAAGACATTCCAAGATACTTTTGGGGTCTTTTTTGAATAAAAAGTTAAGTCACTGCCTAAGTGCACAGACTTTCCTCATTTTCAGAAATTCTTTAAAAATATTCTTTAAGAGATATGCAAATATTTTCAATTGATTCTTGTTCAGGGCGTCGTTGACTATGACTGAGTACAATTTCAAGACATTCCAACATACTTGGAATGTCCAAGTGCATGGATCGCTTTTCGGGATTTTCAAAAATTCATTAAAAATATTCTTCAAGAGATATGCAAATATATTCAACGGATTCTTGTTCAGGGCATGCTTGACTATGACTGTGTACAATTTCAAGACATTCCAAGATACTTTTGGGGTCTTTTTTGACAAAAAAGTTAAGTCACTGCCTAAGTGCATGGATCGCTTTCCTGATTTTCAAAAATTCATTAAAAATATTCCTTAAGCGATATGCAAATATTTTCAACGGATTCTTGTTCAGGGCGTCGTTGACTATGACTGAGTACAATTTCAAGACATTCCAACATACTTGGAATGTCCAAGTGCATGGATCGCTTTCCTGATTTTCAAAAGTTCATTAAAAATATTCTTCAAGAGATATGCAAATATATTCAACGGATTCTTGTTCAGGGCATGCTTGACTATGACTGTGTACAATTTCAAGACATTCCAAGATACTTTTGGGGTCTTTTTTGAATAAAAAGTTAAGTCACTGCCTAAGTGCACAGACTTTCCTCATTTTCAAAAATTCATTAAAAATATTCCTTAAGAGATATGCAAATATTTTCAATTGATTCTTGTTCAGGGCGTCGTTGACTATGACTGAGTACAATTTAAAGACATTCCAACATACTTGGAATGTCCAAGTGCATGGATCGCTTTTCGGATTTTCAAAAATTCATTAAAAATATTCTTCAAGAGATATGCAAATATATTCAACGGATTCTTGTTCAGGGCATGCTTGACTATGACTGTGTACAATTTCAAGACATTCCAAGATACTTTTGGGGTCTTTTTTGACAAAAAAGTTAAGTCACTGCCTAAGTGCATGGATCGCTTTCCTGATTTTCAAAAATTCATTAAAAATATTCCTTAAGCGATATGCCAATATTTTCAACGGATTCTTGTTCAGGGCGTCGTTGACTATGACTGAGTACAATTTAAAGACATTCCAACATACTTGGAATGTCCAAGTGCATGGATCGCTTTTCGGATTTTCAAAAATTCATTAAAAATATTCTTCAAGAGATATGCAAATATATTCAACGGATTCTTGTTCAGGGCATGCTTGACTATGACTGTGTACAATTTCAAGACATTCCAAGATACTTTTGGGGTCTTTTTTGACAAAAAAGTTAAGTCACTGCCTAAGTGCATGGATCGCTTTCCTGATTTTCAAAAATTCATTTAAAATATTCCTTAAGCGATATGCCAATATTTTCAACGGATTCTTGTTCAGGGCGTCGTTGACTATGACTGAGTACAATTTCAAGACATTCCAACATACTTGGAATGTCCAAGTGCATGGATCGCTTTCCTGATTTTCAAAAGTTCATTAAAAATATTCTTCAAGAGATATGCAAATATATTCAACGGATTCTTGTTCAGGGCATGCTTGACTATGACTGTGTACAATTTCAAGACATTCCAAGATACCTTTGGGGTCTTTTTTGAATAAAAAGTTAAGTCACTGCCTAAGTGCACAGACTTTTATCATTTTCAAAAATTCATTAAAAATATTCCTTAAGAGATATGCAAATATTTTCAATGGATTCTTGTTCAGGGCGTTGTTGACTATGACCGAGTACAATTTCAAGACATTCCAACATACTTGGAATGTCCAAGTGCATGGATCGCTTTCTGGATTTTCAAAAATTCATTAAAAATATTCTTCAAGAGATATGCAAATATATTCAACGGATTCTTGTTCAGGGCATTCTTGACTATGACTGTGTACAATTTCAAGACATTCCAAGATACTTTTGGGGTCTTTTTTGACGAAAAAGTTAAGTCACTGCCTAAGTGCATGGATCGCTTTCCTGATTTTCAGAAATTCTTTAAAAATATTCCTTAAACGATATGCAAATATTTTCAACGGATTCTTGTTCAGGGCGTCATTGACTATGACTGAGTACAATTTCAAGACATTCCAACATACTTGGAATGTCCAAGTGCATGGATCGCTTTCCTGATTTTCAAAAGTTCATTAAAAATATTCTTC
The DNA here is from genome assembly GCF_963457635.1 of Microchirus variegatus. Lineage (NCBI taxonomy): Eukaryota > Metazoa > Chordata > Actinopteri > Pleuronectiformes > Soleidae > Microchirus > Microchirus variegatus. Next base: position 387,744 of record NW_028154766.1, read on the forward strand.
AAGAGATATGCAAATATATTCAACGGATTCTTGTTCAGGGCATGCTTGACTATGACTGTGTACAATTTCAAGACATTCCAAGATACTTTTGGGGTCTTTTTTGAATAAAAAGTTAAGTCACTGCCTAAGTGCACAGACTTTCCTCATTTTCAAAAATTCATTAAAAATATTCCTTAAGAGATATGCAAATATTTTCAATTGATTCTTGTTCAGGGCGTCGTTGACTATGACTGAGTACAATTTCAAGACATTCCAGCATACTTGGAATGTCCAAGTGCATGGATCGCTTTTCGGATTTTCAAAAATTCATTCAAAATATTCTTCAAGAGATATGCAAATATATTCAACGGATTCTTGTTCAGGGCATGCTTGACTATGACTGTGTACAATTTCAAGACATTCCAAGATACTTTTGGGGTCTTTTTTGACAAAAAAGTTAAGTCACTGCCTAAGTGCATGGATCGCTTTCCTGATTTTCAAAAATTCATTAAAAATATTCCTTAAGCGATATGCAAATATTTTCAACGGATTCTTGTTCAGGGCGTCGTTGACTATGACTGAGTACAATTTCAAGACATTCCAACATACTTGGAATGTCCAAGTGCATGGATCGCTTTCCTGATTTTCAAAAGTTCATTAAAAATATTCTTCAAGAGATATGCAAATATATTCAACGGAATCTTGTTCAGGGCATGCTTGACTATGACTGTGTACAATTTCAAGACATTCCAAGATACCTTTGGGGTCTTTTTTGAATAAAAAGTTAAGTCACTGCCTAAGTGCACAGACTTTCATCATTTTCAAAAATTCATTAAAAATATTCCTTAAGAGATATGCAAATATTTTCAATGGATTCTTGTTCAGGGCGTCGTTGACTATGACCGAGTACAATTTCAAGACATTCCAACATACTTGGAATGTCCAAGTGCATGGATCGCTTTCCGGATTTTCAAAAATTCATTAAAAATATTCTTCAAGAGATATGCAAATATATTCAACGGATTCTTGTTCAGGGCATTCTTGACTATGACTGTGTACAATTTCAAGACATTCCAAGATACTTTTGGGGTCTTTTTTGACGAAAAAGTTAAGTCACTGCCTTAGTGCATGGATCGCTTTCCTGATTTTCAGAAATTCTTTAAAAATATTCCTTAAACGATATGCAAATATTTTCAACGGATTCTTGTTCAGGGCGTCGTTGACTATGACTGAGTACAATTTCAAGACATTCCAACATACTTGGAATGTCCAAGTGCATGGATCGCTTTCCTGATTTTCAAAAGTTCATTAAAAATATTCTTCAAGAGATATGCAAATATATTCAACGGATTCTTGTTCAGGGCATGCTTGACTATGACTGTGTACAATTTCAAGACATTCCAAGATACTTTTGGGGTCTTTTTTGACAAAAAAGTTAAGTCACTGCCTAAGTGCATGGATCGCTTTCCTGATTTTCAAAAATTCATTTAAAATATTCCTTAAGCGATATGCAAATATTTTCAACGGATTCTTGTTCAGGGCGTCGTTGACTATGACTGAGTACAATTTCAAGACATTCCAACATACTTGGAATGTCCAAGTGCATGGATCGCTTTCCTGATTTTCAAAAATTCATTAAAAATATTCCTTAAGCGATATGCAAATATATTCAACGGATTCTTGTTCAGGGCATGCTTGACTATGACTGTGTACAATTTCAAGACATTCCAAGATACTTTTGGGGTCTTTTTTGAATAAAAAGTTAAGTCACTGCCTAAGTGCACAGAAATTCCTCATTTTCAAAAATTCATTAAAAATATTCCTTAAGAGATATGCAAATATTTTCAATAGATTCTTGTTCAGGGCGTCGTTGACTATGACTGAGTACAATTTCAAGACATTCCAACTTACTTGGAATGTCCAAGTGCATGGATAGCTTTCCGGATTTTCAAAAATTCATTAAAAATATTCTTCAAGAGATATGCAAATATATTCAACAGGTTCTTGTTCAGGGCATGCTTGACTATGACTGTGTACAATTTCAAGACATTCCAAGATACTTTTGGGGTCTTTTTTGACGAAAAAGTTAAGTCACTGCCTAAGTGCATGGATCGCTTTCCTGATTTTCAAAAATTCATTAAAAATATTCCTTAAGCGATATGCAAATATTTTCAACGGATTCTTGTTCAGGGCGTCGTTGACTATGACTGAGTACAATTTCAAGACATTCCAACATACTTGGAATGTCCAAGTGCATGGATCAATTTCCTGATTTTCAAAAGTTCATTAAAAATATTCTTCAAGAGATATGCAAATATATTCAACGGATTCTTGTTCAGGGCATGCTTGACTATGACTGTGTACAATTTCAAGACATTCCAAGATACCTTTGGGGTCTTTTTTGACGAAAAAGTTAAGTCACTGCCTAAGTGCATGGATCGCTTTCCTGATTTTCAAAAATTCATTAAAAATATTCCTTAAGCGATATGCAAATATTTTCAACGGATTCTTGTTCAGGGAGTCGTTGACTATGACCGAGTACAATTTCAAGACATTCCAACATACTTTGAATGTCCAAGTACATGGATCGCTTTCCTGATTTTCAAAAGTTCATTAAAAATATTCTTCAAGAGATATGCAAATATATTCAACGGATTCTTGTTCAGGGCATGCTTGACTATGACTGTGTACAATTTCAAGACATTCCAAGATACTTTTGGGGTCTTTTTTGAATAAAAAGTTAAGTCACTGCCTAAGTGCACAGACTTTCCTCATTTTCAAAAGTTCATTAAAAATATTCTTCAAGAGATATGCAAATATATTCAACAGATTCTTGTTCAGGGCATGCTTGACTATGACTGTGTACAATTTCAAGACATTCCAAGATACTTTTGGGGTCTTTTTTGACGAAAAAGTTAAGTCACTGCCTAAGTGCATGGATCGCTTTCCTGATTTTCAGAAATTCTTTAAAAATATTCCTTAAACGATATGCAAATATTTTCAACGGATTCTTGTTCAGGGCGTCGTTGACTATGACTGAGTACAATTTCAAGACATTCCAACATACTTGGAATGTCCAAGTGCATGGATCGCTTTCCTGATTTTCAAAAGTTCATTAAAAATATTCTTCAAGAGATATGCAAATATATTCAACGGATTCTTGTTCAGGGCATGCTTGACTATGACTGTGTACAATTTCAAGACATTCCAAGATACTTTTGGGGTCTTTTTTGAATAAAAAGTTAAGTCACTGCCGAAGTGCACAGACTTTCCTCATTTTCAAAAATTCATTAAAAATATTCCTTAAGAGATATGCAAATATTTTCAATTGATTCTTGTTCAGGGCGTCGTTGACTATGACTGAGTACAATTTCAAGACATTCCAACATACTTGGAATGTCCAAGTGCATGGATCGCTTTTCGGATTTTCAAAAATTCATTAAAAATATTCTTCAAGAGATATGCAAATATATTCAACAGATTCTTGTTCAGGGCATGCTTGACTATGACTGTGTACAATTTCAAGACATTCCAAGATACTTTTGGGGTCTTTTTTGACAAAAAAGTTAAGTCACTGCCTTAGTGCATGGATCGCTTTCCTGATTTTCAAAAATTCATTAAAAATATTCCTTAAGCGATATGCAAATATTTTCAACGGATTCTTGTTCAGGGCGTCGTTGACTATGACTGAGTACAATTTCAAGACATTCCAACATACTTGGAATGTCCAAGTGCATGGATCGCTTTCCTGATTTTCAAAAATTCATTAAAAATATTCTTCAAGAGATATGCAAATATATTCAACGGATTCTTGTTCAGGGCATGCTTGACTATGACTGTGTACAATTTCAAGACATTCCAAGATACTTTTGGGGTCTTTTTTGACAAAAAAGTTAAGTCACTGCCTAAGTGCATGGATCGCTTTCCTGATTTTCAAAAATTCATTAAAAATATTCCTTAAGCGATATGCAAATATTTTCAACGGATTCTTGTTCAGGGCGTCGTTGACTATGACTGAGTACAATTTCAAGACATTCCAACATACTTGGAATGTCCAAGTGCATGGATCGCTTTCCTGATTTTCAAAAGTTCATTAAAAATATTCTTCAAGAGATATGCAAATATATTCAACGGATTCTTGTTCAGGGCATGCTTGACTATGACTGTGTACAATTTCAAGACATTCCAAGATACTTTTGGGGTCTTTTTTGAATAAAAAGTTAAGTCACTGCCTAAGTGCACAGACTTTCCTCATTTTCAAAAGTTCATTAAAAATATTCTTCAAGAGATATGCAAATATATTCAACAGATTCTTGTTCAGGGCATGCTTGACTATGACTGTGTACAATTTCAAGACATTCCAAGATACTTTTGGGGTCTTTTTTGACGAAAAAGTTAAGTCACTGCCTAAGTGCATGGATCGCTTTCCTGATTTTCAGAAATTCTTTAAAAATATTCCTTAAACGATATGCAAATATTTTCAACGGATTCTTGTTCAGGGCGTCGTTGACTATGACTGAGTACAATTTCAAGACATTCCAACATACTTGGAATGTCCAAGTGCATGGATCGCTTTCCTGATTTTCAAAAGTTCATTAAAAATATTCTTCAAGAGATATGCAAATATATTCAACGGATTCTTGTTCAGGGCATGCTTGACTATGACTGTGTACAATTTCAAGACATTCCAAGATACTTTTGGGGTCTTTTTTGAATAAAAAGTTAAGTCACTGCCTAAGTGCACAGACTTTCCTCATTTTCAAAAATTCATTAAAAATATTCCTTAAGAGATATGCAAATATTTTCAATTGATTCTTGTTCAGAGCGTCGTTGACTATGACTGAGTACAATTTCAAGACATTCCAACATACTTGGAATGTCCAAGTGCATGGATCGCTTTTCGGATTTTCAAAAATTCATTAAAAATATTCTTTAAGAGATATGCAAATATATTCAACGGATTCTTGTTCAGGGCATGCTTGACTATGACTGTGTACAATTTCAAGACATTCCAAGATACTTTTGGGGTCTTTTTTGACGAAAAAGTTAAGTCACTGCCGAAGTGCATGGATCGCTTTCCTGATTTTCAAAAATTCATTAAAAATATTCCTTAAGAGATATGCAAATATTTTTAACGGATTCTTGTTCAGGGCGTCGTTGACTATGACTGAGTACAATTTCAAGACATTCCAACATACTTGGAATGTCCAAGTGCATGGATCGCTTTCCTGATTTTCAAAAGTTCATTAAAAATATTCTTCAAGAGATATTCAAATAAATTCAACGGATTCTTGTTCAGGGCATGCTTGACTATGACTGTGTACAATTTCAAGACATTCCAAGATACTTTTGGGGTCTTTTTTGACGAAAAAGTTAAGTCACTGCCTAAGTGCATGGATCGCTTTCCTGATTTTCAAAAATTCATTAAAAATATTCCTTAAGCGATATGCAAATATTTTCAACGGATTCTTGTTCAGGGCGTCGTTGACTATGACCGAGTACAATTTCAAGACATTCCAACATACTTTGAATGTCCAAGTACATGGATCGCTTTCCTGATTTTCAAAAGTTCATTAAAAATATTCTTCAAGAGATATGCAAATATATTCAACGGATTCTTGTTCAGGGCATGCTTGACTATGACTGTGTACAATTTCAAGACATTCCAAGATACTTTTGGGGTCTTTTTTGACGAAAAAGTTAAGTCACTGCCTAAGTGCATGGATCGCTTTCCTGATTTTTTCAAAAATTCATTAAAAATATTCCTTAAGCGATATGCAAATATTTTCAACGGATTCTTGTTCAGGGCGTCGTTGACTATGACTGAGTACAATTTCAAGACATTCCAACATACTTGGAATGTCCAAGTGCATGGATCGCTTTCCGGATTTTCAAAAGTTCATTAAAAATATTCTTCAAGAGATATGCAAATATATTCAACGGTTTCTTGTTCAGGGCATGCTTGACTATGACTGTGTACAATTTCAAGACATTCCAAGATACTTTTGGGGTCTTTTTTGACGAAAAAGTTAAGTCACTGCCTAAGTGCATGGATCGCTTTCCGGATTTTCAAAAATTCATTAAAAATATTATTCAAGAGATATGCAAATATATTCAACAGGTTCTTGTTCAGGGCATGCTTGACTATGACTGTGTACAATTTCAAGACATTCCAAGATACTTTTGGGGTCTTTTTTGAATAAAAAGTTAAGTCACTGCCTAAGTGCACAGACTTTCATCATTTTCAAAAATTCATTAAAAATATTCCTTAAGAGATATGCAAATATTTTCAATCAATTCTTGTTCAGAGCGTCGTTGACTATGACTGAGTACAATTTCAAGACATTCCAACATACTTGGAATGTCCAAGTGCATGGATCGCTTTTCGGATTTTCAAAAATTCATTAAAAATATTCTTCAAGAGATATGCAAATATATTCAACGGATTCTTGTTTAGGGCATGCTTGACTATGACTGTATACCATTTCAAGACATTCCAAGATACTTTTGGGGTCTTTTTTGACTAAAAAGTTAAGTCACTGCCTAAGTGCATGGATCGCTTTCCTGATTTTCAAAAATTCATTAAAAATATTCCTTAAGCGATATGCAAATATTTTCAACGGATTCTTGTTCAGGGCGTCGTTGACTATGACTGAGTACAATTTCAAGACATTCCAACATACTTGGAATGTCCAAGTGCATGGATCGCTTTCCTGATTTTCAAAAGTTCATTAAAAATATTCTTCAAGAGATATGCAAATATATTCAACGGATTCTTGTTCAGGGCATGCTTGACTATGACTGTGTACAATTTCAAGACATTCCAAGATACTTTTGGGGTCTTTTTTGACGAAAAAGTTAAGTAACTGCCTAAGTGCATGGATCGCTTTCCTGATTTTCAAAAATTCATTAAAAATATTCCTTAAGCGATATGCAAATATTTTCAACGGATTCTTGTTCAGGGCGTCGTTGACTATGACCGAGTACAATTTCAAGACATTCCAACATACTTTGAATGTCCAAGTACATGGATCGCTTTCCTGATTTTCAAAAGTTCATTAAAAATATTCTTCAAGAGATATGCAAATATATTCAACGGATTCTTGTTCAGGGCATGCTTGACTATGACTGTGTACAATTTCAAGACATTCCAAGATACTTTTGGGGTCTTTTTTGACAAAAAAGTTAAGTCACTGCCTAAGTGCATGGATCGCTTTCCTGATTTTCAAAAATTCATTAAAAATATTCCTTAAGCGATATGCAAATATTTTCAACGGATTCTTGTTCAGGGCGTCGTTGACTATGACTGAGTACAATTTCAAGACATTCCAACATACTTGGAATGTCCAAGTGCATGGATCGCTTTCCTGATTTTCAAAAGTTCATTAAAAATATTCTTCAAGAGATATGCAAATATATTCAACGGATTCTTGTTCAGGGCATGCTTGACTATGACTGTGTACAATTTCAAGACATTCCAAGATACCTTTGGGGTCTTTTTTGACGAAAAAGTTAAGTCACTGCCTAAGTGCATGGATCGCTTTCCTGATTTTCAAAAATTCATTAAAAATATTCCTTAAGCGATATGCAAATATTTTCAACGGATTCTTGTTCAGGGAGTCGTTGACTATGACCGAGTACAATTTCAAGACATTCCAACATACTTTGAATGTCCAAGTACATGGATCGCTTTCCTGATTTTCAAAAGTTCATTAAAAATATTCTTCAAGAGATATGCAAATATATTCAACGGATTCTTGTTCAGGGCATGCTTGACTATGACTGTGTACAATTTCAAGACATTCCAAGATACTTTTGGGGTCTTTTTTGACAAAAAAGTTAAGTCACTGCCTAAGTGCATGGATCGCTTTCCTGATTTTCAAAAATTCATTAAAAATATTCCTTAAGCGATATGCAAATATTTTCAACGGATTCTTGTTCAGGGCGTCGTTGACTATGACTGAGTACAATTTCAAGACATTCCAACATACTTGGAATGTCCAAGTGCATGGATCGCTTTCCTGATTTTCAAAAGTTCATTAAAAATATTCTTCAAGAGATATGCAAATATATTCAACGGATTCTTGTTCAGGGCATGCTTGACTATGACTGTGTACAATTTCAAGACATTCCAAGATACCTTTGGGGTCTTTTTTGACGAAAAAGTTAAGTCACTGCCTAAGTGCATGGATCGCTTTCCTGATTTTCAAAAATTCATTAAAAATATTCCTTAAGCGATATGCAAATATTTTCAACGGATTCTTGTTCAGGGAGTCGTTGACTATGACCGAGTACAATTTCAAGACATTCCAACATACTTTGAATGTCCAAGTACATGGATCGCTTTCCTGATTTTCAAAAGTTCATTAAAAATATTCTTCAAGAGATATGCAAATATATTCAACGGATTCTTGTTCAGGGCATGCTTGACTATGACTGTGTACAATTTCAAGACATTCCAAGATACTTTTGGGGTCTTTTTTGAATAAAAAGTTAAGTCACTGCCTAAGTGCACAGACTTTCCTCATTTTCAAAAATTCATTAAAAATATTCCTTAAGAGATATGCAAATATTTTCAATTGATTCTTGTTCAGAGCGTCGTTGACTATGACTGAGTACAATTTCAAGACATTCCAACATACTTGGAATGTCCAAGTGCATGGATCGCTTTTCGGATTTTCAAAAATTCATTAAAAATATTCTTTAAGAGATATGCAAATATATTCAACGGATTCTTGTTCAGGGCATGCTTGACTATGACTGTGTACAATTTCAAGACATTCCAAGATACTTTTGGGGTCTTTTTTGACGAAAAAGTTAAGTCACTGCCTAAGTGCATGGATCGCTTTCCTGATTTTCAAAAATTCATTAAAAATATTCCTTAAGAGATATGCAAATATTTTTAACGGATTCTTGTTCAGGGCGTCGTTGACTATGACTGAGTACAATTTCAAGACATTCCAACATACTTGGAATGTCCAAGTGCATGGATCGCTTTCCTGATTTTCAAAAGTTCATTAAAAATATTCTTCAAGAGATATTCAAATAAATTCAACGGATTCTTGTTCAGGGCATGCTTGACTATGACTGTGTACAATTTCAAGACATTCCAAGATACTTTTGGGGTCTTTTTTGACGAAAAAGTTAAGTCACTGCCTAAGTGCATGGATCGCTTTCCTGATTTTCAAAAATTCATTAAAAATATTCCTTAAGCGATATGCAAATATTTTCAACGGATTCTTGTTCAGGGCGTCGTTGACTATGACCGAGTACAATTTCAAGACATTCCAACATACTTTGAATGTCCAAGTACATGGATCGCTTTCCTGATTTTCAAAAGTTCATTAAAAATATTCTTCAAGAGATATGCAAATATATTCAACGGATTCTTGTTCAGGGCATGCTTGACTATGACTGTGTACAATTTCAAGACATTCCAAGATACTTTTGGGGTCTTTTTTGACAAAAAAGTTAAGTCACTGCCTAAGTGCACAGACTTTCCTCATTTTCAAAAATTCATTAAAAATATTCCTTAAGAGATATGCAAATATTTTCAATTGATTCTTGTTCAGAGCGTCGTTGACTATGACTGAGTACAATTTCAAGACATTCCAACATACTTGGAATGTCCAAGTGCATGGATCGCTTTTCGGATTTTCAAAAATTCATTAAAAATATTCTTCAAGAGATATGCAAATATATTCAATGGATTCTTGTTCAGGGCATGCTTGACTATGACTGTGTACAATTTCAAGACATTCCAAGATACTTTTGGGGTCTTTTTTGACGAAAAAGTTAAGTCACTGCCTAAGTGCATGGATCGCTTTCCTGATTTTTTCAAAAATTCATTAAAAATATTCCTTAAGCGATATGCAAATATTTTCAACGGATTCTTGTTCAGGGCGTCGTTGACTATGACTGAGTACAATTTCAAGACATTCCAACATACTTGGAATGTCCAAGTGCATGGATCGCTTTCCGGATTTTCAAAAGTTCATTAAAAATATTCTTCAAGAGATATGCAAATATATTCAACGGTTTCTTGTTCAGGGCATGCTTGACTATGACTGTGTACAATTTCAAGACATTCCAAGATACTTTTGGGGTCTTTTTTGACGAAAAAGTTAAGTCACTGCCTAAGTGCATGGATCGCTTTCCGGATTTTCAAAAATTCATTAAAAATATTATTCAAGAGATATGCAAATATATTCAACAGGTTCTTGTTCAGGGCATGCTTGACTATGACTGTGTACAATTTCAAGACATTCCAAGATACTTTTGGGGTCTTTTTTGAATAAAAAGTTAAGTCACTGCCGAAGTGCACAGACTTTCATCATTTTCAAAAATTCATTAAAAATATTCCTTAAGAGATATGCAAATATTTTCAATCAATTCTTGTTCAGAGCGTCGTTGACTATGACTGAGTACAATTTCAAGACATTCCAACATACTTGGAATGTCCAAGTGCATGGATCGCTTTTCGGATTTTCAAAAATTCATTAAAAATATTCTTCAAGAGATATGCAAATATATTCAACGGATTCTTGTTTAGGGCATGCTTGACTATGACTGTGTACAATTTCAAGACATTCCAAGATACTTTTGGGGTCTTTTTTGACTAAAAAGTTAAGTCACTGCCTAAGTGCATGGATCGCTTTCCTGATTTTCAAAAATTCATTAAAAATATTCCTTAAGCGATATGCAAATATTTTCAACGGATTCTTGTTCAGGGCGTCGTTGACTATGACTGAGTACAATTTCAAGACATTCCAACATACTTGGAATGTCCAAGTGCATGGATCGCTTTCCTGATTTTCAAAAGTTCATTAAAAATATTCTTCAAGAGATATGCAAATATATTCAACGGATTCTTGTTCAGGGCATGCTTGACTATGACTGTGTACAATTTCAAGACATTCCAAGATACTTTTGGGGTCTTTTTTGACGAAAAAGTTAAGTCACTGCCTAAGTGCATGGATCGCTTTCCTGATTTTCAAAAATTCATTAAAAATATTCCTTAAGCGATATGCAAATATTTTCAACGGATTCTTGTTCAGGGCGTCGTTGACTATGACCGAGTACAATTTCAAGACATTCCAACATACTTTGAATGTCCAAGTACATGGATCGCTTTCCTGATTTTCAAAAGTTCATTAAAAATATTCTTCAAGAGATATGCAAATATATTCAACGGATTCTTGTTCAGGGCATGCTTGACTATGACTGTGTACAATTTCAAGACATTCCAAGATACTTTTGGGGTCTTTTTTGACAAAAAAGTTAAGTCACTGCCTAAGTGCATGGATCGCTTTCCTGATTTTCAAAAATTCATTAAAAATATTCCTTAAGCGATATGCAAATATTTTCAACGGATTCTTGTTCAGGGCGTCGTTGACTATGACTGAGTACAATTTCAAGACATTCCAACATACTTGGAATGTCCAAGTGCATGGATCGCTTTCCTGATTTTCAAAAGTTCATTAAAAATATTCTTCAAGAGATATGCAAATATATTCAACGGATTCTTGTTCAGGGCATGCTTGACTATGACTGTGTACAATTTCAAGACATTCCAAGATACCTTTGGAGTCTTTTTTGACGAAAAAGTTAAGTCACTGCCTAAGTGCATGGATTGCTTTCCTGATTTTCAAAAATTCATTAAAAATATTCCTTAAGCGATATGCAAATATTTTCAACGGATTCTTGTTCAGGGAGTCGTTGACTATGACCGAGTACAATTTCAAGACATTCCAACATACTTTGAATGTCCAAGTACATGGATCGCTTTCCTGATTTTCAAAAGTTCATTAAAAATATTCTTCAAGAGATATGCAAATATATTCAACGGATTCTTGTTCAGGGCATGCTTGACTATGACTGTGTACAATTTCAAGACATTCCAAGAAACTTTTGGGGTCTTTTTTGAATAAAAAGTTAAGTCACTGCCTAAGTGCACAGACTTTCCTCATTTTCAAAAATTCATTAAAAATATTCCTTAAGAGATATGCAAATATTTTCAATTGATTCTTGTTCAGAGCGTCGTTGACTATGACCGAGTACAATTTCAAGACATTCCAACATACTTGGAATGTCCAAGTGCATGGATCGCTTTTCGGATTTTCAAAAATTCATTAAAAATATTCTTCAAGAGATATGCAAATATATTCAACGGATTCTTGTTCAGGGCATGCTTGACTATGACTGTGTACAATTTCAAGACATTCCAAGATACTTTTGGGGTCTTTTTTGACGAAAAAGTTAAGTCACTGCCTAAGTGTATGGATCGCTTTCCTGATTTTCAAAAATTCATTAAAAATATTCCTTAAGAGATATGCAAATATTTTTAACGGATTCTTGTTCAGGGCGTCGTTGACTATGACTGAGTACAATTTCAAGACATTCCAACATACTTGGAATGTCCAAGTGCATGGATCGCTTTCCTGATTTTCAAAAGTTCATTAAAAATATTCTTCAAGAGATATTCAAATAAATTCAACGGATTCTTGTTCAGGGCATGCTTGACTATGACTGTGTACAATTTCAAGACATTCCAAGATACTTTTGGGGTCTTTTTTGACGAAAAAGTTAAGTCACTGCCTAAGTGCATGGATCGCTTTCCTGATTTTCAAAAATTCATTAAAAATATTCCTTAAGCGATATGCAAATATTTTCAACGGATTCTTGTTCAGGGCGTCGTTGACTATGACCGAGTTCAATTTCAAGACATTCCAACATGCTTTGAATGTCCAAGTACATGGATCGCTTTCCTGATTTTCAAAAGTTCATTAAAAATATTCTTCAAGAGATATGCAAATATATTCAACGGATTCTTGTTCAGGGCATGCTTGACTATGACTGTGTACAATTTCAAGACATTCCAAGATACTTTTGGAATCTTTTTTGAATAAAAAGTTAAGTCACTGCCTAAGTGCACAGACTTTCCTCATTTTCAAAAATTCATTAAAAATATTCCTTAAGAGATATGCAAATATTTTCAATTGATTCTTGTTCAGATCGTCGTTGACTATGACTGAGTACAATTTCAAGACATTCCAAGATACTTTTGGGGTCTTTTTTGAATAAAAAGTTAAGTCACTGCCTAAGTGCACAGACTTTCATCATTTTCAAAAATTCATTAAAAATATTCCTTAAGAGATATGCAAATATTTTCAATGGATTCTTGTTCAGGGCGTCGTTGACTATGACGAGTACAATTTCAAGATATTCCAACATACTTGGAATGTCCAAGTGCATGGATCAATTTCCTGATTTTCAAAAGTTCATTAAAAATATTCTTCAAGGGATATGCAAATATATTCAACGGATTCTTGTTCAGGGCATGCTTGACTATGACTGTGTACAATTTCAAGACATTCCAAGATACTTTTGGGGTCTTTTTTGACGAAAAAGTTAAGTCACTGCCTAAGTGCATGGATCGCTTTCCTGATTTTCAAAAATTCATTAAAAATATTCCTTAAGCGATATGCAAATATTTTCAACGGATTCTTGTTCAGGGCGTCGTTGACTATGACTGAGTACAATTTCAAGACATTCCAACATACTTGGAATGTCCAAGTGCATGGATCGCTTTCCTGATTTTCAAAAGTTCATTAAAAATATTCTTCAAGAGATATGCAAATATATTCAACGGATTCTTGTTCAGGGCATGCTTGACTATGACTGTGTACAATTTCAAGACATTCCAAGATACTTTTGGGGTCTTTTTTGAATAAAAAGTTAAGTCACTGCCGAAGTGCACAGACTTTCCTCATTTTCAAAAATTCATTAAAAATATTCCTTAAGAGATATGCAAATATTTTCAATTGATTCTTGTTCAGGGCGTCGTTGACTATGACTGAGTACAATTTCAAGACATTCCAACATACTTGGAATGTCCAAGTGCATGGATCGCTTTTCGGATTTTCAAAAATTCATTAAAAATATTCTTCAAGAGATATGCAAATATATTCAACGGATTCTTGTTCAGGGCATGCTTGACTATGACTGTGTACAATTTCAAGACATTCCAAGATACTTTTGGGGTCTTTTTTGAATAAAAAGTTAAGTCACTGCCTAAGTGCATGGATCGCTTTCCTGATTTTCAAAAATTCATTAAAAATATTCCTTAAGCGATATGCAAATATTTTCAACGGATTCTTGTTCAGGGCGTCGTTGACTATGACTGAGTACAATTTCAAAACATTCCAACATACTTGGAATGTCCAAGTGCATGGATCGCTTTCCTGATTTTCAAAAGTTCATTAAAAATATTCTTCAAGAGATATGCAAATATATTCAACGGATTCTTGTTCAGGGCATGCTTGACTATGACTGTGTACAATTTCAAGACATTCCAAGATACTTTTGGGGTCTTTTTTGAATAAAAAGTTAAGTCACTGCCTAAGTGCACAGACTTTCCTCATTTTCAAAAATTCATTAAAAATATTCCTTAAGAGATATGCAAATATTTTCAATGGATTCTTGTTCAGGGCGTTGTTGACTATGACTGAGTACAATTTCAAGACATTCCAACATACTTGGAATGTCCAAGTGCATGGATGGCTTTCCGGATTTTCAAAAATTCATTAAAAATATTCTTCAAGAGATATGCAAATATATTCAACGGATTCTTGTTCAGGGCATGCTTGACTATGACTGTGTACAATTTCAAGACATTCCAAGATACTTTTGGGGTCTTTTTTGACGAAAAAGTTAAGTCACTGCCTAAGTGCATGGATCGCTTTCCTGATTTTCAGAAATTCTTTAAAAATATTCCTTAAACGATATGCAAATATTTTCAACGGATTCTTGTTCAGGGCGTCGTTGACTATGACTGAGTACAATTTCAAGACATTCCAACATACTTGGAATGTCCAAGTGCATGGATCGCTTTCCTGATTTTCAAAAGTTCATTAAAAATATTCTTCAAGAGATATGCAAATATATTCAACGGATTCTTGTTCAGGGCATGCTTGACTATGACTGTGTACAATTTCAAGACATTCCAAGATACTTTTGGGGTCTTTTTTGAATAAAAAGTTAAGTCACTGCCTAAGTGCACAGACTTTCCTCATTTTCAAAAATTCATTAAAAATATTCCTTAAGAGATATGCAAATATTTTCAATGGATTCTTGTTCAGGGCGTTGTTGACTATGACTGAGTACAATTTCAAGACATTCCAACATACTTGGAATGTCCAAGTGCATGGATCGCTTTCCGGATTTTCAAAAATTCATTAAAAATATTCTTCAAGAGATATGCAAATATATTCAACGGATTCTTGTTCAGGGCATGCTTGACTATGACTGTGTACAATTTCAAGACATTCCAAGATACTTTTGGGGTCTTTTTTGAAGAAAAAGTTAAGTCACTGCCTAAGTGCATGGATCGCTTTCCTGATTTTCAGAAATTCTTTAAAAATATTCCTTAAATGATATGCAAATATTTTCAACGGATTCTTGTTCAGGGCGTCGTTGACTATGACTGAGTACAATTTCAAGACATTCCAACATACTTGGAATGTCCAAGTGCATGGATCGCTTTCCTGATTTTCAAAAGTTCATTAAAAATATTCTTCAAGAGATATGCAAATATATTCAACGGATTCTTGTTCAGGGCATGCTTGACTATGACTGTGTACAATTTCAAGACATTCCAAGATACTTTTGGGGTCTTTTTTGAATAAAAAGTTAAATCACTGCCTAAGTGCACAGACTTTCCTCATTTTCAAAAATTCATTAAAAATATTCCTTAAGAGATATGCAAATATTTTCAATTGATTCTTGTTCAGGGCGTCGTTGACTATGACTGAGTACAATTTCAAGACATTCCAACATACTTGGAATGTCCAAGTGCATGGATCGCTTTTCGGATTTTCAAAAATTCATTAAAAATATTCTTCAAGAGATATGCAAATATATTCAACAGATTCTTGTTCAGGGCATGCTTGACTATGACTGTGTACAATTTCAAGACATTCCAAGATACTTTTGGGGTCTTTTTTGACAAAAAAGTTAAGTCACTGCCTAAGTGCATGGATCGCTTTCCTGATTTTCAAAAATTCATTAAAAATATTCCTTAAGCGATATGCAAATATTTTCAACGGATTCTTGTTCAGGGCGTTGTTGACTATGACTGAGTACAATTTCAAGACATTCCAACATACTTGGAATGTCCAAGTGCATGGATCGCTTTCCGGATTTTCAAAAATTCATTAAAAATATTCTTCAAGAGATATGCAAATATATTCAACGGATTCTTGTTCAGGGCATGCTTGACTATGACTGTGTACAATTTCAAGACATTCCAAGATACTTTTGGGGTCTTTTTTGAAGAAAAAGTTAAGTCACTGCCTAAGTGCATGGATCGCTTTCCTGATTTTCAGAAATTCTTTAAAAATATTCCTTAAACGATATGCAAATATTTTCAACGGATTCTTGTTCAGGGCGTTGTTGACTATGACTGAGTACAATTTCAAGACATTCCAACATACTTGGAATGTCCAAGTGCATGGATCGCTTTCCTGATTTTCAAAAGTTCATTAAAAATATTCTTCAAGAGATATGCAAATATATTCAACGGATTCTTGTTCAGGGCATGCTTGACTATGACTGTGTACAATTTCAAGACATTCCAAGATACCTTTGGGGTCTTTTTTGAATAAAAAGTTAAGTCACTGCCTAAGTGCACAGACTTTCATCATTTTCAAAAATTCATTAAAAATATTCCTTATGAGATATGCAAATATTTTCAATGGATTCTTGTTCAGGGCGTCGTTGACTATGACCGAGTACAATTTCAAGACATTCCAACATACTTGGAATGTCCAAGTGCATGGATCGCTTTCCGGATTTTCAAAAATTCATTAAAAATATTCTTCAAGAGATATGCAAATATATTCAACGGATTCTTGTTCAGGGCATGCTTGACTATGACTGTGTACAATTTCAAGACATTCCAAGATACTTTTGGGGTCTTTTTTGACGAAAAAGTTAAGTCACTGCCTAAGTGCATGGATCGCTTTCCTGATTTTCAGAAATTCATTAAAAATATTCCTTAAACGATATGCAAATATTTTCAACGGATTCTTGTTCAGGGCGTCGTTGACTATGACTGAGTACAATTACAAGACATTCCAACATACTTGGAATGTCCAAGTGCATGGATCGCTTTCCTGATTTTCAAAAGTTCATTAAAAATATTCTTCAAGAGATATGCAAATATATTCAACGGATTCTTGTTCAGGGCATGCTTGACTATGACTGTGTACAATTTCAAGACATTCCAAGATACTTTTGGGGTCTTTTTTGAATAAAAAGTTAAGTCACTGCCTAAGTGCACAGACTTTCCTCATTTTCAAAAATTCATTAAAAATATTCCTTAAGAGATATGCAAATATTTTCAATGGATTCTTGTTCAGGGCGTCGTTGACTATGACCGAGTACAATTTCAAGACATTCCAACATACTTGGAATGTCCAAGTGCATGGATCGCTTTCCGGATTTTCAAAAATTCATTAAAAATATTCTTCAAGAGATATGCAAATATATTCAACGGATTCTTGTTCAGGGCATGCTTGACTATGACTGTGTACAATTTCAAGACATTCCAAGATACTTTTGGGGTCTTTTTTGACGAAAAAGTTAAGTCACTGCCTAAGTGCATGGATCGCTTTCCTGATTTTCAGAAATTCTTTAAAAATATTCCTTAAACGATATGCAAATATTTTCAACGGATTCTTGTTCAGGGCGTCGTTGACTATGACTGAGTACAATTTCAAGACATTCCAACATACTTGGAATGTCCAAGTGCATGGATCGCTTTCCTGATTTTTTTTAAAAGTTCATTAAAAATATTCTTCAAGAGATATGCAAATATATTCAACGGATTCTTGTTCAGGGCATGCTTGACTATGACTGTGTACAATTTCAAGACATTCCAAGATACTTTTGGGGTCTTTTTTGAATAAAAAGTTAAGTCACTGCCTAAGTGCACAGACTTTCCTCATTTTCAAAAATTCTTTAAAAATATTCCTTAAGAGATATGCAAATATTTTCAATGGATTCTTGTTCAGGGCGTCGTTGACTATGACCGAGTACAATTTCAAGACATTCCAACATACTTGGAATGTCCAAGTGCATGGATCGCTTTCCGGATTTTCAAAAATTCATTAAAAATATTCTTCAAGAGATATGCAAATATATTCAACGGATTCTTGTTCAGGGCATGCTTGACTATGACTGTGTACAATTTCAAGACATTCCAAGATACTTTTGGGGTCTTTTTTGACGAAAAAGTTAAGTCACTGCCTAAGTGCATGGATCGCTTTCCTGATTTTCAAAAATTCATTAAAAATATTCCTTAAGCGATATGCAAATATTTTCAACGGATTCTTGTTCAGGGCGTCGTTGACTATGACCGAGTTCAATTTCAAGACATTCCAACATACTTTGAATGTCCAAGTACATGGATCGCTTTCCTGATTTTCAAAAGTTCATTAAAAATATTCTTCAAGAGATATGCAAATATATTCAACAGATTCTTGTTCAGGGCATGCTTGACTATGACTGTGTACAATTTCAAGACATTCCAAGATACTTTTGGAATCTTTTTTGAATAAAAAGTTAAGTCACTGCCTAAGTGCACAGACTTTCCTCATTTTCAAAAATTCATTAAAAATATTCCTTAAGAGATATGCAAATATTTTCAATTGATTCTTGTTCAGATCGTCGTTGACTATGACTGAGTACAATTTCAAGACATTCCAAGATACTTTTGGGGTCTTTTTTGAATAAAAAGTTAAGTCACTGCCTAAGTGCACAGACTTTCATCATTTTCAAAAATTCATTAAAAATATTCCTTAAGAGATATGCAAATATTTTCAATGGATTCTTGTTCAGGGCGTCGTTGACTATGACGAGTACAATTTCAAGATATTCCAACATACTTGGAATGTCCAAGTGCATGGATCAATTTCCTGATTTTCAAAAGTTCATTAAAAATATTCTTCAAGAGATATGCAAATATATTCAACGGATTCTTGTTCAGGGCATGCTTGACTATGACTGTGTACAATTTCAAGACATTCCAAGATACTTTTGGGGTCTTTTTTGACGAAAAAGTTAAGTCACTGCCTAAGTGCATGGATCGCTTTCCTGATTTTCAAAAATTCATTAAAAATATTCCTTAAGCGATATGCAAATATTTTCAACGGATTCTTGTTCAGGGCGTCGTTGACTATGACTGAGTACAATTTCAAGACATTCCAACATACTTGGAATGTCCAAGTGCATGGATCGCTTTCCTGATTTTCAAAAGTTCATTAAAAATATTCTTCAAGAGATATGCAAATATATTCAACGGATTCTTGTTCAGGGCATGCTTGACTATGACTGTGTACAATTTCAAGACATTCCAAGATACTTTTGGGGTCTTTTTTGAATAAAAAGTTAAGTCACTGCCGAAGTGCACAGACTTTCCTCATTTTCAAAAATTCATTAAAAATATTCCTTAAGAGATATGCAAATATTTTCAATTGATTCTTGTTCAGGGCGTCGTTGACTATGACTGAGTACAATTTCAAGACATTCCAACATACTTGGAATGTCCAAGTGCATGGATCGCTTTTCGGATTTTCAAAAATTCATTAAAAATATTCTTCAAGAGATATGCAAATATATTCAACGGATTCTTGTTCAGGGCATGCTTGACTATGACTGTGTACAATTTCAAGACATTCCAAGATACTTTTGGGGTCTTTTTTGAATAAAAAGTTAAGTCACTGCCTGAGTGCATGGATCGCTTTCCTGATTTTCAAAAATTCATTAAAAATATTCCTTAAGCGATATGCAAATATTTTCAACGGATTCTTGTTCAGGGCGTCGTTGACTATGACTGAGTACAATTTCAAAACATTCCAACATACTTGGAATGTCCAAGTGCATGGATCGCTTTCCTGATTTTCAAAAGTTCATTAAAAATATTCTTCAAGAGATATGCAAATATATTCAACGGATTCTTGTTCAGGGCATGCTTGACTATGACTGTGTACAATTTCAAGACATTCCAAGATACTTTTGGGGTCTTTTTTGAATAAAAAGTTAAGTCACTGCCTAAGTGCACAGACTTTCCTCATTTTCAAAAATTCATTAAAAATATTCCTTAAGAGATATGCAAATATTTTCAATGGATTCTTGTTCAGGGCGTTGTTGACTATGACTGAGTACAATTTCAAGACATTCCAACATACTTGGAATGTCCAAGTGCATGGATAGCTTTCCGGATTTTCAAAAATTCATTAAAAATATTCTTCAAGAGATATGCAAATATATTCAACGGATTCTTGTTCAGGGCATGCTTGACTATGACTGTGTACAATTTCAAGACATTCCAAGATACTTTTGGGGTCTTTTTTGAATAAAAAGTTAAGTCACTGCCTCAGTGCACAGACTTTCCTAATTTTCAAAAATTCATTAAAAATATTCCTTAAGAGATATGCAAATATTTTCAATTGATTCTTGTTCAGGGCGTCGTTGACTATGACTGAGTACAATTTAAAGACATTCCAACATACTTGGAATGTCCAAGTGCATGGATCGCTTTTCGGATTTTCAAAAATTCATTAAAAATATTCTTCAAGAGATATGCAAATATATTCAACGGATTCTTGTTCAGGGCATGCTTGACTATGACTGTGTACAATTTCAAGACATTCCAAGATACTTTTGGGGTCTTTTTTGACAAAAAAGTTAAGTCACTGCCTAAGTGCATGGATCGCTTTCCTGATTTTCAAAAATTCATTAAAAATATTCCTTAAGCGATATGCAAATATTTTCAACGGATTCTTGTTCAGGGCGTCGTTGACTATGACTGAGTACAATTTCAAGACATTCCAACATACTTGGAATGTCCAAGTGCATGGATCGCTTTCCTGATTTTCAAAAGTTCATTAAAAATATTCTTCAAGAGATATGCAAATATATTCAACGGATTCTTGTTCAGGGCATGCTTGACTATGACTGTGTACAATTTCAAGACATTCCAAGATACCTTTGGGGTCTTTTTTGGATAAAAAGTTAAGTCACTGCCTTAGTGCACAGACTTTCATCATTTTCAAAAATTCATTAAAAATATTCCTTGAGAGATATGCAAATATTTTCAATGGATTCTTGTTCAGGGCATGCTTGACTATGACTGTGTACAATTTCAAGACATTCCAAGATACCTTTGGGGTCTTTTTTGGATAAAAAGTTAAGTCACTGCCTAAGTGCACAGACTTTCATCATTTTCAAAAATTCATTAAAAATATTCCTTAAGAGATATGCAAATATTTTCAATGGATTCTTGTTCAGGGCGTCGTTGACTATGACCGAGTACAATTTCAAGACATTCCAACATACTTGGAATGTCCAAGTGCATGGATCGCTTTTCGGATTTTCAAAAATTCATTAAAAATATTCTTCAAGAGATATGCAAATATATTCAACGGATTCTTGTTCAGGGCATGCTTGACTATGACTGTGTGCAATTTCAAGACATTCCAAGATACCTTTGGGGTCTTTTTTGGATAAAAAGTTAAGTCACTGCCTAAGTGCACAGACTTTCATCATTTTCAAAAATTCATTAAAAATATTCCTTAAGAGATATGCAAATATTTTCAATGGATTCTTGTTCAGGGCGTCGTTGACTATGACCGAGTACAATTTCAAGACATTCCAACATACTTGGAATGTCCAAGTGCATGGATCGCTTTTCGGATTTTCAAAAATTCATTAAAAATATTCTTCAAGAGATATGCAAATATATTCAACGGATTCTTGTTCAGGGCATGCTTGACTATGACTGTGTACAATTTCAAGACATTCCAAGATACTTTTGGGGTCTTTTTTGACAAAAAAGTTAAGTCACTGCCTAAGGGCATGGATCGCTTTCCTGATTTTCAAAAATTCATTAAAAATATTCCTTAAGCGATATGCAAATATTTTCAACGGATTCTTGTTCAGGGCGTCGTTGACTATGACTGAGTACAATTTCAAGACATTCCAACATACTTGGAATGTCCAAGTGCATGAATCGCTTTCCTGATTTTCAAAAGTTCATTAAAAATATTCTTCAAGAGATATGCAAATATATTCAACGGATTCTTGTTCAGGGCATGCTTGACTATGACTGTGTACAATTTCAAGACATTCCAAGATACTTTTGGGGTCTTTTTTGAATAAAAAGTTAAGTCACTGCCTAAGTGCTTGGATCGCTTTCCTGATTTTCAAAAATTCATTAAAAATATTCCTTAAGCGATATGCAAATATTTTCAACGGATTCTTGTTCAGGGCGTCGTTGACTATGACTGAGTACAATTTCAAAACATTCCAACATACTTGGAATGTCCAAGTGCATGGATCGCTTTCCTGATTTTCAAAAGTTCATTAAAAATATTCTTCAAGAGATATGCAAATATATTCAACGGATTCTTGTTCAGGGCATGCTTGACTATGACTGTGTACAATTTCAAGACATTCCAAGATACTTTTGGGGTCTTTTTTGAATAAAAAGTTAAGTCACTGCCGAAGTGCACAGACTTTCCTCATTTTCAAAAATTCATTAAAAATATTCCTTAAGAGATATGCAAATATTTTCAATTGATTCTTGTTCAGGGCGTCGTTGACTATGACTGAGTACAATTTAAAGACATTCCAACATACTTGGAATGTCCAAGTGCATGGATCGCTTTTCGGATTTTCAAAAATTCATTAAAAATATTCTTCAAGAGATATGCAAATATATTCAACGGATTCTTGTTCAGGGCATGCTTGACTATGACTGTGTACAATTTCAAGACATTCCAAGATACTTTTGGGGTCTTTTTTGACAAAAAAGTTAAGTCACTGCCTAAGTGCATGGATCGCTTTCCTGATTTTCAAAAATTCATTAAAAATATTCCTTAAGCGATATGCAAATATTTTCAACGGATTCTTGTTCAGGGCGTCGTTGACTATGACTGAGTACAATTTCAAGACATTCCAACATACTTGGAATGTCCAAGTGCATGGATCGCTTTCCTGATTTTCAAAAGTTCATTAAAAATATTCTTCAAGAGATATGCAAATATATTCAACGGATTCTTGTTCAGGGCATGCTTGACTATGACTGTGTACAATTTCAAGACATTCCAAGATACCTTTGGGGTCTTTTTTGGATAAAAAGTTAAGTCACTGCCTTAGTGCACAGACTTTCATCATTTTCAAAAATTCATTAAAAATATTCCTTAAGAGATATGCAAATATTTTCAATGGATTCTTGTTCAGGGCGTCGTTGACTATGACCGAGTACAATTTCAAGACATTCCAACATACTTGGAATGTCCAAGTGTATGGATCGCTTTCCGGATTTTCAAAAATTCATTAAAAATATTCTTCAAGAGATATGCAAATATATTCAACGGATTCTTGTTCAGGGCATGCTTGACTATGACTGTGTACAATTTCAAGACATTCCAAGATACCTTTGGGGTCTTTTTTGGATAAAAAGTTAAGTCACTGCCTTAGTGCACAGACTTTCATCATTTTCAAAAATTCATTAAAAATATTCCTTAAGAGATATGCAAATATTTTCAATGGATTCTTGTTCAGGGCGTCGTTGACTATGACCGAGTACAATTTCAAGACATTCCAACATACTTGGAATGTCCAAGTGCATGGATCGCTTTCCGGATTTTCAAAAATTCATTAAAAATATTCTTCAAGAGATATGCAAATATATTCAACGGATTCTTGTTCAGGGCATTCTTGACTATGACTGTGTACAATTTCAAGACATTCCAAGATACTTTTGGGGTCTTTTTTGAATAAAAAGTTAAGTCACTGCCTAAGTGCATGGATCGCTTTCCTGATTTTCAGAAATTCTTTAAAAATATTCCTTAAACGATATGCAAATATTTTCAACGGATTCTTGTTCAGGGCGTCGTTGACTATGACTGAGTACAATTTCAAGACATTCCAACATACTTGGAATGTCCAAGTGCATGGATCGCTTTCCTGATTTTCAAAAGTTCATTAAAAATATTCTTCAAGAGATATGCAAATATATTCAACGGATGCTTGTTCAGGGCATGCTTGACTATGACTGTGTACAATTTCAAGACATTCCAAGATACTTTTGGGGTCTTTTTTGAATAAAAAGTTAAGTCACTGCCTAAGTGCACAGACTATCCTCATTTTCAAAAATTCATTAAAAATATTCCTTAAGAGATATGCAAATATTTTCAATTGATTCTTGTTCAGGGCGTCGTTGACTATGACTGAGTACAATTTCAAGACATTCCAACATACTTGGAATGTCCAAGTGCATGGATCGCTTTTTGGATTTTCAAAAATTCATTAAAAATATTCTTCAAGAGATATGCAAATATATTCAACAGATTCTTGTTCAGGGCATGCTTGACTATGACTGTGTACAATTTCAAGACATTCCAAGATACTTTTGGGGTCTTTTTTGACAAAAAAGTTAAGTCACTGCCTAAGTGCATGGATCGCTTTCCTGATTTTCAAAAATTCATTAAAAATATTCCTTAAGCGATATGCAAATATTTTCAACGGATTCTTGTTCAGGGCGTCGTTGACTATGACTGAGTACAATTTCAAGACATTCCAACATACTTGGAATGTCCAAGTGCATGGATCGCTTTCCTGATTTTCAAAAGTTCATTAAAAATATTCTTCAAGAGATATGCAAATATATTCAACGGATTCTTGTTCAGGGCATGCTTGACTATGACTGTTTACAATTTCAAGACATTCCAAGATACCTTTGGGGTCTTTTTTGAATAAAAAGTTAAGTCACTGCCTAAGTGCACAGACTTTCATCATTTTCAAAAATTCATTAAAAATATTCCTTAAGAGATATGCAAATATTTTCAATGGATTCTTGTTCAGGGCGTCGTTGACTATGACCGAGTACAATTTCAAAACATTCCAACATACTTGGAATGTCCAAGTGCATGGATCGCTTTCCGGATTTTCAAAAATTCATTAAAAATATTCTTCAAGAGATATGCAAATATATTCAACGGATTCTTGTTCAGGGCATGCTTGACTATGACTGTGTACAATTTCAAGACATTCCAAGATACTTTTGGGGTCTTTTTTGACGAAAAAGTTAAGTCACTGCCTAAGTGCATGGATCGCTTTCCTGATTTTCAAAAATTCATTAAAAATATTCCTTAAGCGATATGCAAATATTTTCAACGGATTCTTGTTCAGGGCGTCGTTGACTATGACCGAGTACAATTTCAAGACATTCCAACATACTTTGAATGTCCAAGTACATGGATCGCTTTCCTGATTTTCAAAAGTTCATTAAAAATATTTCTTCAAGAGATATGCAAATATATTCAACGGATTCTTGTTCAGGGCATGCTTGACTATGACTGTGTACAATTTCAAGACATTCCAAGATACTTTTGGGGTCTTTTTTGAATAAAAAGTTAAGTCACTGCCTAAGTGCACAGACTTTCCTCATTTTCAAAAATTCATTAAAAATATTCCTTAAGAGATATGCAAATATTTTCAATTGATTCTTGTTCAGATCGTCGTTGACTATGACTGAGTACAATTTCAAGACATTCCAACATACTTGGAATGTCCAAGTGCATGGATCACTTTTCGGATTTTCAAAAATTCATTAAAAATATTCTTCAAGAGATATGCAAATATATTCAACGGAATCTTGTTCAGGGCATGCTTGACTATGACTGTGTACAATTTCAAGACATTCCAAGATACTTTTGGGGTCTTTTTTGACGAAAAAGTTAAGTCACTGCCTAAGTGCATGGATCGCTTTCCTGATTTTCAAAAATTTATTAAAAATATTCCTTAAGCGATATGCAAATATTTTCAACGGATTCTTGTTCAGGGCGTCGTTGACTATGACTGAGTACAATTTCAAGACATTCCAACATACTTGGAATGTCCAAGTGCATGGATCGCTTTCCTGATTTTCAAAAGTTCATTAAAAATATTCTTCAAGAGATATGCAAATATATTCAACGGATTCTTGTTCAGGGCATGCTTGACTATGACTGTGTACAATTTCAAGACATTCCAAGATACTTTTGGGGTCTTTTTTGAATAAAAAGTTAAGTCACTGCCTAAGTGCATGGATCGCTTTCCTGATTTTCAAAAATTCATTAAAAATATTCCTTAAGCGATATGCAAATATTTTCAACGGATTCTTGTTCAGGGCGTCGTTGACTATGACTGAGTACAATTTCAAAACATTCCAACATACTTGGAATGTCCAAGTGCATGGATCGCTTTCCTGATTTTCAAAAGTTCATTAAAAATATTCTTCAAGAGATATGCAAATATATTCAATGGATTCTTGTTCAGGGCATGCTTGACTATGACTGTGTACAATTTCAAGACATTCCAAGATACTTTTGGGGTCTTTTTTGACAAAAAAGTTAAGTCACTGCCTAAGTGCATGGATCGCTTTCCTGATTTTCAAAAATTCATTTAAAATATTCCTGAAGCGATATGCAAATATTTTCAACGGATTCTTGTTCAGGGCGTCGTTGACTATGACTGAGTACAATTTCAAGACATTCCAACATACTTGGAATGTCCAAGTGCATGGATCGCTTTCCTGATTTTCAAAAATTCATTAAAAATATTCCTTAAGCGATATGCAAATATATTCAACGGATTCTTGTTCAGGGCATGCTTGACTATGACTGTGTACAATTTCAAGACATTCCAAGATACTTTTGGGGTCTTTTTTGAATAAAAAGTTAAGTCACTGCCTAAGTGCACAGAAATTCATTTTCAAAAATTCATTAAAAATATTCCTTAAGAGATATGCAAATATTTTCAATAGATTCTTGTTCAGGGCGTCGTTGACTATGACTGAGTACAATTTCAAGACATTCCAACTTACTTGGAATGTCCAAGTGCATGGATAGCTTTCCGGATTTTCAAAAATTCATTAAAAATATTCTTCAAGAGATATGCAAATATATTCAACAGGTTCTTGTTCAGGGCATGCTTGACTATGACTGTGTACAATTTCAAGACATTCCAAGATACTTTTGGGGTCTTTTTTGACGAAAAAGTTAAGTCACTGCCTAAGTGCATGGATCGCTTTCCTGATTTTCAAAAATTCATTAAAAATATTCCTTAAGCGATATGCAAATATTTTCAACGGATTCTTGTTCAGGGCGTCGTTGACTATGACTGAGTACAATTTCAAGACATTCCAACATACTTGGAATGTCCAAGTGCATGGATCAATTTCCTGATTTTCAAAAGTTCATTTAAAATATTCTTCAAGAGATATGCAAATATATTCAACGGATTCTTGTTCAGGGCATGCTTGACTATGACTGTGTACAATTTCAAGACATTCCAAGATACTTTTGGGGTCTTTTTTGAATAAAAAGTTAAGTCACTGCCTAAGTGCATGGATCGCTTTCCTGATTTTCAGAAATTCTTTAAAAATATTCCTTAAACGATATGCAAATATTTTCAACGGATTCTTGTTCAGGGCGTCGTTGACTATGACTGAGTACAATTTCAAGACATTCCAACACACTTGGAATGTCCAAGTGCATGGATCGCTTTCCTGATTTTCAAAAGTTCATTAAAAATATTCTTCAAGAGATATGCAAATATATTCAACGGATTCTTGTTCAGGGCATGCTTGACTATGACTGTGTACAATTTCAAGACATTCCAAGATACTTTTGGGGTCTTTTTTGACGAAAAAGTTAAGTCACTGCCTAAGTGCATGGATCGCTTTCCTGATTTTCAAAAATTCATTAAAAATATTCCTTAAGCGATATGCAAATATTTTCAACGGATTCTTGTTCAGGGCGTCGTTGACTGTGACCGAGTACAATTTCAAGACATTCCAACATACTTGGAATGTCCAAGTGCATGGATCGCTTTCCTGATTTTCAAAAGTTCATTAAAAATATTCTTCAAGAGATATGCAAATATATTCAATGGATTCTTGTTCAGGGCATGCTTGACTATGACTGTGTACAATTTCAAGACATTCCAAGATACTTTTGGGGTCTTTTTTGAATAAAAAGTTAAGTCACTGCCTAAGTGCATGGATCGCTTTCCTGATTTTCAAAAATTCATTAAAAATATTCCTTAAGCGATATGCAAATATTTTCAACGGATTCTTGTTCAGGGCGTCGTTGACGATGACTAAGTACAATTTCAAAACATTCCAACATACTTGGAATGTCCAAGTGCATGGATCGCTTTCCTGATTTTCAAAAGTTCATTAAAAATATTCTTCAAGAGATATGCAAATATATTCAACGGATTCTTGTTCAGGGCATGCTTGACTATGACTGTGTACAATTTCAAGACATTCCAAGATACTTTTGGGGTCTTTTTTGAATAAAAAGTTAAGTCACTGCCTAAGTGCACAGACTTTCCTCATTTTCAAAAATTCATTAAAAATATTCCTTAAGAGATATGCAAATATTTTCAATGGATTCTTGTTCAGGGCGTTGTTGACTATGACTGAGTACAATTTCAAGACATTCCAACATACTTGGAATGTCCAAGTGCATGGATCGCTTTCCGGATTTTCAAAAATTCATTAAAAATATTCTTCAAGAGATATGCAAATATATTCAACGGATTCTTGTTCAGGGCATGCTTGACTATGACTGTGTACAATTTCAAGACATTCCAAGATACTTTTGGGGTCTTTTTTGACGAAAAAGTTAAGTCACTGCCTAAGTGCATGGATCGCTTTCCTGATTTTCAGAAATTCTTTAAAAATATTCCTTAAACGATATGCAAATATTTTCAACGGATTCTTGTTCAGGGCGTCGTTGACTATGACTGAGTACAATTTCAAGACATTCCAACATACTTGGAATGTCCAAGTGCATGGATCGCTTTCCTGATTTTCAAAAGTTCATTAAAAATATTCTTCAAGAGATATGCAAATATATTCAACGGATTCTTGTTCAGGGCATGCTTGACTATGACTGTGTACAATTTCAAGACATTCCAAGATACTTTTGGGGTCTTTTTTGAATAAAAAGTTAAGTCACTGCCTAAGTGCATGGATCGCTTTCCTGATTTTCAAAAATTCATTAAAAATATTCCTTAAGCGATATGCAAATATTTTCAACGGATTCTTGTTCAGGGCGTCGTTGACTATGACTGAGTACAATTTCAAAACATTCCAACATACTTGGAATGTCCAAGTGCATGGATCGCTTTCCTGATTTTCAAAAGTTCATTAAAAATATTCTTCAAGAGATATGCAAATATATTCAACGGATTCTTGTTCAGGGCATGCTTGACTATGACTGTGTACAATTTCAAGACATTCCAAGATACTTTTGGGGTCTTTTTTGACAAAAAAGTTAAGTCACTGCCTAAGTGCATGGATCGCTTTCCTGATTTTCAAAAATTCATTTAAAATATTCCTGAAGCGATATGCAAATATTTTCAACGGATTCTTGTTCAGGGCGTCGTTGACTATGACTGAGTACAATTTCAAGACATTCCAACATACTTGGAATGTCCAAGTGCATGGATCGCTTTCCTGATTTTCAAAAATTCATTAAAAATATTCCTTAAGCGATATGCAAATATATTCAACGGATTCTTGTTCAGGGCATGCTTGACTATGACTGTGTACAATTTCAAGACATTCCAAGATACTTTTGGGGTCTTTTTTGAATAAAAAGTTAAGTCACTGCCTAAGTGCACAGAAATTCATTTTCAAAAATTCATTAAAAATATTCCTTAAGAGATATGCAAATATTTTCAATAGATTCTTGTTCAGGGCGTCGTTGACTATGACTGAGTACAATTTCAAGACATTCCAACTTACTTGGAATGTCCAAGTGCATGGATAGCTTTCCGGATTTTCAAAAATTCATTAAAAATATTCTTCAAGAGATATGCAAATATATTCAACAGGTTCTTGTTCAGGGCATGCTTGACTATGACTGTGTACAATTTCAAGACATTCCAAGATACTTTTGGGGTCTTTTTTAACGAAAAAGTTAAGTCACTGCCTAAGTGCATGGATCGCTTTCCTGATTTTCAAAAATTCATTAAAAATATTCCTTAAGCGATATGCAAATATTTTCAACGGATTCTTGTTCAGGGCGTCGTTGACTAAGACTGAGTACAATTTCAAGACATTCCAACATACTTGGAATGTCCAAGTGCATGGATCAATTTCCTGATTTTCAAAAGTTCATTAAAAATATTCTTCAAGAGATATGCAAATATATTCAACGGATTCTTGTTCAGGGCATGCTTGACTATGACTGTGTACAATTTCAAGACATTCCAAGATACTTTTGGGGTCTTTTTTGAATAAAAAGTTAAGTCACTGCCTAAGTGCATGGATCGCTTTCCTGATTTTCAGAAATTCTTTAAAAATATTCCTTAAACGATATGCAAATATTTTCAACGGATTCTTGTTCAGGGCGTCGTTGACTATGACTGAGTACAATTTCAAGACATTCCAACACACTTGGAATGTCCAAGTGCATGGATCGCTTTCCTGATTTTCAAAAGTTCATTAAAAATATTCTTCAAGAGATATGCAAATATATTCAACGGATTCTTGTTCAGGGCATGCTTGACTATGACTGTGTACAATTTCAAGACATTCCAAGATACTTTTGGGGTCTTTTTTGACGAAAAAGTTAAGTCACTGCCTAAGTGCATGGATCGCTTTCCTGATTTTCAAAAATTCATTAAAAATATTCCTTAAGCGATATGCAAATATTTTCAACGGATTCTTGTTCAGGGCGTCGTTGACTATGACTGAGTACAATTTCAAGACATTCCAACATACTTGGAATGTCCAAGTGCATGGATCGCTTTCCTGATTTTCAAAAGTTCATTAAAAATATTCTTCAAGAGATATGCAAATATATTCAACGGATTCTTGTTCAGGGCATGCTTGACTATGACTGTGTACAATTTCAAGACATTCCAAGATACTTTTGGGGTCTTTTTTGAATAAAAAGTTAAGTCACTGCCTAAGTGCACAGACTTTCCTCATTTTCAAAAATTCATTAAAAATATTCCTTAAGAGATATGCAAATATTTTCAATTGATTCTTGTTCAGGGCGTCGTTGACTATGACTGAGTACAATTTAAAGACATTCCAACATACTTGGAATGTCCAAGTGCATGGATCGCTTTTCGGATTTTCAAAAATTCATTAAAAATATTCTTCAAGAGATATGCAAATATATTCAACGGATTCTTGTTCAGGGCATGCTTGACTATGACTGTGTACAATTTCAAGACATTCCAAGATACTTTTGGGGTCTTTTTTGACGAAAAAGTTAAGTCACTGCCTAAGTGCATGGATCGCTTTCCTGATTTTCAAAAATTCATTAAAAATATTCCTTAAGCGATATGCAAATATTTTCAACGGATTCTTGTTCAGGGCGTCGTTGACTATGACTGAGTACAATTTCAAGACATTCCAACATACTTGGAATGTCCAAGTGCATGGATCGCTTTCCTGATTTTCAAAAGTTCATTAAAAATATTCTTCAAGAGATATGCAAATATATTCAACGGATTCTTGTTCAGGGCATGCTTGACTATGACTGTGTACAATTTCAAGACATTCCAAGATACTTTTGGGGTCTTTTTTGACAAAAAAGTTAAGTCACTGCCTAAGTGCATGGATCGCTTTCCTGATTTTCAAAAATTCATTTAAAATATTCCTGAAGCGATATGCAAATATTTTCAACGGATTCTTGTTCAGGGCGTCGTTGACTATGACTGAGTACAATTTCAAGACATTCCAACATACTTGGAATGTCCAAGTGCATGGATCGCTTTCCTGATTTTCAAAAATTCATTAAAAATATTCCTTAAGCGATATGCAAATATATTCAACGGATTCTTGTTCAGGGCATGCTTGACTATGACTGTGTACAATTTCAAGACATTCCAAGATACTTTTGGGGTCTTTTTTGAATAAAAAGTTAAGTCACTGCCTAAGTGCACAGAAATTCCTCATTTTCAAAAATTCATTAAAAATATTCCTTAAGAGATATGCAAATATTTTCAATTGATTCTTGTTCAGGGCGTCGTTGACTATGACTGAGTACAATTTAAAGACATTCCAACATACTTGGAATGTCCAAGTGCATGGATCGCTTTTCGGATTTTCAAAAATTCATTAAAAATATTCTTCAAGAGATATGCAAATATATTCAACGGATTCTTGTTCAGGGCATGCTTGACTATGACTGTGTACAATTTCAAGACATTCCAAGATACTTTTGGGGTCTTTTTTGACAAAAAAGTTAAGTCACTGCCTCAGTGCACAGACTTTCCTCATTTTCAAAAATTCATTAAAAATATTCCTTAAGAGATATGCAAATATTTTCAATTGATTCTTGTTCAGGGCGTCGTTGACTATGACTGAGTACAATTTCAAGACATTCCAACATACTTGGAATGTCCAAGTGCATGGATCGCTTTTCGGATTTTCAAAAATTCATTAAAAATATTTTTCAAGAGATATGCAAATATATTCAACGGATTCTTGTTCAGGGCATGCTTGACTATGACTGTGTACAATTTCAAGACATTCCAAGATACTTTTGGGGTCTTTTTTGACAAAAAAGTTAAGTCACTGCCTATTTGCATGGATCGCTTTCCTGATTTTCAAAAATTCATTAAAAATATTCCTTAAGCGATATGCAAATATTTTCAACGGATTCTTGTTCAGGGCGTCGTTGACTATGACTGAGTACAATTTCAAGACATTCCAACATACTTGGAATGTCCAAGTGCATGGATCGCTTTCCTGATTTTCAAAAGTTCATTAAAAATATTCTTCAAGAGATATGCAAATATATTCAACGGATTCTTGTTCAGGGCATGCTTGACTATGACTGTGTACAATTTCAAGACATTCCAAGATACTTTTGGGGTCTTTTTTGAATAAAAAGTTAAGTCACTCCCTAAGTGCACAGACTTTCCTCATTTTCAAAAATTCATTAAAAATATTCCTTAAGAGATATGCAAATATTTTCAATTGATTCTTGTTCAGGGCGTCGTTGACTATGACTGAGTACAATTTCAAGACATTCCAACATACTTGGAATGTCCAAGTGCATGGATCGCTTTTCGGATTTTCAAAAATTCATTAAAAATATTCTTCAAGAGATATGCAAATATATTCAACGGATTCTTGTTCAGGGCATGCTTGACTATGACTGTGTACAATTTCAAGACATTCCAAGATACTTTTGGGGTCTTTTTTGACGAAAAAGTTAAGTCACTGCCTAAGTGCATGGATCGCTTTCCTGATTTTCAGAAATTCTTTAAAAATATTCCTTAAACGATATGCAAATATTTTCAACGGATTCTTGTTCAAGGCGTCGTTGACTATGACTGAGTACAATTTCAAGACATTCCAACATACTTGGAATGTCCAAGTGCATGGATCGCTTTCCGGATTTTCAAAAGTTCATTAAAAATATTCTTCAAGAGATATGCAAATATATTCAACGGATTCTTGTTCAGGGCATGCTTGACTATGACTGTGTACAATTTCAAGACATTCCAAGATACTTTTGGGGTCTTTTTTGAATAAAAAGTTAAGTCACTGCCGAAGTGCACAGACTTTCCTCATTTTCAAAAATTCATTAAAAATATTCCTTAAGAGATATGCAAATATTTTCAATTGATTCTTGTTCAGGGCGTCGTTGACTATGACTGAGTACAATTTCAAGACATTCCAACATACTTGGAATGTCCAAGTGCATGGATCGCTTTTCGGATTTTCAAAAATTCATTAAAAATATTCTTCAAGAGATATGCAAATATATTCAACGGATTCTTGTTCAGGGCATGCTTGACTATGACTGTGTACAATTTCAAGACATTCCAAGATACTTTTGGGGTCTTTTTTGACGAAAAAGTTAAGTCACTGCCTAAGTGCATGGATCGCTTTCCTGATTTTCAGAAATTCTTTAAAAATATTCCTTAAACGATATGCAAATATTTTCAACGGATTCTTGTTCAGGGCGTCGTTGACTATGACTGAGTACAATTTCAAGACATTCCAACATACTTGGAATGTCCAAGTGCATGGATCGCTTTCCTGATTTTCAAAAGTTCATTAAAAATATTCTTCAAGAGATATGCAAATATATTCAACGGATTCTTGTTCAGGGCATGCTTGACTATGACTGTGTACAATTTCAAGACATTCCAAGATACTTTTGGGGTCTTTTTTGAATAAAAAGTTAAGTCACTACCTAAGTGCACAGACTTTCCTCATTTTCAAAAATTCATTAAAAATATTCCTTAAGAGATATGCAAATATTTTCAATTGATTCTTGTTCAGGGCGTCGTTGACTATGACTGAGTACAATTTCAAGACATTCCAACATACTTGGAATGTCCAAGTGCATGGATCGCTTTTCGGATTTTCAAAAATTCATTAAAAATATTATTCAAGAGATATGCAAATATATTCAACGGATTCTTGTTCAGGGCATGCTTGACTATGACTGTGTACAATTTCAAGACATTCCAAGATACTTTTGGGGTCTTTTTTGACGAAAAAGTTAAGTCACTGCCTAAGTGCATGGATCGCTTTCCTGATTTTCAGAAATTCTTTAAAAATATTCCTTAAACGATATGCAAATATTTTCAACGGATTCTTGTTCAGGGCGTCGTTGACTATGACTGAGTACAATTTCAAGACATTCCAACATACTTGGAATGTCCAAGTGCATGGATCGCTTTCCGGATTTTCAAAAGTTCATTTAAAATATTCTTCAAGAGATATGCAAATATATTCAACGGATTCTTGTTCAGGGCATGCTTGACTATGACTGTGTACAATTTCAAGACATTCCAAGATACTTTTGGGGTCTTTTTTGACGAAAAAGTTAAGTCACTGCCTAAGTGCACAGACTTTCCTCATTTTCAAAAATTCATTAAAAATATTCCTTAAGAGATATGCAAATATTTTCAATTGATTCTTGTTCAGGGCGTCGTTGACTATGACTGAGTACAATTTCAAGACATTCCAACATACTTGGAATGTCCAAGTGCATGGATCGCTTTTCGGATTTTCAAAAATTCATTAAAAATATTCTTCAAGAGATATGCAAATATATTCAACGGATTCTTGTTCAGGGCATGCTTGACTATGACTGTGTACAATTTCAAGACATTCCAAGATACTTTTGGGGTCTTTTTTGACGAAAAAGTTAAGTCACTGCCTAAGTGCATGGATCGCTTTCCTGATTTTCAGAAATTCTTTAAAAATATTCCTTAAAACGATATGCAAATATTTTCAACGGATTCTTGTTCAGGGCGTCGTTGACTATGACTGAGTACAATTTCAAGACATTCCAACATACTTGGAATGTCCAAGTGCATGGATCGCTTTCCTGATTTTCAAAAGTTCATTAAAAATATTCTTCAAGAGATATGCAAATATATTCAACGGATTCTTGTTCAGGGCATGCTTGACTATGACTGTACAATTTCAAGACATTCCAAGATACTTTTGGGGTCTTTTTTGAATAAAAAGTTAAGTCACTCCCTAAGTGCACAGACTTTCCTCATTTTCAAAAATTCATTAAAAATATTCCTTAAGAGATATGCAAATATTTTCAATTGATTCTTGTTCAGGGCGTCGTTGACTATGACTGAGTACAATTTCAAGACATTCCAACATACTTGGAATGTCCAAGTGCATGGATCGCTTTTCGGATTTTCAAAAATTCATTAAAAATATTCTTCAAGAGATATGCAAATATATTCAACGGATTCTTGTTCAGGGCATGCTTGACTATGACTGTGTACAATTTCAAGACATTCCAAGATACTTTTGGGGTCTTTTTTGACGAAAAAGTTAAGTCACTGCCTAAGTGCATGGATCGCTTTCCTGATTTTCAGAAATTCTTTAAAAATATTCCTTAAACGATATGCAAATATTTTCAACGGATTCTTGTTCAAGGCGTCGTTGACTATGACTGAGTACAATTTCAAGACATTCCAACATACTTGGAATGTCCAAGTGCATGGATCGCTTTCCGGATTTTCAAAAGTTCATTAAAAATATTCTTCAAGAGATATGCAAATATATTCAACGGATTCTTGTTCAGGGCATGCTTGACTATGACTGTGTACAATTTCAAGACATTCCAAGATACTTTTGGGGTCTTTT
This sequence comes from Microchirus variegatus, assembly GCF_963457635.1. Taxonomy (NCBI): domain Eukaryota; kingdom Metazoa; phylum Chordata; class Actinopteri; order Pleuronectiformes; family Soleidae; genus Microchirus; species Microchirus variegatus. The sequence continues at coordinate 423,940 of NW_028154766.1, forward strand.
TTGAATAAAAAGTTAAGTCACTGCCTAAGTGCACAGACTTTCCTCATTTTCAAAAATTCATTAAAAATATTCCTTAAGAGATATGCAAATATTTTCAATTGATTCTTGTTCAGGGCGTCGTTGACTATGACTGAGTGAAATTTCAAGACATTCCAACATACTTGGAATGTCCAAGTGCATGGATCGCTTTTCGGATTTTCAAAAATTCATTAAAAATATTCTTCAAGAGATATGCAAATATATTCAACGGATTCTTGTTCAGGGCATGCTTGACTATGACTGTGTACAATTTCAAGACATTCCAAGATACTTTTGGGGTCTTTTTTGACGAAAAAGTTAAGTCACTGCCTAAGTGCATGGATCGCTTTCCTGATTTTCAGAAATTCTTTAAAAATATTCCTTAAACGATATGCAAATATTTTCAACGGATTCTTGTTCAGGGCGTCGTTGACTATGACTGAGTACAATTTCAAGACATTCCAACATACTTGGAATGTCCAAGTGCATGGATCGCTTTCCTGATTTTCAAAAGTTCATTAAAAATATTCTTCAAGAGATATGCAAATATATTCAACGGATTCTTGTTCAGGGCATGCTTGACTATGACTGTGTACAATTTCAAGACATTCCAAGATACTTTTGGGGTCTTTTTTGAATAAAAAGTTAAGTCACTACCTAAGTGCACAGACTTTCCTCATTTTCAAAAATTCATTAAAAATATTCCTTAAGAGATATGCAAATATTTTCAATTGATTCTTGTTCAGGGCGTCGTTGACTATGACTGAGTACAATTTCAAGACATTCCAACATACTTGGAATGTCCAAGTGCATGGATCGCTTTTCGGATTTTCAAAAATTCATTAAAAATATTCTTCAAGAGATATGCAAATATATTCAACGGATTCTTGTTCAGGGCATGCTTGACTATGACTGTGTACAATTTCAAGACATTCCAAGATACTTTTGGGGTCTTTTTTGACGAAAAAGTTAAGTCACTGCCTAAGTGCATGGATCGCTTTCCTGATTTTCAGAAATTCTTTAAAAATATTCCTTAAACGATATGCAAATATTTTCAACGGATTCTTGTTCAGGGCGTCGTTGACTATGACTGAGTACAATTTCAAGACATTCCAACATACTTGGAATGTCCAAGTGCATGGATCGCTTTCCGGATTTTCAAAAGTTCATTAAAAATATTCTTCAAGAGATATGCAAATATATTCAACGGATTCTTGTTCAGGGCATGCTTGACTATGACTGTGTACAATTTCAAGACATTCCAAGATACTTTTGGGGTCTTTTTTGAATAAAAAGTTAAGTCACTGCCTAAGTGCACAGACTTTCCTCATTTTCAAAAATTCATTAAAAATATTCCTTAAGAGATATGCAAATATTTTCAATTGATTCTTGTTCAGGGCGTCGTTGACTATGACTGAGTACAATTTCAAGACATTCCAACATACTTGGAATGTCCAAGTGCATGGATCGCTTTTCGGATTTTCAAAAATTCATTAAAAATATTCTTCAAGAGATATGCAAATATATTCAACGGATTCTTGTTCAGGGCATGCTTGACTATGACTGTGTACAATTTCAAGACATTCCAAGATACTTTTGGGGTCTTTTTTGACGAAAAAGTTAAGTCACTGCCTAAGTGCATGGATCGCTTTCCTGATTTTCAGAAATTCTTTAAAAATATTCCTTAAACGATATGCAAATATTTTCAACGGATTCTTGTTCAGGGCGTCGTTGACTATGACTGAGTACAATTTCAAGACATTCCAACATACTTGGAATGTCCAAGTGCATGGATCGCTTTCCTGATTTTCAAAAGTTCATTAAAAATATTCTTCAAGAGATATGCAAATATATTCAACGGATTCTTGTTCAGGGCATGCTTGACTATGACTGTACAATTTCAAGACATTCCAAGATACTTTTGGGGTCTTTTTTGAATAAAAAGTTAAGTCACTCCCTAAGTGCACAGACTTTCCTCATTTTCAAAAATTCATTAAAAATATTCCTTAAGAGATATGCAAATATTTTCAATTGATTCTTGTTCAGGGCGTCGTTGACTATGACTGAGTACAATTTCAAGACATTCCAACATACTTGGAATGTCCAAGTGCATGGATCGCTTTTTGGATTTTCAAAAATTCATTAAAAATATTCTTCAAGAGATATGCAAATATATTCAACGGATTCTTGTTCAGGGCATGCTTGACTATGACTGTGTACAATTTCAAGACATTCCAAGATACTTTTGGGGTCTTTTTTGACGAAAAAGTTAAGTCACTGCCTAAGTGCATGGATCGCTTTCCTGATTTTCAGAAATTCTTTAAAAATATTCCTTAAACGATATGCAAATATTTTCAACGGATTCTTGTTCAGGGCGTCGTTGACTATGACTGAGTACAATTTCAAGACATTCCAACATACTTGGAATGTCCAAGTGCATGGATCGCTTTCCGGATTTTCAAAAGTTCATTAAAAATATTCTTCAAGAGATATGCAAATATATTCAACGGATTCTTGTTCAGGGCATGCTTGACTATGACTGTGTACAATTTCAAGACATTCCAAGATACTTTTGGGGTCTTTTTTGAATAAAAAGTTAAGTCACTGCCTAAGTGCACAGACTTTCCTCATTTTCAAAAATTCATTAAAAATATTCCTTAAGAGATATGCAAATATTTTCAATTGATTCTTGTTCAGGGCGTCGTTGACTATGACTGAGTACAATTTCAAGACATTCCAACATACTTGGAATGTCCAAGTGCATGGATCGCTTTTCGGATTTTCAAAAATTCATTAAAAATATTCTTCAAGAGATATGCAAATATATTCAACGGATTCTTGTTCAGGGCATGCTTGACTATGACTGTGTACAATTTCAAGACATTCCAAGATACTTTTGGGGTCTTTTTTGACGAAAAAGTTAAGTCACTGCCTAAGTGCATGGATCGCTTTCCTGATTTTCAGAAATTCTTTAAAAATATTCCTTAAACGATATGCAAATATTTTCAACGGATTCTTGTTCAGGGCGTCGTTGACTATGACTGAGTACAATTTCAAGACATTCCAACATACTTGGAATGTCCAAGTGCATGGATCGCTTTCCTGATTTTCAAAAGTTCATTAAAAATATTCTTCAAGAGATATGCAAATATATTCAACGGATTCTTGTTCAGGGCATGCTTGACTATGACTGTACAATTTCAAGACATTCCAAGATACTTTTGGGGTCTTTTTTGAATAAAAAGTTAAGTCACTCCCTAAGTGCACAGACTTTCCTCATTTTCAAAAATTCATTAAAAATATTCCTTAAGAGATATGCAAATATTTTCAATTGATTCTTGTTCAGGGCGTCGTTGACTATGACTGAGTACAATTTCAAGACATTCCAACATACTTGGAATGTCCAAGTGCATGGATCGCTTTTCGGATTTTCAAAAATTCATTAAAAATATTCTTCAAGAGATATGCAAATATATTCAACGGATTCTTGTTCAGGGCATGCTTGACTATGACTGTGTACAATTTCAAGACATTCCAAGATACTTTTGGGGTCTTTTTTGACGAAAAAGTTAAGTCACTGCCTAAGTGCATGGATCGCTTTCCTGATTTTCAGAAATTCTTTAAAAATATTCCTTAAACGATATGCAAATATTTTCAACGGATTCTTGTTCAAGGCGTCGTTGACTATGACTGAGTACAATTTCAAGACATTCCAACATACTTGGAATGTCCAAGTGCATGGATCGCTTTCCGGATTTTCAAAAGTTCATTAAAAATATTCTTCAAGAGATATGCAAATATATTCAACGGATTCTTGTTCAGGGCATGCTTGACTATGACTGTGTACAATTTCAAGACATTCCAAGATACTTTTGGGGTCTTTTTTGAATAAAAAGTTAAGTCACTGCCTAAGTGCACAGACTTTCCTCATTTTCAAAAATTCATTAAAAATATTCCTTAAGAGATATGCAAATATTTTCAATTGATTCTTGTTCAGGGCGTCGTTGACTATGACTGAGTACAATTTCAAGACATTCCAACATACTTGGAATGTCCAAGTGCATGGATCGCTTTTCGGATTTTCAAAAATTCATTAAAAATATTCTTCAAGAGATATGCAAATATATTCAACGGATTCTTGTTCAGGGCATGCTTGACTATGACTGTGTACAATTTCAAGACATTCCAAGATACTTTTGGGGTCTTTTTTGACGAAAAAGTTAAGTCACTGCCTAAGTGCATGGATCGCTTTCCTGATTTTCAGAAATTCTTTAAAAATATTCCTTAAACGATATGCAAATATTTTCAACGGATTCTTGTTCAGGGCGTCGTTGACTATGACTGAGTACAATTTCAAGACATTCCAACATACTTGGAATGTCCAAGTGCATGGATCGCTTTCCTGATTTTCAAAAGTTCATTAAAAATATTCTTCAAGAGATATGCAAATATATTCAACGGATTCTTGTTCAGGGCATGCTTGACTATGACTGTGTACAATTTCAAGACATTCCAAGATACTTTTGGGGTCTTTTTTGAATAAAAAGTTAAGTCACTACCTAAGTGCACAGACTTTCCTCATTTTCAAAAATTCATTAAAAATATTCCTTAAGAGATATGCAAATATTTTCAATTGATTCTTGTTCAGGGCGTCGTTGACTATGACTGAGTACAATTTCAAGACATTCCAACATACTTGGAATGTCCAAGTGCATGGATCGCTTTTCGGATTTTCAAAAATTCATTAAAAATATTCTTCAAGAGATATGCAAATATATTCAACGGATTCTTGTTCAGGGCATGCTTGACTATGACTGTGTACAATTTCAAGACATTCCAAGATACTTTTGGGGTCTTTTTTGACGAAAAAGTTAAGTCACTGCCTAAGTGCATGGATCGCTTTCCTGATTTTCAGAAATTCTTTAAAAATATTCCTTAAACGATATGCAAATATTTTCAACGGATTCTTGTTCAGGGCGTCGTTGACTATGACTGAGTACAATTTCAAGACATTCCAACATACTTGGAATGTCCAAGTGCATGGATCGCTTTCCTGATTTTCAAAAGTTCATTAAAAATATTCTTCAAGAGATATGCAAATATATTCAACGGATTCTTGTTCAGGGCATGCTTGACTATGACTGTGTACAATTTCAAGACATTCCAAGATACTTTTGGGGTCTTTTTTGAATAAAAAGTTAAGTCACTACCTAAGTGCACAAACTTTCCTCATTTTCAAAAATTCATTAAAAATATTCCTTAAGAGATATGCAAATATTTTCAATTGATTCTTGTTCAGGGCGTCGTTGACTATGACTGAGTACAATTTCAAGACATTCCAACATACTTGGAATGTCCAAGTGCATGGATCGCTTTTCGGATTTTCAAAAATTCATTAAAAATATTCTTCAAGAGATATGCAAATATATTCAACGGATTCTTGTTCAGGGCATGCTTGACTATGACTGTGTACAATTTCAAGACATTCCAAGATACTTTTGGGGTCTTTTTTGACGAAAAAGTTAAGTCACTGCCTAAGTGCATGGATCGCTTTCCTGATTTTCAGAAATTCTTTAAAAATATTCCTTAAACGATATGCAAATATTTTCAACGGATTCTTGTTCAGGGCGTCGTTGACTATGACTGAGTACAATTTCAAGACATTCCAACATACTTGGAATGTCCAAGTGCATGGATCGCTTTCCTGATTTTCAAAAGTTCATTAAAAATATTCTTCAAGAGATATGCAAATATATTCAACGGATTCTTGTTCAGGGCATGCTTGACTATGACTGTGTACAATTTCAAGACATTCCAAGATACCTTTGGGGTCTTTTTTGAATAAAAAGTTAAATCACTGCCTAAGTGCACAGACTTTCATCATTTTCAAAAATTCATTAAAAATATTCCTTAAGAGATATGCAAATATTTTCAATGGATTCTTGTTCAGGGCGTCGTTGACTATGACCGAGTACAATTTCAAGACATTCCAACATACTTGGAATGTCCAAGTGCATGGATCGCTTTCCGGATTTTCAAAAATTCATTAAAAATATTCTTCAAGAGATATGCAAATATATTCAACGGATTCTTGTTCAGGGCATGCTTGACTATGACTGTGTACAATTTCAAGACATTCCAAGATACTTTTGGGGTCTTTTTTGACGAAAAAGTTAAGTCACTGCCTAAGTGCATGGATCGCTTTCCTGATTTTCAGAAATTCTTTAAAAATATTCCTTAAACGATATGCAAATATTTTCAACGGATTCTTGTTCAGGGCGTCGTTGACTATGACTGAGTACAATTTCAAGACATTCCAACATACTTGGAATGTCCAAGTGCATGGATCGCTTTCCTGATTTTCAAAAGTTCATTAAAAATATTCTTCAAGAGATATGCAAATATATTCAACGGATTCTTGTTCAGGGCATGCTTGACTATGACTGTGTACAATTTCAAGACATTCCAAGATACTTTTGGGGTCTTTTTTGAATAAAAAGTTAAGTCACTGCCTAAGTGCACAGACTTTCCTCATTTTCAAAAATTCATTAAAAATATTCCTTAAGAGATATGCAAATATTTTCAATTGATTCTTGTTCAGGGCGTCGTTGACTATGACTGAGTACAATTTCAAGACATTCCAACATACTTGGAATGTCCAAGTGCATGGATCGCTTTTCGGATTTTCAAAAATTCATTAAAAATATTCTTCAAGAGATATGCAAATATATTCAACGGATTCTTGTTCAGGGCATGCTTGACTATGACTGTGTACAATTTCAAGACATTCCAAGATACTTTTGGGGTCTTTTTTGACGAAAAAGTTAAGTCACTGCCTAAGTGCATGGATCGCTTTCCTGATTTTCAGAAATTCTTTAAAAATATTCCTTAAACGATATGCAAATATTTTCAACGGATTCTTGTTCAGGGCGTCGTTGACTATGACTGAGTACAATTTCAAGACATTCCAACATACTTGGAATGTCCAAGTGCATGGATCGCTTTCCTGATTTTCAAAAGTTCATTAAAAATATTCTTCAAGAGATATGCAAATATATTCAACGGATTCTTGTTCAGGGCATGCTTGACTATGACTGTGTACAATTTCAAGACATTCCAAGATACCTTTGGGGTCTTTTTTGAATAAAAAGTTAAATCACTGCCTAAGTGCACAGACTTTCATCATTTTCAAAAATTCATTAAAAATATTCCTTAAGAGATATGCAAATATTTTCAATGGATTCTTGTTCAGGGCGTCGTTGACTATGACCGAGTACAATTTCAAGACATTCCAACATACTTGGAATGTCCAAGTGCATGGATCGCTTTCCGGATTTTCAAAAATTCATTAAAAATATTCTTCAAGAGATATGCAAATATATTCAACGGATTCTTGTTCAGGGCATGCTTGACTATGACTGTGTACAATTTCAAGACATTCCAAGATACTTTTGGGGTCTTTTTTAACGAAAAAGTTAAGTCACTGCCTAAGTGCATGGATCGCTTTCCTGATTTTCAGAGATGCTTTAAAAATATTCCTTAAACGATATGCAAATATTTTCAACGGATTCTTGTTCAGGGCGTCGTTGACTATGACTGAGTACAATTTCAAGACATTCCAACATACTTGGAATGTCCAAGTGCATGGATCGCTTTCCTGATTTTCAAAAGTTCATTAAAAATATTCTTCAAGAGATATGCAAATATATTCAACGGATTCTTGTTCAGGGCATGCTTGACTATGACTGTGTACAATTTCAAGACATTCCAAGATACTTTTGGGGTCTTTTTTGAATAAAAAGTTAAGTCACTGCCTAAGTGCACAGACTTTCCTCATTTTCAAAAATTCATTAAAAATATTCCTTAAGAGATATGCAAATATTTTCAATTGATTCTTGTTCAGGGCGTCGTTGACTATGACTGAGTACAATTTCAAGACATTCCAACATACTTGGAATGTCCAAGTGCATGGATCGCTTTTCGGATTTTCAAAAATTCATTAAAAATATTCTTCAAGAGATATGCAAATATATTCAACGGATTCTTGTTCAGGGCATGCTTGACTATGACTGTGTACAATTTCAAGACATTCCAAGATACTTTTGGGGTCTTTTTTGACAAAAAAGTTAAGTCACTGCCTAAGTGCATGGATTGCTTTCCTGATTTTCAAAAATTAATTAAAAATATTCCTTAAGCGATATGCAAATATTTTCAACGGATTCTTGTTCAGGGCGTCGTTGACTATGACTGAGTACAATTTCAAGACATTCCAACATACTTGGAATGTCCAAGTGCATGGATCGCTTTCCTGATTTTCAAAAGTTCATTAAAAATATTCTTCAAGAGATATGCAAATATATTCAACGGATTCTTGTTCAGGGCATGCTTGACTATGACTGTGTACAATTTCAAGACATTCCAAGATACCTTTGGGGTCTTTTTTGAATAAAAAGTTAAGTCACTGCCTAAGTGCACAGACTTTCATCATTTTCAAAAATTCATTAAAAATATTCCTTAAGAGATATGCAAATATTCTCAATGGATTCTTGTTCAGGGCGTCGTTGACTGTGACCGAGTACAATTTCAAGACATTCCAACATACTTGGAATGTCCAAGTGCATGGATCGCTTTCCGGATTTTCAAAAATTCATTAAAAATATTCTTCAAGAGATATGCAAATATATTCAACGGATTCTTGTTCAGGGCATGCTTGACTATGACTGTGTACAATTTCAAGACATTCCAAGATACTTTTGGGGTCTTTTTTGAATAAAAAGTTAAGTCACTGCCTAAGTGCATGGATCGCTTTCCTGATTTTCAAAAATTCATTAAAAATATTCCTTAAGCGATATGCAAATATTTTCAACGGATTCTTGTTCAGGGCGTCGTTGACTATGACTGAGTACAATTTCAAGACATTCCAACATACTTGGAATGTCCAAATGCATGGATCGCTTTCCTGATTTTCAAAAGTTCATTAAAAATATTCTTCAAGAGATATGCAAATATATTCAACGGATTCTTGTTCAGGGCATGCTTGACTATGACTGTGTACAATTTCAAGACATTCCAAGATACTTTTGGGGTCTTTTTTGAATAAAAAGTTAAGTCACTGCCTAAGTGCACAGACTTTCCTCATTTTCAAAAATTCATTAAAAATATTCCTTAAGAGATATGCAAATATTTTCAATTGATTCTTGTTCAGGGCGTCGTTGACTATGACTGAGTACAATTTCAAGACATTCCAACATACTTGGAATGTCCAAGTGCATGGATCGCTTTTCGGATTTTCAAAAATTCATTAAAAATATTCTTCAAGAGATATGCAAATATATTCAACGGATTCTTGTTCAGGGCATGCTTGACTATGACTGTGTACAATTTCAAGACATTCCAAGATACTTTTGGGGTCTTTTTTGAATAAAAAGTTAAGTCACTGCCAAAGTGCACAGACTTTCCTCATTTTCAAAAATTCATTAAAAATATTCCTTAAGAGATATGCAAATATTTTCAATGGATTCTTGTTCAGGGCGTTGTTGACTATGACTGAGTACAATTTCAAGACATTCCAACATACTTGGAATGTCCAAGTGCATGGATCGCTTTCCGGATTTTCAAAAATTCATTAAAAATATTCTTTAAGAGATATGCAAATATATTCAACGGATTCTTGTTCAGGGCATGCTTGACTATGACTGTGTACAATTTCAAGACATTCCAAGATACTTTTGGGGTCTTTTTTGACGAAAAAGTTAAGTCACTGCCTCAGTGCATGGATCGCTTTCCTGATTTTCAGAAATTCTTTAAAAATATTCCTTAAACGATATGCAAATATTTTCAACGGATTCTTGTTCAGGGCGTCGTTGACTATGACTGAGTACAATTTCAAGACATTCCAACATACTTGGAATGTCCAAGTGCATGGATCGCTTTCCTGATTTTCAAAAGTTCATTAAAAATATTCTTCAAGAGATATGCAAATATATTCAACGGATTCTTGTTCAGGGCATGCTTGACTATGACTGTGTACAATTTCAAGACATTCCAAGATACTTTTGGGGTCTTTTTTGACGAAAAAGTTAAGTCACTGCCTAAGTGCACAGACTTTCCTCATTTTCAAAAATTCATTAAAAATATTCCTTAAGAGATATGCAAATATTTTCAATTGATTCTTGTTCAGGGCGTCGTTGACTATGACTGAGTACAATTTCAAGACATTCCAACATACTTGGAATGTCCAAGTGCATGGATCGCTTTTCGGATTTTCAAAAATTCATTAAAAATATTCTTCAAGAGATATGCAAATATATTCAACGGATTCTTGTTCAGGGCATGCTTGACTATGACTGTGTACAATTTCAAGACATTCCAAGATACTTTTGGGGTCTTTTTTGACTAAAAAGTTAAGTCACTGCCTAAGTGCATGGATCGCTTTCCTGATTTTCAGAAATTCTTTAAAAATATTCCTTAAACGATATGCAAATATTTTCAACGGATTCTTGTTCAGGGCGTCGTTGACTATGACTGAGTACAATTTCAAGACATTCCAACATACTTGGAATGTCCAAGTGCATGTATCGCTTTCCTGATTTTCAAAAGTTCATTAAAAATATTCTTCAAGAGATATGCAAATATATTCAACGGATTCTTGTTCAGGCCATGCTTGACTATGACTGTGTACAATTTCAAGACATTCCAAGATACTTTTGGGGTCTTTTTTGAATAAAAAGTTAAGTCACTGCCTAAGTGCACAGACTTTCCTCATTTTCAAAAATTCATTAAAAATATTCCTTAAGAGATATGCAAATATTTTCAATTGATTCTTGTTCAGGGCGTCGTTGACTATGACTGAGTACAATTTCAAGACATTCCAACATACTTGGAATGTCCAAGTGCATGGATCGCTTTTCGGATTTTCAAAAATTCATTAAAAATATTCTTCAAGAGATATGCAAATATATTCAACGGATTCTTGTTCAGGGCATGCTTGACTATGACTGTGTACAATTTCAAGACATTCCAAGATACTTTTGGGGTCTTTTTTGACGAAAAAGTTAAGTCACTGCCTAAGTGCATGGATCGCTTTCCTGATTTTCAAAAATTCATTAAAAATATTCCTTAAGCGATATGCAAATATTTTCAACGGATTCTTGTTCAGGGCGTCGTTGACTATGACTGAGTACAATTTCAAGACATTCCAACATACTTGGAATGTCCAAGTGCATGGATCGCTTTCCTGATTTTCAAAAGTTCATTAAAAATATTCTTCAAGAGATATGCAAATATATTCAACGGATTCTTGTTCAGGGCATGCTTGACTATGACTGTGTACAATTTCAAGACATTCCAAGATACCTTTGGGGTCTTTTTTGAATAAAAAGTTAAGTCACTGCCTAAGTGCACAGACTTTCATCATTTTCAAAAATTCATTAAAAATATTCCTTAAGAGATATGCAAATATTTTCAATGGATTCTTGTTCAGGGCGTCGTTGACTATGACCGAGTACAATTTCAAGACATTCCAACATACTTGGAATGTCCAAGTGCATGGATCGCTTTCCGGATTTTCAAAAATTCATTTAAAATATTCTTCAAGAGATATGCAAATATATTCAACGGATTCTTGTTCAGGGCATGCTTGACTATGACTGTGTACAATTTCAAGACATTCCAAGATACTTTTGGGGTCTTTTTTGACAAAAAAGTTAAGTCACTGCCTAAGTGCATGGATCGCTTTCCTGATTTTCAGAAATTCTTTAAAAATATTCCTTAAACGATATGCAAATATTTTCAACGGATTCTTGTTCAGGGCGTCGTTGACTATGACTGAGTACAATTTCAAGACATTCCAACATACTTGGAATGTCCAAGTGCATGGATCGCTTTCCTGATTTTCAAAAGTTCATTAAAAATATTCTTCAAGAGATATGCAAATATATTCAACGGATTCTTGTTCAGGGCATGCTTGACTATGACTGTGTACAATTTCAAGACATTCCAAGATACTTTTGGGGTCTTTTTTGAATAAAAAGTTAAGTCACTGCCTAAGTGCACAGACTTTCCTCATTTTCAAAAATTCATTAAAAATATTCCTTAAGAGATATGCAAATATTTTCAATGGATTCTTGTTCAGGGCGTCGTTGACTATGACCGAGTACAATTTCAAGACATTCCAACATACTTGGAATGTCCAAGTGCATGGATCGCTTTCCGGATCTTCAAAAATTCATTAAAAATATTCTTCAAGAGATATGCAAATATATTCAACGGATTCTTGTTCAGGGCATGCTTGACTATGACTGTGTACAATTTCAAGACATTCCAAGATACTTTTGGGGTCTTTTTTGAATAAAAAGTTAAGTCACTGCCTAAGTGCATGGATCGCTTTCCTGATTTTCAGAAATTCTTTAAAAATATTCCTTAAGCGATATGCAAATATTTTCAACGGATTCTTGTTCAGGGCGTCGTTGACTATGACTGAGTACAATTTCAAGACATTCCAACATACTTGGAATGTCCAAGTGCATGGATCGCTTTCCTGATTTTCAAAAGTTCATTAAAAATATTCTTCAAGAGATATGCAAATATATTCAACGGTTTCTTGTTCAGGGCATGCTTGACTATGACTGTGTACAATTTCAAGACATTCCAAGATACCTTTGGGGTCTTTTTTGAATAAAAAGTTAAGTCACTGCCTAAGTGCACAGACTTTCATCATTTTCAAAAATTCATTAAAAATATTCCTTAAGAGATATGCAAATATTTTCAATGGATTCTTGTTCAGGGCGTCGTTGACTATGACCGAGTACAATTTCAAGACATTCCAACATACTTGGAATGTCCAAGTGCATGGATCGCTTTCCTGATTTTCAAAAATTCATTAAAAATATTCTTCAAGAGATATGCATATATATTCAACGGATTCTTGTTCAGGGCATTCTTGACTATGACTGTGTACAATTTCAAGACATTCCAAGATACTTTTGGGGTCTTTTTTGACGAAAAAGTTAAGTCACTGCCTAAGTGCATGGATCGCTTTCCTGATTTTCAGAAATTCTTTAAAAATATTCCTTAAACGATACGCAAATATTTTCAACGGATTCTTGTTCAGGGCGTCGTTGACTATGACTGAGTACAATTTCAAGACATTCCAACATACTTGGAATGTCCAAGTGCATGGATCGCTTTCCTGATTTTCAAAAGTTCATTAAAAATATTCTTCAAGACATATGCAAATATATTCAACGGATTCTTGTTCAGGGCATGCTTGACTATGACTGTGTACAATTTCAAGACATTCCAAGATACTTTTGGGGTCTTTTTTGACGAAAAAGTTAAGTCACTGCCTAAGTGCATGGATCGCTTTCCTGATTTTCAAAAATTCATTAAAAATATTCCTTAAGCGATATGCAAATATTTTCAACGGATTCTTGTTCAGGGCGTCGTTGACTATGACCGAGTACAATTTCAAGACATTCCAACATACTTTGAATGTCCAGGTACATGGATCGCTTTCCTGATTTTCAAAAGTTCATTAAAAATATTCTTCAAGAGATATGCAAATATATTCAACGGATTCTTGTTCAGGGCATGCTTGACTATGACTGTGTACAATTTCAAGACATTCCAAGATACTTTTGGGGTCTTTTTTGAATAAAAAGTTAAGTCACTGCCTAAGTGCACAGAAATTCCTCATTTTCAAAAATTCATTAAAAATATTCCTTAAGAGATATGCAAATATTTTCAATAGATTCTTGTTCAGGGCGTCGTTGACTATGACTGAGTACAATTTCAAGACATTCCAACTTACTTGGAATGTCCAAGTGCATGGATAGCTTTCCGGATTTTCAAAAATTCATTAAAAATATTCTTCAAGAGATATGCAAATATATTCAACGGATTCTTGTTCAGGGCATGCTTGACTATGACTGTGTACAATTTCAAGACATTCCAAGATACTTTTGGGGTCTTTTTTGACGAAAAAGTTAAGTCACTGCCTAAGTGCATGGATCGCTTTCCTGATTTTCAAAAATTCATTAAAAATATTCCTTAAGCGATATGCAAATATTTTCAACGGATTCTTGTTCAGGGCGTCGTTGACTATGACTGAGTACAATTTCAAGACATTCCAACATACTTTGAATGTCCAAGTGCATGGATCGCTTTCCTGATTTTCAAAAGTTCATTAAAAATATTCTTCAAGAGATATGCAAATATATTCAACGGATTCTTGTTCAGGGCATGCTTGACTATGACTGTGTACAATTTCAAGACATTCCAAGATACTTTTGGGGTCTTTTTTGACGAAAAAGTTAAGTCACTGCCTAAGTGCATGGATCGCTTTCCTGATTTTCAGAAATTCTTTAAAAATATTCCTTAAACGATATGCAAATATTTTCAACGGATTCTTGTTCAGGGCGTCGTTGACTATGACTGAGTACAATTTCAAGACATTCCAACATACTTGGAATGTCCAAGTGCATGGATCGCTTTCCTGATTTTCAAAAGTTCATTAAAAATATTCTTCAAGAGATATGCAAATATATTCAACGGATTCTTGTTCAGGGCATGCTTGACTATGACTGTGTACAATTTCAAGACATATAAAGATACTTTTGGGGTCTTTTTTGAATGAAAAGTTAAGTCACTGCCTAAGTGCACAGACTTTCCTCATTTTCAAAAATTCATTAAAAATAATCCTTAAGAGATATGCAAATATTTTCAATTGATTCTTGTTCAGGGCGTCGTTGACTATGACTGAGTACAATTTCAAGACATTCCAACATACTTGGAATGTCCAAGTGCATGGATCGCTTTTCGGATTTTCAAAAATTCATTAAAAATATTCTTCAAGAGATATGCAAATATATTCAACGGTTTCTTGTTCAGGGCATGCTTGACTATGACTGTGTACAATTTCAAGACATTCCAAGATACTTTTGGGGTCTTTTTTGACAAAAAAGTTAAGTCACTGCCTAAGTGCATGGATTGCTTTCCTGATTTTCAAAAATTCATTAAAAATATTCCTTAAGCGATATGCAAATATTTTCAACGGATTCTTGTTCAGGGCGTCGTTGACTATGACTGAGTACAATTTCAAGACATTCCAACATACTTGGAATGTCCAAGTGCATGGATCGCTTTCCGGATTTTCAAAAATTCATTAAAAATATTCTTCAAGAGATATGCAAATATATTCAACGGATTCTTGTTCAGGGCATGCTTGACTATGACTGTGTACAATTTCAAGACATTCCAAGATACTTTTGGGGTCTTTTTTGAATAAAAAGTTAAGTCACTGCCTAAGTGCACAGACTTTCCTCATTTCCAAAAATTCATTAAAAATATTCCTTAAGAGATATGCAAATATTTTCAATGGATTCTTGTTCAGGGCGTCGTTGACTATGACCGAGTACAATTTCAAGACATTCCAACATACTTGGAATGTCCAAGTGCATGGATCGCTTTCCGGATTTTCAAAAATTCATTAAAAATATTCTTCAAGAGATATGCAAATATATTCAACGGATTCTTGTTCAGGGCATGCTTGACTATGACTGTGTACAATTTCAAGACATTCCAAGATACTTTTGGGGTCTTTTTTGACGAAAAAGTTAAGTCACTGCCTAAGTGCATGGATCGCTTTCCTGATTTTCAAAAATTCATTAAAAATATTCCTTAAGCGATATGCAAATATTTTCAAATGATTCTTGTTCAGGGCGTCGTTGACTATGACTGAGTACAATTTCAAGACATTCCAACATACTTGGAATGTCCAAGTGCATGGATCGCTTTCCAGATTTTCAAAAATTCATTAAAAATATTCTTCAAGAGATATGCAAATATATTCAACGGATTCTTATTCAGGGCATGCTTGACTATGACTGTGTACAATTTCAAGACATTCCAATTTACTTTTGGGGTTTTTTTTGAAAAAAAAGTCAAGTCACTAAGTGCATCAGGGCAAATGGATCGTTTCCTTCGTCTCACCTGATATCCTGCTGTGTGATCCACGGTGTCCAAACGTTTGTTTCCAGCGACTGGGCGACATGGATGAACTCCTGCAGCTTTAATGCTTTAAAAACAAACCAAAAACATCAAAAGTTAAGTCACTGCCTAAGTGCATGGATCGCTTTCCTAATTTTCAAAAATTCATTAAAAATATTCCTTAAGAGATATGCAAATATTTTCAATTGATTCTTGTTCAGGGCGTCGTTGACTATGACTGAGTACAATTTCAAGACATTCCAACATACTTGGAATGTCCAAGTGCATGGATCGCTTTTCGGATTTTCAAAAATTCATTAAAAATATTCTTCAAGAGATATGCAAATATATTCAACGGTTTCTTGTTCAGGGCATGCTTGACTATGACTGTGTACAATTTCAAGACATTCCAAGATACTTTTGGGGTCTTTTTTGAATAAAAAGTTAAGTCACTGCCTAAGTGCATGGATTGCTTTCCTCATTTTCAAAAATTCATTAAAAATATTCCTTAAGCGATATGCAAATATTTTCAACGGATTCTTGTTCAGGGCGTCGTTGACTATGACTGAGTACAATTTCAAGACATTCCAACATACTTGGAATGTCCAAGTGCATGGATCGCTTTCCGGATTTTCAAAAATTCATTTAAAATATTCTTCAAGAGATATGCAAATATATTCAACGGATTCTTGTTCAGGGCATGCTTGACTATGACTGTGTACAATTTCAAGACATTCCAAGATACTTTTGGGGTCTTTTTTGAATAAAAAGTTAAGTCACTGCCAAAGTGCACAGACTTTCCTCATTTCCAAAAATTCATTAAAAATATTCCTTAAGAGATATGCAAATATTTTCAATGGATTCTTGTTCAGGGCGTCGTTGACTATGACCGAGTACAATTTCAAGACATTCCAACATACTTGGAATGTCCAAGTGCATGGATCGCTTTCCGGATTTTCAAAAATTCATTAAAAATATTCTTCAAGAGATATGCAAATATATTCAACGGATTCTTGTTCAGGGCATGCTTGACTATGACTGTGTACAATTTCAAGACATTCCAAGATACTTTTGGGGTCTTTTTTGACGAAAAAGTTAAGTCACTGCCTAAGTGCATGGATCGCTTTCCTGATTTTCAAAAATTCATTAAAAATATTCCTTAAGCGATATGCAAATATTTTCAACGGATTCTTGTTCAGGGCGTCGTTGACTATGACTGAGTACAATTTCAAGACATTCCAACATACTTGGAATGTCCAAGTGCATGGATCGCTTTCCGGATTTTCAAAAATTCATTAAAAATATTCTTCAAGAGATATGCAAATATATTCAACGGATTCTTATTCAGGGCATGCTTGACTATGACTGTGTACAATTTCAAGACATTCCAATTTACTTTTGGGGTTTTTTTTGAAAAAAAAGTCAAGTCACTAAGTGCATCAGGGCAAATGGATCGTTTCCTTCGTCTCACCTGATATCCTGCTGTGTGATCCACGGTGTCCAAACGTTTGTTTCCAGCGACTGGACGACATGGATGAACTCCTGCAGCTTTAATTCTTTAAAAACAACCCAAAAACATCAAAAGTTAAGTCACTGCCTAAGTGCATGGATCGCTTTCCTGATTTTCAAAAATTCATTAAAAATATTCCTCAAGAGATATGCAAATATATTCAACGGATTCTTGTTCAGGGCATGCTTGACTATGACTGTGTACAATTTCAAGACATTCCAAGATACTTTTGGGGTCTTTTTTGACGAAAAAGTTAAGTCACTGCCTAAGTGCATGGATCGCTTTCCTGATTTTCAAAAATTCATTTAAAATATTCCTTAAGAGATATGCAAATATTTTCAACGGATTCTTGTTCAGGGCGTCGTTGACTATGACTGAGTACAATTTCAAGACATTCCAACATACTTGGAATGTCCAAGTGCATGGATCGCTTTCCGGATTTTCAAAAATTCATTAAAAATATTCTTCAAGAGATATGCAAATATATTCAACGGATTCTTATTCAGGGCATGCTTGACTATGACTGTGTACAATTTCAAGACATTCCAATTTACTTTTGGGGTTTTTTTTGAAAAAAAAGTCAAGTCACTAAGTGCATCAGGGCAAATGGATCGTTTCCTTCGTCTCACCTGATATCCTGCTGTGTGATCCACGGTGTCCAAACGTTTGTTTCCAGCGACTGGGCGACATGGATGAACTCCTGCAGCTTTAATGCTTTAAAAACAAACCAAAAACATCAAAAGTTAAGTCACTGCCTAAGTGCATGGATCGCTTTCCTAATTTTCAAAAATTCATTAAAAATATTCCTTAAGAGATATGCAAATATTTTCAATTGATTCTTGTTCAGGGCGTCGTTGACTATGACTGAGTACAATTTCAAGACATTCCAACATACTTGGAATGTCCAAGTGCATGGATCGCTTTCCTGATTTTCAAAAGTTCATTAAAAATATTCTTCAAGAGATATGCAAATATATTCAACGGATTCTTGTTCAGGGCATGCTTGACTATGACTGTGTACAATTTCAAGACATTCCAAGATACCTTTGGGGTCTTTTTTGGATAAAAAGTTAAGTCACTGCCTAAGTGCACAGACTTTCATCATTTTCAAAAATTCATTAAAAATATTCCTTAAGAGATATGCAAATATTTTTAATGGATTCTTGTTCAGGGCGTCGTTGACTATGACCGAGTACAATTTCAAGACATTCCAACATACTTGGAATGTCCAAGTGCATGGATCGCTTTCCTCATTTTCAGAAATTCTTTAAAAATATTCCTTAAACGATATGCAAATATTTTCAACAGATTCTTGTTCAGGGCGTCGTTGACTATGACTGAGTACAATTTCAAGACATTCCAACATACTTGGAATGTCCAAGTGCATGGATCGCTTTCCTGATTTTCAAAAGTTCATTAAAAATATTCTTCAAGAGATATGCAAATATATTCAACGGATTCTTGTTCAGGGCATGCTTGACTATGACTGTGTACAATTTCAAGACATTCCAGGATACTTTTGGGGTCTTTTTTGAATAAAAAGTTAAGTCACTGCCTAAGTGCACAGACTTTCCTCATTTTCAAAAATTCATTAAAAATATTCCTTAAGAGATATGCAAATATTTTCAATTGATTCTTGTTCAGGGCGTCGTTGACTATGACTGAGTACAATTTCAAGACATTCCAAGATACTTTTGGGGTCTTTTCTGACAAAAAAGTTAAGTCACTGCCTAAGTGCATGGATCGCTTTTCTGATTTTCAAAAATTCATTAAAAATATTCCTTAAGCGATATGCAAATATTTTCAACGGATTCTTGTTCAGGGCGTCGTTGACTATGACTGAGTACAATTTCAAGACATTCCAACATACTTGGAATGTCCAAGTGCATGGATCGCTTTCCTGATTTTCAAAAGTTCATTAAAAATATTCTTCAAGAGATATGCAAATATATTCAACGGATTCTTGTTCAGGGCATGCTTGACTATGACTGTGTACAATTTCAAGACATTCCAAGATACCTTTGGGGTCTTTTTTGAATAAAAAGTTAAGTCACTGCCTAAGTGCACAGACTTTCATCATTTTCAAAAATTCATTAAAAATATTCCTTAAGAGATATGCAAATATTTTCAATGGATTCTTGTTCAGGGCGTCGTTGACTATGACCGAGTACAATTTCAAGACATTCCAACATACTTGGAATGTCCAAGTGCATGGATCGCTTTCCGGATTTTCAAAAATTCATTAAAAATATTCTTCAAGAGATATGCAAATATATTCAACGGATTCTTGTTCAGGGCATGCTTGACTATGACTGTGTACAATTTCAAGACATTCCAAGATACTTTTGGGGTCTTTTTTGACGAAAAAGTTAAGTCACTGCCTAAGTGCATGGATCGCTTTCCTGATTTTCAGAAATTCTTTAAAAATATTCCTTAAACGATATGCAAATATTTTCAACGGATTCTTGTTCAGGGCGTCGTTGACTATGACTGAGTACAATTTCAAGACATTCCAACATACTTGGAATGTCCAAGTGCATGGATCGCTTTCCTGATTTTCAAAAGTTCATTAAATATATTCTTCAAGAGATATGCAAATATATTCAACGGATTCTTGTTCAGGGCATGCTTGACTATGACTGTGTACAATTTCAAGACATTCCAAGATACTTTTGGGGTCTTTTTTGAATAAAAAGTTAAGTCACTGCCTAAGTGCACAGACTTTCCTCATTTTCAAAAATTCATTAAAAATATTCCTTAAGAGATATGCAAATATTTTCAATTGATTCTTGTTCAGGGCGTCGTTGACTATGACTGAGTACAATTTCAAGACATTCCAACATACTTGGAATGTCCAAGTGCATGGATCGCTTTTCGGATTTTCAAAAATTCATTAAAAATATTCTTCAAGAGATATGCAAATATATTCAACGGATTCTTGTTCAGGGCATGCTTGACTATGACTGTGTACAATTTCAAGACATTCCAAGATACTTTTGGGGTCTTTTTTGACAAAAAAGTTAAGTCACTGCCTAAGTGCATGGATCGCTTTCCTGATTTTCAGAAATTCTTTAAAAATATTCCTTAAACGATATGCAAATATTTTCAACGGATTCTTGTTCAGGGCGTCGTTGACTATGACTGAGTACAATCTCAAGACATTCCAACATACTTGGAATGTCCAAGTGCATGGATCGCTTTCCTGATTTTCAAAAGTTCATTAAAAATATTCTTCAAGAGATATGCAAATATATTCAACGGATTCTTGTTCAGGGCATGCTTGACTATGACTGTGTACAATTTCAAGACATTCCAAGATACTTTTGGGGTCTTTTTTGAATAAAAAGTTAAGTCACTGCCTAAGTGCACAGACTTTCCTCATTTTCAAAAATTCATTAAAAATATTCCTTAAGAGATATGCAAATATTTACAATGGATTCTTGTTCAGGGCGTCGTTGACTATGACCGAGTACAATTTCAAGACATTCCAACATACTTGGAATGTCCAAGTGCATGGATCGCTTTTCGGATTTTCAAAAATTCATTAAAAATATTCTTCAAGAGATATGCAAATATATTCAACGGATTCTTGTTCAGGGCATGCTTGACTATGACTGTGTACAATTTCAAGACATTCCAAGATACTTTTGGGGTCTTTTTTGACAAAAAAGTTAAGTCACTGCCGAAGTGCATGGATCGCTTTCCTGATTTTCAAAAATTCATAAAAAATATTCCTTAAGCGATATGCAAATATTTTCAACGGATTCTTGTTCAGGGCGTCGTTGACTATGACTGAGTACAATTTCAAGACATTCCAACATACTTGGAATGTCCAAGTGCATGGATCGCTTTCCTGATTTTCAAAAGTTCATTAAAAATATTCTTCAAGAGATATGCAAATATATTCAACGGATTCTTGTTCAGGGCATGCTTGACTATGACTGTGTACAATTTCAAGACATTCCAAGATACCTTTGGGGTCTTTTTTGAATAAAAAGTTAAGTCACTGCCTAAGTGCACAGACTTTCATCATTTTCAAAAATTCATCAATTGAAAATATTCCTTAAGAGATATGCAAATATTTTCAATGGATTCTTGTTCAGGGCGTCGTTGACTATGACCAAGTACAATTTCAAGACATTCCAACATACTTGGAATGTCCAAGTGCATGGATCGCTTTCCGGATTTTCAAAAATTCATTAAAAATATTCTTCAAGAGATATGCAAATATATTCAACGGATTCTTGTTCAGGGCATGCTTGACTATGACTGTGTACAATTTCAAGACATTCCAAGATACTTTTGGGGTCTTTTTTGACGAAAAAGTTAAGTCACTGCCTAAGTGCATGGATCGCTTTCCTGATTTTCAGAAATTCTTTAAAAATATTCCTTAAACGATATGCAAATATTTTCAACGGATTCTTGTTCAGGGCGTCGTTGACTATGACTGAGTACAATTTCAAGACATTCCAACATACTTGGAATGTCCAAGTGCATGGATCGCTTTCCTGATTTTCAAAAGTTCATTAAAAATATTCTTCAAGAGATATGCAAATATATTCAACGGATTCTTGTTCAGGGCATGCTTGACTATGACTGTGTACAATTTCAAGACATTCCAAGATACTTTTGGGGTCTTTTTTGAATAAAAAGTTAAGTCACTGCCTAAGTGCACAGACTTTCCTCATTTTCAAAAATTCATTAAAAATATTCCTTAAGAGATATGCAAATATTTTCAATTGATTCTTGTTCAGGGCGTCGTTGACTATGACTGAGTACAATTTCAAGACATTCCAACATACTTGGAATGTCCAAGTGCATGGATCGCTTTTCGGATTTTCAAAAATTCATTAAAAATATTCTTCAAGAGATATGCAAATATATTCAACGGATTCTTGTTCAGGGCATGCTTGACTATGACTGTGTACAATTTCAAGACATTCCAAGATACTTTTGGGGTCTTTTTTGACAAAAAAGTTAAGTCACTGCCTAAGTGCATGGATCGCTTTCCTGATTTTCAGAAATTTTTTAAAAATATTCCTTAAACGATATGCAAATATTTTCAACGGATTCTTGTTCAGGGCGTCGTTGACTATGACTGAGTACAGTTTCAAGACATTCCAACATACTTGGAATGTCCAAGTGCATGGATCGCTTTCCTGATTTTCAAAAGTTCATTAAAAATATTCTTCAAGAGATATGCAAATATATTCAACGGATTCTTGTTCAGGGCATGCTTGACTATGACTGTGTACAATTTCAAGACATTCCAAGATACTTTTGGGGTCTTTTTTGACAAAAAAGTTGAGTCACTGCCTAAGTGCATGGATCGCTTTCCTGATTTTCAAAAATTCATTAAAAATATTCCTTAAGCGATATGCAAATATTTTCAACGGATTCTTGTTCAGGGCGTCGTTGACTATGACTGAGTACAATTTCAAGACATTCCAACATACTTGGAATGTCCAAGTGCATGGATCGCTTTCCTGATTTTCAAAAGTTCATTAAAAATATTCTTCAAGAGATATGCAAATATATTCAACGGATTCTTGTTCAGGGCATGCTTGACTATGACTGTGTACAATTTCAAGACATTCCAAGATACCTTTGGGGTCTTTTTTGAATAAAAAGTTAAGTCACTGCCTAAGTGCACAGACTTTCATCATTTTCAAAAATTCATTAAAAATATTCCTTAAGAGATATGCAAATATTTTCAATGGATTCTTGTTCAGGGCGTCGTTGACTATGACCGAGTACAATTTCAAGACATTCCAACATACTTGGAATGTCCAAGTGCATGGATCGCTTTCCGGATTTTCAAAAATTCATTAAAAATATTCTTCAAGAGATATGCAAATATATTCAACGGATTCTTGTTCAGGGCATGCTTGACTATGACTGTGTACAATTTCAAGACATTCCAAGATACTTTTGGGGTCTTTTTTGACAAAAAAGTTAAGTCACTGCCTAAGTGCATGGATCGCTTTCCTCATTTTCAGAAATTCATTAAAAATATTCCTTAAGCGATATGCAAATATTTTCAACGGATTCTTGTTCAGGGCGTCGTTGACTATGACTGAGTACAATTTCAAGACATTCCAACATACTTGGAATGTCCAAGTGCATGGATCGCTTTCCTGATTTTCAAAAGTTCATTAAAAATATTCTTCAAGAGATATGCAAATATATTCAACAGATTCTTGTTCAGGGCATGCTTGACTATGACTGTGTACAATTTCAAGACATTCCAAGATACCTTTGGGGTCTTTTTTGAATAAAAAGTTAAGTCACTGCCTAAGTGCACAGACTTTCATCATTTTCAAAAATTCATTAAAAATATTCCTTAAGAGATATGCAAATATTTTCAATTGATTCTTGTTCAGGGCGTCGTTGACTATGACTGAGTACAATTTCAAGACATTCCAACATACTTGGAATGTCCAAGTGCATGGATCGCTTTTCGGATTTTCAAAAATTCATTAAAAATATTCTTCAAGAGATATGCAAATATATTCAACGGATTCTTGTTCAGGGCATGCTTGACTATGACTGTGTACAATTTCAAGACATTCCAAGATACTTTTGGGGTCTTTTTTGACAAAAAAGTTAAATCACTGCCTAAGTGCATGGATCGCTTTCCTGATTTTCAAAAATTCATTAAAAATATTCCTTAAGCGATATGCAAATATTTTCAACGGATTCTTGTTCAGGGCGTCGTTGACTATGACTGAGTACAATTTCAAGACATTCCAACATACTTGGAATGTCCAAGTGCATGGATCGCTTTCCTGATTTTCAAAAGTTCATTAAAAATATTCTTCAAGAGATATGCAAATATATTCAACGGATTCTTGTTCAGGGCATGCTTGACTATGACTGTGTACAATTTCAAGACATTCCAAGATACCTTTGGGGTCTTTTTTGAATAAAAAGTTAAGTCACTGCCTAAGTGCACAGACTTTCATCATTTTCAAAAATTCATTAAAAATATTCCTTAAGAGATATGCAAATATTTTCAATGGATTCTTGTTCAGGGCGCCGTTGACTATGACCGAGTACAATTTCAAGACATTCCGACATACTTGGAATGTCCAAGTGCATGGATCGCTTTCCGGATTTTCAAAAATTCATTAAAAATATTCTTCAAGAGATATGCAAATATATTCAACGGATTCTTGTTCAGGGCATGCTTGACTATGACTGTGTACAATTTCAAGACATTCCAAGATACTTTTGGGGTCTTTTTTGACGAAAAAGTTAAGTCACTGCCTAAGTGCATGGATCGCTTTCCTGATTTTCAGAAATTCTTTAAAAATATTCCTTAAACGATATGCAAATATTTTCAACGGATTCTTGTTCAGGGCGTCGTTGACTATGACTGAGTACAATTTCAAGACATTCCAACATACTTGGAATGTCCAAGTGCATGGATCGCTTTCCTGATTTTCAAAAGTTCATTAAAAATATTCTTCAAGAGATATGCAAATATATTCAACGGATTCTTGTTCAGGGCATGCTTGACTATGACTGTGTACAATTTCAAGACATTCCAAGATACTTTTGGGGTCTTTTTTGAATAAAAAGTTAAGTCACTGCCTAAGTGCACAGACTTTCCTCATTTTCAAAAATTCATTTAAAATATTCCTTAAGAGATATGCAAATATTTTCAACGGATTCTTGTTCAGGGCGTCGTTGACTATGACTGAGTACAATTTCAAGACATTCCAACATACTTGGAATGTCCAAGTGCATGGATCGCTTTTCGGATTTTCAAAAATTCATTAAAAATATTCTTCAAGAGATATGCAAATATATTCAACGGATTCTTGTTCAGGGCATGCTTGACTATGACTGTGTACAATTTCAAGACATTCCAAGATACTTTTGGGGTCTTTTTTGACAAAAAAGTTAAGTCACTGCCTAAGTGCATGGATCGCTTTCCTGATTTTCAAAAATTCATTAAAAATATTCCTTAAGCGATATGCAAATATTTTCAACGGATTCTTGTTCAGGGCGTCGTTGACTATGACTGAGTACAATTTCAAGACATTCCAACATACTTGGAATGTCCAAGTGCATGGATCGCTTTCCTGATTTTCAAAAGTTCATTAAAAATATTCTTCAAGAGATATGCAAATATATTCAACGGATTCTTGTTCAGGGCATGCTTGACTATGACTGTGTACAATTTCAAGACATTCCAAGATACCTTTGGGGTCTTTTTTGAATAAAAAGTTAAGTCACTGCCTAAGTGCACAGACTTTCATCATTTTCAAAAATTCATTAAAAATATTCCTTAAGAGATATGCAAATATTTTCAATGGATTCTTGTTCAGGGCGTCGTTGACTATGACCGAGTACAATTTCAAGACATTCCAACATACTTGGAATGTCCAAGTGCATGGATCGCTTTCCGGATTTTCAAAAATTCATTAAAAATATTCTTCAAGAGATATGCAAATATATTCAACGGATTCTTGTTCAGGGCATGCTTGACTATGACTGTGTACAATTTCAAGACATTCCAAGATACTTTTGGGGTCTTTTTTGACGAAAAAGTTAAGTCACTGCCTAAGTGCATGGATCGCTTTCCTGATTTTCAGAAATTCTTTAAAAATATTCCTTAAACGATATGCAAATAATTTTAACGGATTCTTGTTCAGGGCGTCGTTGACTATGACTGAGTACAATTTCAAGACATTCCAACATACTTGGAATGTCCAAGTGCATGGATCGCTTTCCTGATTTTCAAAAGTTCATTAAAAATATTCTTCAAGAGATATGCAAATATATTCAACGGATTCTTGTTCAGGGCATGCTTGACTATGACTGTGTACAATTTCAAGACATTCCAAGATACTTTTGGGGTCTTTTTTGAATAAAAAGTTAAGTCACTGCCTAAGTGCACAGACTTTCCTCATTTTCAAAAATTCATTAAAAATATTCCTTAAGAGATATGCAAATATTTTCAATTGATTCTTGTTCAGGGCGTCGTTGACTATGACTGAGTACAATTTCAAGACATTCCAACATACTTGGAATGTCCAAGTGCATGGATCGCTTTTCGGATTTTCAAAAATTCATTAAAAATATTCTTCAAGAGATATGCAAATATATTCAACGGATTCTTGTTCAGGGCATGCTTGACTATGACTGTGTACAATTTCAAGACATTCCAAGATACTTTTGGGGTCTTTTTTGACGAAAAAGTTAAGTCACTGCCTAAGTGCATGGATCGCTTTCCTGATTTTCAAAAATTCATTAAAAATATTCCTTAAGCGATATGCAAATATTTTCAACGGATTCTTGTTCAGGGCGTCGTTGACTATGACTCAGTACAATTTCAAGACATTCCAACATACTTGGAATGTCCAAGTGCATGGATCGCTTTCCTGATTTTCAAAAGTTCATTAAAAATATTCTTCAAGAGATATGCAAATATATTCAACGGATTCTTGTTCAGGGCATGCTTGACTATGACTGTGTACAATTTCAAGACATTCCAAGATACTTTTGGGGTCTTTTTTGAATAAAAAGTTAAGTCACTGCCTAAGTGCACAGACTTTCCTCATTTTCAAAAATTCATTAAAAATATTCCTTAAGAGATATGCAAATATTTTCAATTGATTCTTGTTCAGGGCGTCGTTGACTATGACTGAGTACAATTTCAAGACATTCCAACATACTTGGAATGTCCAAGTGCATGGATCGCTTTTCGGATTTTCAAAAATTCATTAAAAATATTCTTCAAGAGATATGCAAATATATTCAACGGATTCTTGTTCAGGACATGCTTGACTATGACTGTGTACAATTTCAAGACATTCCAAGATACTTTTGGGGTCTTTTTTGACGAAAAAGTTAAGTCACTGCCTAAGTGCATGGATCGCTTTCCTGATTTTCAAAAATTCATTAAAAATATTCCTTAAGCGATATGCAAATATTTTCAACGGATTCTTGTTCAGGGCGTCGTTGACTATGACTGAGTACAATTTCAAGACATTCCAACATACTTGGAATGTCCAAGTGCATGGATCGCTTTCCTGATTTTCAAAAGTTCATTAAAAATATTCTTCAAGAGATATGCAAATATATTCAACGGATTCTTGTTCAGGGCATGCTTGACTATGACTGTGTACAATTTCAAGACATTCCAAGATACTTTTGGGGTCTTTTTTGAATAAAAAGTTAAGTCACTGCCTAAGTGCACAGACTTTCATCATTTTCAAAAATTCATTTAAAACATTCCTTAAGAGATATGCAAATATTTTCAATTGATTCTTGTTCAGGGCGTCGTTGACTATGACTGAGTACAATTTCAAGACATTCCAACATACTTGGAATGTCCAAGTGCATGGATCGCTTTTCGGATTTTCAAAAATTCATTAAAAATATTCTTCAAGAGATATGCAAATATATTCAACGGATTCTTGTTCAGGGCATGCTTGACTATGACTGTGTACAATTTCAAGACATTCCAAGATACTTTTGGGGTCTTTTTTGACAAAAAAGTTAAGTCACTGCCTAAGTGCATGGATCGCTTTCCTGATTTTCAAAAATTCATTAAAAATATTCCTTAAGCTATATGCAAATATTTTCAACGGATTCTTGTTCAGGGCGTCGTTGACTATGACTGAGTACAATTTCAAGACATTCCACCATACTTGGAATGTCCAAGTGCATGGATCGCTTTCCTGATTTTCAAAAGTTCATTAAAAATATTCTTCAAGAGATATGCAAATATATTCAACGGATTCTTGTTCAGGGCATGCTTGACTATGACTGTGTACAATTTCAAGACATTCCAAGATACTTTTGGGGTCTTTTTTGAATAAAAAGTTAAGTCACTGCCTAAGTGCACAGACTTTCCTCATTTTCAAAAATTCATTAAAAATATTCCTTAAGAGATATGCAAATATTTTCAATTGATTCTTGTTCAGGGCGTCGTTGACTATGACTGAGTACAATTTCAAGACATTCCAACATATTTGGAATGTCCAAGTGCATGGATTGCTTTTCGGATTTTCAAAAATTCATTAAAAATATTCTTCAAGAGATATGCAAATTTTTTCAACGGATTCTTGTTCAGGGCATGCTTGACTATGACTGTGTACAATTTCAAGACATTCCAAGATACTTTTGGGGTCTTTTTTGACAAAAAAGTTAAGTCACTGCCTAAGTGCATGGATCGCTTTCCTGATTTTCAAAAATTCATTAAAAATATTCCTTAAGCGATATGCAAATATTTTCAACGGATTCTTGTTCAGGGCGTCGTTGACTATGACTGAGTACAATTTCAAGACATTCCAACATACTTGGAATGTCCAAGTGCATGGATCGCTTTCCTGATTTTCAAAAGTTCATTAAAAATATTCTTCAAGAGATATGCAAATATATTCAACGGATTCTTGTTCAGGGCATGCTTGACTATGACTGTGTACAATTTCAAGACATTCCAAGATACTTTTGGGGTCTTTTTTGAATAAAAAGTTAAGTCACTGCCTAAGTGCACAGACTTTCCTCATTTTCAAAAATTCATTAAAAATATTCCTTAAGAGATATGCAAATATTTTCAATTGATTCTTGTTCAGGGCGTCGTTGACTATGACTGAGTACAATTTCAAGACATTCCAACATACTTGGAATGTCCAAGTGCATGGATCGCTTTTCGGATTTTCAAAAATTCATTAAAAATATTCTTCAAGAGATATGCAAATATATTCAACGGATTCTTGTTCAGGGCATGCTTGACTATGACTGTGTACAATTTCAAGACATTCCAATTTACTTTTGGGGTTTTTTTTGAAAAAAAAGTCAAGTCACTAAGTGCATCAGGGCAAATGGATCGTTTCCTTCGTCTCACCTGATATCCTGCTGTGTGATCCACGGTGTCCAAACGTTTGTTTCCAGCGACTGGACGACATGGATGAACTCCTGCAGCTTTAATTCTTTAAAAACAACCCAAAAACATCAAAAGTTAAGTCACTGCCTAAGTGCATGGATCGCTTTCCTGATTTTCAAAAATTCATTAAAAATATTCCTCAAGAGATATGCAAATATATTCAACGGATTCTTGTTCAGGGCATGCTTGACTATGACTGTGTACAATTTCAAGACATTCCAAGATACTTTTGGGGTCTTTTTTGACGAAAAAGTTAAGTCACTGCCTAAGTGCATGGATCGCTTTCCTGATTTTCAAAAATTCATTAAAAATATTCCTTAAGCGATATGCAAATATTTTCAACGGATTCTTGTTCAGGGCGTCGTTGACTATGACTGAGTACAATTTCAAGACATTCCAACATACTTGGAATGTCCAAGTGCATGGATCGCTTTCCGGATTTTCAAAAATTCATTAAAAATATTCTTCAAGCGATATGCAAATATATTCAACGGATTCTTATTCAGGGCATGCTTGACTATGACTGTGTACAATTTCAAGACATTCCAATTTACTTTTGGGTTTTTTTTTGAAAAAAAAGTCAAGTCACTAAGTGCATCAGGGCAAATGGATCGTTTCCTTCGTCTCACCTGATATCCTGCTGTGTGATCCACGGTGTCCAAACGTTTGTTTCCAGCGACTGGGCGACATGGATGAACTCCTGCAGCTTTAATGCTTTAAAAACAAACCAAAAACATCAAAAGTTAAGTCACTGCCTAAGTGCATGGATCGCTTTCCTAATTTTCAAAAATTCATTAAAAATATTCCTTAAGAGATATGCAAATATTTTCAATTGATTCTTGTTCAGGGCGTCGTTGACTATGACTGAGTACAATTTCAAGACATTCCAACATACTTGGAATGTCCAAGTGCATGGATCGCTTTTCGGATTTTCAAAAATTCATTAAAAATATTCTTCAAGAGATATGCAAATATATTCAACGGATTCTTGTTCAGGGCATGCTTGACTATGACTGTGTACAATTTCAAGACATTCCAATTTACTTTTGGGGTTTTTTTTGAAAAAAAAGTCAAGTCACTAAGTGCATCAGGGCAAATGGATCGTTTCCTTCGTCTCACCTGATATCCTGCTGTGTGATCCACGGTGTCCAAACGTTTGTTTCCAGCGACTGGACGACATGGATGAACTCCTGCAGCTTTAATTCTTTAAAAACAACCCAAAAACATCAAAAGTTAAGTCACTGCCTAAGTGCATGGATCGCTTTCCTAATTTTCAAAAATTCATTAAAAATATTCCTCAAGAGATATGCAAATATATTCAACGGATTCTTGTTCAGGGCATGCTTGACTATGACTGTGTACAATTTCAAGACATTCCAAGATACTTTTGGGGTCTTTTTTGACGAAAAAGTTAAGTCACTGCCTAAGTGCATGGATCGCTTTCCTGATTTTCAAAAATTCATTAAAAATATTCCTTAAGCGATATGCAAATATTTTCAACGGATTCTTGTTCAGGGCGTCGTTGACTATGACTGAGTACAATTTCAAGACATTCCAACATACTTGGAATGTCCAAGTGCATGGATCGCTTTCCGGATTTTCAAAAATTCATTAAAAATATTCTTCAAGCGATATGCAAATATATTCAACGGATTCTTATTCAGGGCATGCTTGACTATGACTGTGTACAATTTCAAGACATTCCAATTTACTTTTGGGGTTTTTTTTGAAAAAAAAGTCAAGTCACTAAGTGCATCAGGGCAAATGGATCGTTTCCTTCGTCTCACCTGATATCCTGCTGTGTGATCCACGGTGTCCAAACGTTTGTTTCCAGCGACTGGGCGACATGGATGAACTCCTGCAGCTTTAATGCTTTAAAAACAAACCAAAAACATCAAAAGTTAAGTCACTGCCTAAGTGCATGGATCGCTTTCCTAATTTTCAAAAATTCATTAAAAATATTCCTTAAGAGATATGCAAATATTTTCAATTGATTCTTGTTCAGGGCGTCGTTGACTATGACTGAGTACAATTTCAAGACATTCCAACATACTTGGAATGTCCAAGTGCATGGATCGCTTTTCGGATTTTCAAAAATTCATTAAAAATATTCTTCAAGAGATATGCAAATATATTCAACGGATTCTTGTTCAGGGCATGCTTGACTATGACTGTGTACAATTTCAAGACATTCCAGGATACTTTTGGGGTCTTTTTTGAATAAAAAGTTAAGTCACTGCCTAAGTGCATGGATCGCTTTCCTGATTTTCAAAAAATTCATTAAAAATATTCCTTAAGCGATATGCAAATATTTTCAACGGATTCTTGTTCAGGGCGTCGTTGACTATGACTGAGTACAATTTCAAAACATTTCAACATACTTGGAATGTCCAAGTGCATGGATCGCTTTCCTGATTTTCAAAAGTTCATTAAAAATATTCTTCAAGAGATATGCAAATATATTCAACGGATTCTTGTTCAGGGCATGCTTGACTATGACTGTGTACAATTTCAAGACATTCCAAGATACTTTTGGGGTCTTTTTTGAATAAAAAGTTAAGTCACTGCCTAAGTGCACAGACTTTCATCATTTTCAAAAATTCATTAAAAATATTCCTTAAGAGATATGCAAATATTTTCAATTGATTCTTGTTCAGGGCGTCGTTGACTATGACTGAGTACAATTTCAAGACATTCCAACATACTTGGAATGTCCAAGTGCATGGATCGCTTTTCGGATTTTCAAAAATTCATTAAAAATATTCTTCAAGAGATATGCAAATATATTCAACGGATTCTTGTTCAGGGCATGCTTGACTATGACTGTGTACAATTTCAAGACATTCCAATTTACTTTTGGGGTTTTTTTTGAAAAAAAAGTCAAGTCACTAAGTGCATCAGGGCAAATGGATCGTTTCCTTCGTCTCACCTGATATCCTGCTGTGTGATCCACGGTGTCCAAACGTTTGTTTCCAGCGACTGGGCGACATGGATGAACTCCTGCAGCTTTAATGCTTTAAAAACAAACCAAAAACATCAAAAGTTAAGTCACTGCCCAAGTGCATGGATCGCTTTCCTAATTTTCAAAAATTCATTAAAAATATTCCTTAAGAGATATGCAAATATTTTCAATTGATTCTTGTTCAGGGCGTCGTTGACTATGACTGAGTACAATTTCAAGACATTCCAACATACTTGGAATGTCCAAGTGCATGGATCGCTTTTCGGATTTTCAAAAATTCATTAAAAATATTCTTCAAGAGATATGCAAATATATTCAACGGATTCTTGTTCAGGGCATGCTTGACTATGACTGTGTACAATTTCAAGACATTCCAATTTACTTTTGGGGTTTTTTTTGAAAAAAAAGTCAAGTCACTAAGTGCATCAGGGCAAATGGATCGTTTCCTTCGTCTCACCTGATATCCTGCTGTGTGATCCACGGTGTCCAAACGTTTGTTTCCAGCGACTGGACGACATGGATGAACTCCTGCAGCTTTAATTCTTTAAAAACAACCCAAAAACATCAAAAGTTAAGTCACTGCCTAAGTGCATGGATCGCTTTCCTGATTTTCAAAAATTCATTAAAAATATTCCTCAAGAGATATGCAAATATATTCAACGGATTCTTGTTCAGGGCATGCTTGACTATGACTGTGTACAATTTCAAGACATTCCAAGATACTTTTGGGGTCTTTTTTGACGAAAAAGTTAAGTCACTGCCTAAGTGCATGGATCGCTTTCCTGATTTTCAAAAATTCATTAAAAATATTCCTCAAGAGATATGCAAATATTTTCAACGGATTCTTGTTCAGGGCGTCGTTGACTATGACTGAGTACAATTTCAAGACATTCCAACATACTTGGAATGTCCAAGTGCATGGATCGCTTTCCGGATTTTCAAAAATTCATTAAAAATATTCTTCAAGCGATATGCAAATATATTCAACGGATTCTTATTCAGGGCATGCTTGACTATGACTGTGTACAATTTCAAGACATTCCAATTTACTTTTGGGGTTTTTTTTGAAAAAAAAGTCAAGTCACTAAGTGCATCAGGGCAAATGGATCGTTTCCTTCGTCTCACCTGATATCCTGCTGTGTGATCCACGGTGTCCAAACGTTTGTTTCCAGCGACTGGGCGACATGGATGAACTCCTGCAGCTTTAATGCTTTAAAAACAAACCAAAAACATCAAAAGTTAAGTCACTGCCTAAGTGCATGGATCGCTTTCCTAATTTTCAAAAATTCATTAAAAATATTCCTTAAGAGATATGCAAATATTTTCAATTGATTCTTGTTCAGGGCGTCGTTGACTATGACTGAGTACAATTTCAAGACATTCCAACATACTTGGAATGTCCAAGTGCATGGATCGCTTTTCGGATTTTCAAAAATTCATTAAAAATATTCTTCAAGAGATATGCAAATATATTCAATGGATTCTTGTTCAGGGCATGCTTGACTATGACTGTGTACAATTTCAAGACATTCCAGGATACTTTTGGGGTCTTTTTTGAATAAAAAGTTAAGTCACTGCCTAAGTGCATGGATCGCTTTCCTGATTTTCAAAAAATTCATTAAAAATATTCCTTAAGCGATATGCAAATATTTTCAACGGATTCTTGTTCAGGGCGTCGTTGACTATGACTGAGTACAATTTCAAGACATTCCAACATACTTGGAATGTCCAAGTGCATGGATCGCTTTCCTGATTTTCAAAAGTTCATTAAAAATATTCTTCAAGAGATATGCAAATATATTCAACGGATTCTTGTTCAGGGCATGCTTGACTATGACTGTGTACAATTTCAAGACATTCCAAGATACTTTTGGGGTCTTTTTTGAATAAAAAGTTAAGTCACTGCCTAAGTGCACAGACTTTCCTCATTTTCAAAAATTCATTAAAAATATTCCTTAAGAGATATGCAAATATTTTCAATTGATTCTTGTTCAGGGCGTCGTTGACTATGACTGAGTACAATTTCAAGACATTCCAACATACTTGGAATGTCCAAGTGCATGGATCGCTTTTCGGATTTTCAAAAATTCATTAAAAATATTCTTCAAGAGATATGCAAATATATTCAACGGATTCTTGTTCAGGGCATGCTTGACTATGACTGTGTACAATTTCAAGACATTCCAAGATACTTTTGGGGTCTTTTTTGACAAAAAAGTTAAGTCACTGCCTAAGTGCATGGATCGCTTTCCTGATTTTCAAAAATTCATTAAAAATATTCCTTAAGCTATATGCAAATATTTTCAACGGATTCTTGTTCAGGGCGTCGTTGACTATGACTGAGTACAATTTCAAGACATTCCAACATACTTGGAATGTCCAAGTGCATGGATCGCTTTCCTGATTTTCAAAATTTCATTAAAAATATTCTTCAAGAGATATGCAAATATATTCAACGGATTCTTGTTCAGGGCATGCTTGACTATGACTGTGTACAATTTCAAGACATTCCAAGATACTTTTGGGGTCTTTTTTGAATAAAAAGTTAAGTCACTGCCTAAGTGCACAGACTTTCCTCATTTTCAAAAATTCATTAAAAATATTCCTTAAGAGATATGCAAATATTTTCAATTGATTCTTGTTCAGGGCGTCGTTGACTATGACTGAGTACAATTTCAAGACATTCCAACATACTTGGAATGTCCAAGTGCATGGATTGCTTTTCGGATTTTCAAAAATTCATTAAAAATATTCTTCAAGAGATATGCAAATATATTCAACGGATTCTTGTTCAGGGCATGCTTGACTATGACTGTGTACAATTTCAAGACATTCCAAGATACTTTTGGGGTCTTTTTTGACAAAAAAGTTAAGTCACTGCCTAAGTGCATGGATCGCTTTCCTGATTTTCAAAAATTCATTAAAAATATTCCTTAATCGATATGCAAATATTTTCAACGGATTCTTGTTCAGGGCGTCGTTGACTATGACTGAGTACAATTTCAAGACATTCCAACATACTTGGAATGTCCAAGTGCATGGATCGCTTTCCTGATTTTCAAAAGTTCATTAAAAATATTCTTCAAGAGATATGCAAATATATTCAACGGATTCTTGTTCAGGGCATGCTTGACTATGACTGTGTACAATTTCAAGACATTCCAAGATACTTTTGGGGTCTTTTTTGAATAAAAAGTTAAGTCACTGCCTAAGTGCACAGACTTTCCTCATTTTCAAAAATTCATTAAAAATATTCCTTAAGAGATATGCAAATATTTTCAATTGATTCTTGTTCAGGGCGTCGTTGACTATGACTGAGTACAATTTCAAGACATTCCAACATACTTGGAATGTCCAAGTGCATGGATCGCTTTTCGGATTTTCAAAAATTCATTAAAAATATTCTTCAAGAGATATGCAAATATATTCAACGGATTCTTGTTCAGGGCATTCTTGACTATGACTGTGTACAATTTCAAGACATTCCAATTTACTTTTGGGGTTTTTTTTGAAAAAAAAGTCAAGTCACTAAGTGCATCAGGGCAAATGGATCGTTTCCTTCGTCTCACCTGATATCCTGCTGTGTGATCCACGGTGTCCAAACGTTTGTTTCCAGCGACTGGACGACATGGATGAACTCCTGCAGCTTTAATTCTTTAAAAACAACCCAAAAACATCAAAAGTTAAGTCACTGCCTAAGTGCATGGACCGCTTTCCTGATTTTCAAAAATTCATTAAAAATATTCCTCAAGAGATATGCAAATATATTCAACGGATTCTTGTTCAGGGCATGCTTGACTATGACTGTGTACAATTTCAAGACATTCCAAGATACTTTTGGGTTCTTTTTTGACGAAAAAGTTAAGTCACTGCCTAAGTGCATGGATCGCTTTCCTGATTTTCAAAAATTCATTAAAAATATTCCTTAAGCGATATGCAAATATTTTCAACGGATTCTTGTTCAGGGCGTCGTTGACTATGACTGAGTACAATTTCAAGACATTCCAACATACTTGGAATGTCCAAGTGCATGGATCGCTTTCCGGATTTTCAAAAATTCATTAAAAATATTCTTCAAGCGATATGCAAATATATTTAACGGATTCTTATTCAGGGCATGCTTGACTATGACTGTGTACAATTTCAAGACATTCCAATTTACTTTTGGGGTTTTTTTTGAAAAAAAAGTCAAGTCACTAAGTGCATCAGGGCAAATGGATCGTTTCCTTCGTCTCACCTGATATCCTGCTGTGTGATCCACGGTGTCCAAACGTTTGTTTCCAGCGACTGGGCGACATGGATGAACTCCTGCAGCTTTAATGCTTTAAAAACAAACCAAAAACATCAAAAGTTAAGTCACTGCCTAAGTGCATGGATCGCTTTCCTAATTTTCAAAAATTCATTAAAAATATTCCTTAAGAGATATGCAAATATTTTCAATTGATTCTTGTTCAGGGCGTCGTTGACTATGACTGAGTACAATTTCAAGACATTCCAACATACTTGGAATGTCCAAGTGCATGGATCGCTTTTCGGATTTTCAAAAATTCATTAAAAATATTCTTCAAGAGATATGCAAATATATTCAACGGATTCTTGTTCAGGGCATGCTTGACTATGACTGTGTACAATTTCAAGACATTCCAGGATACTTTTGGGGTCTTTTTTGAATAAAAAGTTAAGTCACTGCCTAAGTGCATGGATCGCTTTCCTGATTTTCAAAAATTCATTAAAAATATTCCTTAAGCGATATGCAAATATTTTCAACGGATTCTTGTTCAGGGCGTCGTTGACTATGACTGAGTACAATTTCAAAACATTCCAACATACTTGGAATGTCCAAGTGCATGGATCGCTTTCCTGATTTTCAAAAGTTCATTAAAAATATTCTTCAAGAGATATGCAAATATATTCAACGGATTCTTGTTCAGGGCATGCTTGACTATGACTGTGTACAATTTCAAGACATTCCAAGATACTTTTGGGGTCTTTTTTGAATAAAAAGTTAAGTCACTGCCTAAGTGCACAGACTTTCCTCATTTTCAAAAATTCATTAAAAATATTCCTTAAGAGATATGCAAATATTTTCAATTGATTCTTGTTCAGGGCGTCGTTGACTATGACTGAGTACAATTTCAAGACATTCCAACATACTTGGAATGTCCAAGTGCATGGATCGCTTTTCGGATTTTCAAAAATT
Source organism: Microchirus variegatus (assembly GCF_963457635.1). Classification (NCBI taxonomy): domain Eukaryota; kingdom Metazoa; phylum Chordata; class Actinopteri; order Pleuronectiformes; family Soleidae; genus Microchirus; species Microchirus variegatus. The sequence goes on from NW_028154766.1 coordinate 461,519, forward strand.
CATTAAAAATATTCTTCAAGAGATATGCAAATATATTCAACGGATTCTTGTTCAGGGCATGCTTGACTATGACTGTGTACAATTTCAAGACATTCCAAGATACTTTTGGGGTCTTTTTTGACAAAAAAGTTAAGTCACTGCCTAAGTGCATGGATCGCTTTCCTGATTTTCAAAAATTCATTAAAAATATTCCTTAAGCGATATGCAAATATTTTCAACGGATTCTTGTTCAGGGCGTCGTTGACTATGACTGAGTACAATTTCAAGACATTCCAACATACTTGGAATGTCCAAGTGCATGGATCGCTTTCCTGATTTTCAAAAGTTCATTAAAAATATTCTTCAAGAGATATGCAAATATATTCAACGGATTCTTGTTCAGGGCATGCTTGACTATGACTGTGTACAATTTCAAGACATTCCAAGATACCTTTGGGGTCTTTTTTGGATAAAAAGTTAAGTCACTGCCTAAGTGCACAGACTTTCATCATTTTCAAAAATTCATTAAAAATATTCCTTAAGAGATATGCAAATATTTTCAATGGATTCTTGTTCAGGGCGTCGTTGACTATGACCGAGTACAATTTCAAGACATTCCAACATACTTGGAATGTCCAAGTGCATGGATCGCTTTTCGGATTTTCAAAAATTCATTAAAAATATTCTTCAAGAGATATGCAAATATATTCAACGGATTCTTGTTCAGGGCATGCTTGACTATGACTGTGTACAATTTCAAGACATTCCAAGACACTTTTGGGGTCTTTTTTGACGAAAAAGTTAAGTCACTGCCTAAGTGCATGGATCGCTTTCCTGATTTTCAGAAATTCTTTAAAAATATTCCTTAAACGATATGCAAATATTTTCAACGGATTCTTGTTCAGGGCGTCGTTGACTATGACTGAGTACAATTTCAAGACATTCCAACATACTTGGAATGTCCAAGTGCATGGATCGCTTTCCTGATTTTCAAAAGTTCATTAAAAATATTCTTCAAGAGATATGCAAATATATTCAACGGATTCTTGTTCAGGGCATGCTTGACTATGACTGTGTACAATTTCAAGACATTCCAAGATACTTTTGGGGTCTTTTTTGAATAAAAAGTTAAGTCACTGCCTAAGTGCACAGACTTTCCTCATTTTCAAAAATTCATTAAAAATATTCCTTAAGAGATATGCAAATATTTTCAATTGATTCTTGTTCAGGGCATGCTTGACTATGACTGAGCACAATTTCAAGACATTCCAACATACTTGGAATGTCCAAGTGCATGGATCGCTTTCCTGATTTTCAAAAGTTCATTAAAAATATTCTTCAAGAGATATGCAAATATATTCAACGGATTCTTGTTCAGGGCATGCTTGACTATGACTGTGTACAATTTCAAGACATTCCAAGATACCTTTGGGGTCTTTTTTGAATAAAAAGTTAAGTCACTGCCTAAGTGCACAGACTTTCATCATTTTCAAAAATTCATTAAAAATATTCCTTAAGAGATATGCAAATATTTTCAATGGATTCTTGTTCAGGGCGTCGTTGACTATGACCGAGTACAATTTCAAGACATTCCAACATACTTGGAATGTCCAAGTGCATGGATCGCTTTCCGGATTTTCAAAAATTCATTAAAAATATTCTTCAAGAGATATGCAAATATATTCAACGGATTCTTGTTCAGGGCATGCTTGACTATGACTGTGTACAATTTCAAGACATTCCAAGATACTTTTGGGGCCTTTTTTGACGAAAAAGTTAAGTCACTGCCTAAGTGCATGGATCGCTTTCCTGAATTTCAGAAATTCTTTAAAAATATTCCTTAAACGATATGCAAATATTTTCAACGGATTCTTGTTCAGGGCGTCGTTGACTATGACTGAGTACAATTTCAAGACATTCCAACATACTTGGAATGTCCAAGTGCATGGATCGCTTTCCTGATTTTCAAAAGTTCATTAAAAATATTCTTCAAGAGATATGCAAATATATTCAACGGATTCTTGTTCAGGGCATGCTTGACTATGACTGTGTACAATTTCAAGACATTCCAAGATACTTTTGGGGTCTTTTTTGAATAAAAAGTTAAGTCACTGCCTAAGTGCACAGACTTTCCTCATTTTCAAAAATTCATTAAAAATATTCCTTAAGAGATATGCAAATATTTTCAATTGATTCTTGTTCAGGGCGTCGTTGACTATGACTGAGTACAATTTCAAGACATTCCAACATACTTGGAATGTCCAAGTGCATGGATCGCTTTTCGGATTTTCAAAAATTCATTAAAAATATTCTTCAAGAGATATGCAAATATATTCAACGGATTCTTGTTCAGGGCATGCTTGACTATGACTGTGTACAATTTCAAGACATTCCAAGATACTTTTGGGGTCTTTTTTGACGAAAAAGTTAAGTCACTGCCTAAGTGCATGGATCGCTTTCCTGATTTTCAAAAATTCATTAAAAATATTCCTTAAGCGATATGCAAATATTTTCAACGGATTCTTGTTCAGGGCGTCGTTGACTATGACTGAGTACAATTTCAAGACATTCCAACATACTTGGAATGTCCAAGTGCATGGATCGCTTTCCTGATTTTCAAAAGTTCATTAAAAATATTCTTCAAGAGATATGCAAATATATTCAACGGATTCTTGTTCAGGGCATGCTTGACTATGACTGTGTACAATTTCAAGACATTCCAAGATACTTTTGGGGTCTTTTTTGAATAAAAAGTTAAGTCACTGCCTAAGTGCACAGACTTTCATCATTTTCAAAAATTCATTAAAAATATTCCTTAAGAGATATGCAAATATTTTCAATTGATTCTTGTTCAGGGCATGCTTGACTATGACTGAGTACAATTTCAAGACATTCCAACATACTTGGAATGTCCAAGTGCATGGATCGCTTTCCTGATTTTCAAAAGTTCATTAAAAATATTCTTCAAGAGATATGCAAATATATTCAACGGATTCTTGTTCAGGGCATGCTTGACTATGACTGTGTACAATTTCAAGACATTCCAAGATACCTTTGGGGTCTTTTTTGAATAAAAAGTTAAGTCACTGCCTAAGTGCACAGACTTTCATCATTTTCAAAAATTCATTAAAAATATTCCTTAAGAGATATGCAAATATTTTCAATGGATTCTTGTTCAGGGCGTCGTTGACTATGACCGAGTACAATTTCAAGACATTCCAACATACTTGGAATGTCCAAGTGCATGGATCGCTTTCCGGATTTTCAAAAATTCATTAAAAATATTCTTCAAGAGATATGCAAATATATTCAACGGATTCTTGTTCAGGGCATGCTTGACTATGACTGTGTACAATTTCAAGACATTCCAAGATACTTTTGGGGCCTTTTTTGACGAAAAAGTTAAGTCACTGCCTAAGTGCATGGATCGCTTTCCTGAATTTCAGAAATTCTTTAAAAATATTCCTTAAACGATATGCAAATATTTTCAACGGATTCTTGTTCAGGGCGTCGTTGACTATGACTGAGTACAATTTCAAGACATTCCAACATACTTGGAATGTCCAAGTGCATGGATCGCTTTCCTGATTTTCAAAAGTTCATTAAAAATATTCTTCAAGAGATATGCAAATATATTCAACGGATTCTTGTTCAGGGCATGCTTGACTATGACTGTGTACAATTTCAAGACATTCCAAGATACTTTTGGGGTCTTTTTTGAATAAAAAGTTAAGTCACTGCCTAAGTGCACAGACTTTCCTCATTTTCAAAAATTCATTAAAAATATTCCTTAAGAGATATGCAAATATTTTCAATTGATTCTTGTTCAGGGCGTCGTTGACTATGACTGAGTACAATTTCAAGACATTCCAACATACTTGGAATGTCCAAGTGCATGGATCGCTTTTCGGATTTTCAAAAATTCATTAAAAATATTCTTCAAGAGATATGCAAATATATTCAACGGATTCTTGTTCAGGGCATGCTTGACTATGACTGTGTACAATTTCAAGACATTCCAAGATACTTTTGGGGTCTTTTTTGACGAAAAAGTTAAGTCACTGCCTAAGTGCATGGATCGCTTTCCTGATTTTCAAAAATTCATTAAAAATATTCCTTAAGCGATATGCAAATATTTTCAACGGATTCTTGTTCAGGGCGTCGTTGACTATGACTGAGTACAATTTCAAGACATTCCAACATACTTGGAATGTCCAAGTGCATGGATCGCTTTCCTGATTTTCAAAAGTTCATTAAAAATATTCTTCAAGAGATATGCAAATATATTCAACGGATTCTTGTTCAGGGCATGCTTGACTATGACTGTGTACAATTTCAAGACATTCCAAGATACTTTTGGGGTCTTTTTTGAATAAAAAGTTAAGTCACTGCCTAAGTGCACAGACTTTCATCATTTTCAAAAATTCATTAAAAATATTCCTTAAGAGATATGCAAATATTTTCAATTGATTCTTGTTCAGGGCGTCGTTGACTATGACTGAGTACAATTTCAAGACATTCCAACATACTTGGAATGTCCAAGTGCATGGATCGCTTTTCGGATTTTCAAAAATTCATTAAAAATATTCTTCAAGAGATATGCAAATATATTCAACAGATTCTTGTTCAGGGCATGCTTGACTATGACTGTGTACAATTTCAAGACATTCCAAGATACTTTTGGGGTCTTTTTTGACAAAAAAGTTAAGTCACTGCCTAAGTGCATGGATCGCTTTCCTGATTTTCAAAAATTCATTAAAAATATTCCTTAAGCGATATGCAAATATTTTCAACGGATTCTTGTTCAGGGCATGCTTGACTATGACTGTGTACAATTTCAAGACATTCCAAGATACTTTTGGGGTCTTTTTTGACGAAAAAGTTAAGTCACTGCCTAAGTGCATGGATCGCTTTCCTGATTTTCAGAAATTCTTTAAAAATATTCCTTAAACGATATGCAAATATTTTCAACGGATTCTTGTTCAGGGCGTCGTTGACTATGACTGAGTACAATTTCAAGACATTCCAACATACTTGGAATGTCCAAGTGCATGGATCGCTTTCCTGATTTTCAAAAGTTCATTAAAAATATTCTTCAAGAGATATGCAAATATATTCAACGGATTCTTGTTCAGGGCATGCTTGACTATGACTGTGTACAATTTCAAGACATTCCAAGATACTTTTGGGGTCTTTTTTGAATAAAAAGTTAAGTCACTGCCTAAGTGCACAGACTTTCCTCATTTTCAAAAATTCATTAAAAATATTCCTTAAGAGATATGCAAATATTTTCAATTGATTCTTGTTCAGGGCGTCGTTGACTATGACTGAGTACAATTTCAAGACATTCCAACATACTTGGAATGTCCAAGTGCATGGATCGCTTTTCGGATTTTCAAAAATTCATTAAAAATATTCTTCAAGAGATGTGCAAATATATTCAACGGATTCTTGTTCAGGGCATGCTTGACTATGACTGTGTACAATTTCAAGACATTCCAAGATACCTTTGGGGTCTTTTTTGAATAAAAAGTTAAGTCACTGCCTAAGTGCATGGATCGCTTTCCTGATTTTCAAAAATTCATTAAAAATATTCCTTAAGCGATATGCAAATATTTTCAACGGATTCTTGTTCAGGGCGTCGTTGACTATGACTGAGTACAATTTCAAGACATTCCAACATACTTGGAATGTCCAAGTGCATGGATCGCTTTCCTGATTTTCAAAAGTTCATTAAAAATATTCTTCAAGAGATATGCAAATATATTCAACGGATTCTTGTTCAGGGCATGCTTGACTATGACTGTGTACAATTTCAAGACATTCCAAGATACTTTTGGGGTCTTTTTTGACAAAAAAGTTAAGTCACTGCCTAAGTGCATGGATCGCTTTCCTGATTTTCAGAAATTCTTTAAAAATATTCCTTAAGCGATATGCAAATATTTTCAACGGATTCTTGTTCAGGGCGTCGTTGACTATGACTGAGTACAATTTCAAGACATTCCAACATACTTGGAATGTCCAAGTGCATGGATCGCTTTCCTGATTTTCAAAAGTTCATTAAAAATATTCTTCAAGAGATATGCAAATATATTCAACGGATTCTTGTCCAGGGCATGCTTGACTATGACTGTGTACAATTTCAAGACATTCCAAGATACTTTTGTGGTCTTTTTTGAATAAAAAGTTAAGTCACTGCCTAAGTGCACAGACTTTCCTCATTTTCAAAAATTCATTAAAAATATTCCTTAAGAGATATGCAAATATTTTCAATTGATTCTTGTTCAGGGCGTCGTTGACTATGACTGAGTACAATTTCAAGACATTCCAACATACTTGGAATGTCCAAGTGCATGGATCGCTTTTCGGATTTTCAAAAATTCATTCAAAATATTCTTCAAGAGATATGCAAATATATTCAACGGATTCTTGTTCAGGGCATGCTTGACTATGACTGTGTACAATTTCAAGACATTCCAAGATACTTTTGGGGTCTTTTTTGACAAAAAAGTTAAGTCACTGCCTAAGTGCATGGATCGCTTTCCTGATTTTCAAAAATTCATTAAAAATATTCCTTAAGCGATATGCAAATATTTTCAACGGATTCTTGTTCAGGGCGTCGTTGACTATGACTGAGTACAATTTCAAGACATTCCAACATACTTGGAATGTCCAAGTGCATGGATCGCTTTCCTGATTTTCAAAAGTTCTTTAAAAATATTCTTCAAGAGATATGCAAATATATTCAACGGATTCTTGTTCAGGGCATGCTTGACTATGACTGTGTACAATTTCAAGACATTCCAAGATACCTTTGGGGTCTTTTTTGAATAAAAAGTTAAGTCACTGCCTCAGTGCACAGACTTTCATCATTTTCAAAAATTCATTAAAAATATTCCTTAAGAGATATGCAAATATTTTCAATTGATTCTTGTTCAGGGCGTCGTTGACTATGACTGAGTACAATTTCAAGACATTCCAACATACTTGGAATGCCCAAGTGCATGGATCGCTTTCCGGATTTTCAAAAATTCATTAAAAATATTCTTCAAGAGATATGCAAATATATTCAACGGATTCTTGTTCAGGGCATTCTTGACTATGACTGTGTACAATTTCAAGACATTCCAAGATACTTTTGGGGTCTTTTTTGACGAAAAAGTTAAGTCACTGCCTAAGTGCATGGATCGCTTTCCTGATTTTCAGAAATTCTTTAAAAATATTCCTTAAACGATATGCAAATATTTTCAACGGATTCTTGTTCAGGGCGTCGTTGACTATGACTGAGTACAATTTCAAGACATTCCAACATACTTGGAATGTCCAAGTGCATGGATCGCTTTCCTGATTTTCAAAAGTTCATTAAAAATATTCTTCAAGAGATATGCAAATATATTCAACGGATTCTTGTCCAGGGCATGCTTGACTATGACTGTGTACAATTTCAAGACATTCCAAGATACTTTTGGGGTCTTTTTTGAATAAAAAGTTAAGTCACTGCCTAAGTGCACAGACTTTCCTCATTTTCAAAAATTCATTAAAAATATTCCTTAAGAGATATGCGAATATTTTCAATTGATTCTTGTTCAGGGCGTCGTTGACTATGACTGAGTACAATTTCAAGACATTCCAACATACTTGGAATGTCCAAGTGCATGGATCGCTTTTCGGATTTTCAAAAATTCATTTAAAATATTCTTCAAGAGATATGCAAATATATTCAACGGATTCTTGTTCAGGGCATGCTTGACTATGACTGTGTACAATTTCAAGACATTCCAAGATACTTTTGGGGTCTTTTTTGACAAAAAAGTTAAGTCACTGCCTAAGTGCATGGATCGCTTTCCTGATTTTCAAAAATTCATTAAAAATATTCCTTAAGCGATATGCAAATATTTTCAACGGATTCTTGTTCAGGGCGTCGTTGACTATGACTGAGTACAATTTCAAGACATTCCAACATACTTGGAATGTCCAAGTGCATGGATCGCTTTCCTGATTTTCAAAAGTTCATTAAAAATATTCTTCAAGAGATATGCAAATATATTCAACGGATTCTTGTTCAGGGCATGCTTGACTATGACTGTGTACAATTTCAAGACATTCCAAGATACCTTTGGGGTCTTTTTTGAATAAAAAGTTAAGTCACTGCCTAAGTGCACAGACTTTCATCATTTTCAAAAATTCATTAAAAATATTCCTTAAGAGATATGCAAATATTTTCAATTGATTCTTGTTCAGGGCGTCGTTGACTATGACTGAGTACAATTTCAAGACATTCCAACATACTTGGAATGTCCAAGTGCATGGATCACTTTTCGGATTTTCAAAAATTCATTAAAAATATTCTTCAAGAGATATGCAAATATATTCAACGGATTCTTGTTCAGGGCATGCTTGACTATGACTGTGTACAATTTCAAGACATTCCAAGATACTTTTGGGGTCTTTTTTGACGAAAAAGTTAAGTCACTGCCTAAGTGCATGGATCGCTTTCCTGATTTTCAGAAATTCTTTAAAAATATTCCTTAAGCGATATGCAAATATTTTCAACGGATTCTTGTTCAGGGCGTCGTTGACTATGACTGAGTACAATTTCAAGACATTCCAACATACTTGGAATGTCCAAGTGCATGGATCGCTTTCCTGATTTTCAAAAGTTCATTAAAAATATTCTTCAAGAGATATGCAAATATATTCAACGGATTCTTGTTCAGGGCATGCTTGACTATGACTGTGTACAATTTCAAGACATTCCAAGATACTTTTGGGGTCTTTTTTGAATAAAAAGTTAAGTCACTGCCTAAGTGCACAGACTTTCCTCATTTTCAAAAATTCATTAAAAATATTCCTTAAGAGATATGCAAATATTTTCAATTGATTCTTGTTCAGGGCATGCTTGACTATGACTGAGTACAATTTCAAGACATTCCAACATACTTGGAATGTCCAAGTGCATGGATCGCTTTCCTGATTTTCAAAAGTTCATTAAAAATATTCTTCAAGAGATATGCAAATATATTCAACGGATTCTTGTTCAGGGCATGCTTGACTATGACTGTGTACAATTTCAAGACATTCCAAGATACCTTTGGGGTCTTTTTTGAATAAAAAGTTAAGTCACTGCCTAAGTGCACAGACTTTCATCATTTTCAAAAATTCATTAAAAATATTCCTTAAGAGATATGCAAATATTTTCAATGGATTCTTGTTCAGGGCGTCGTTGACTATGACCGAGTACAATTTCAAGACATTCCAACATACTTGGAATGTCCAAGTGCATGGATCGCTTTCCGGATTTTCAAAAATTCATTAAAAATATTCTTCAAGAGATATGCAAATATATTCAACGGATTCTTGTTCAGGGCATGCTTGACTATGACTGTGTACAATTTCAAGACATTCCAAGATACTTTTGGGGCCTTTTTTGACGAAAAAGTTAAGTCACTGCCTAAGTGCATGGATCGCTTTCCTGAATTTCAGAAATTCTTTAAAAATATTCCTTAAACGATATGCAAATATTTTCAACGGATTCTTGTTCAGGGCGTCGTTGACTATGACTGAGTACAATTTCAAGACATTCCAACATACTTGGAATGTCCAAGTGCATGGATCGCTTTCCTGATTTTCAAAAGTTCATTAAAAATATTCTTCAAGAGATATGCAAATATATTCAACGGATTCTTGTTCAGGGCATGCTTGACTATGACTGTGTACAATTTCAAGACATTCCAAGATACTTTTGGGGTCTTTTTTGAATAAAAAGTTAAGTCACTGCCTAAGTGCACAGACTTTCCTCATTTTCAAAAATTCATTAAAAATATTCCTTAAGAGATATGCAAATATTTTCAATTGATTCTTGTTCAGGGCGTCGTTGACTATGACTGAGTACAATTTCAAGACATTCCAACATACTTGGAATGTCCAAGTGCATGGATCGCTTTTCGGATTTTCAAAAATTCATTAAAAATATTCTTCAAGAGATATGCAAATATATTCAACGGATTCTTGTTCAGGGCATGCTTGACTATGACTGTGTACAATTTCAAGACATTCCAAGATACTTTTGGGGTCTTTTTTGACGAAAAAGTTAAGTCACTGCCTAAGTGCATGGATCGCTTTCCTGATTTTCAAAAATTCATTAAAAATATTCCTTAAGCGATATGCAAATATTTTCAACGGATTCTTGTTCAGGGCGTCGTTGACTATGACTGAGTACAATTTCAAGACATTCCAACATACTTGGAATGTCCAAGTGCATGGATCGCTTTCCTGATTTTCAAAAGTTCATTAAAAATATTCTTCAAGAGATATGCAAATATATTCAACGGATTCTTGTTCAGGGCATGCTTGACTATGACTGTGTACAATTTCAAGACATTCCAAGATACTTTTGGGGTCTTTTTTGAATAAAAAGTTAAGTCACTGCCTAAGTGCACAGACTTTCATCATTTTCAAAAATTCATTAAAAATATTCCTTAAGAGATATGCAAATATTTTCAATTGATTCTTGTTCAGGGCATGCTTGACTATGACTGAGTACAATTTCAAGACATTCCAACATACTTGGAATGTCCAAGTGCATGGATCGCTTTCCTGATTTTCAAAAGTTCATTAAAAATATTCTTCAAGAGATATGCAAATATATTCAACGGATTCTTGTTCAGGGCATGCTTGACTATGACTGTGTACAATTTCAAGACATTCCAAGATACCTTTGGGGTCTTTTTTGAATAAAAAGTTAAGTCACTGCCTAAGTGCACAGACTTTCATCATTTTCAAAAATTCATTAAAAATATTCCTTAAGAGATATGCAAATATTTTCAATGGATTCTTGTTCAGGGCGTCGTTGACTATGACCGAGTACAATTTCAAGACATTCCAACATACTTGGAATGTCCAAGTGCATGGATCGCTTTCCGGATTTTCAAAAATTCATTAAAAATATTCTTCAAGAGATATGCAAATATATTCAACGGATTCTTGTTCAGGGCATGCTTGACTATGACTGTGTACAATTTCAAGACATTCCAAGATACTTTTGGGGCCTTTTTTGACGAAAAAGTTAAGTCACTGCCTAAGTGCATGGATCGCTTTCCTGAATTTCAGAAATTCTTTAAAAATATTCCTTAAACGATATGCAAATATTTTCAACGGATTCTTGTTCAGGGCGTCGTTGACTATGACTGAGTACAATTTCAAGACATTCCAACATACTTGGAATGTCCAAGTGCATGGATCGCTTTCCTGATTTTCAAAAGTTCATTAAAAATATTCTTCAAGAGATATGCAAATATATTCAACGGATTCTTGTTCAGGGCATGCTTGACTATGACTGTGTACAATTTCAAGACATTCCAAGATACTTTTGGGGTCTTTTTTGAATAAAAAGTTAAGTCACTGCCTAAGTGCACAGACTTTCCTCATTTTCAAAAATTCATTAAAAATATTCCTTAAGAGATATGCAAATATTTTCAATTGATTCTTGTTCAGGGCGTCGTTGACTATGACTGAGTACAATTTCAAGACATTCCAACATACTTGGAATGTCCAAGTGCATGGATCGCTTTTCGGATTTTCAAAAATTCATTAAAAATATTCTTCAAGAGATATGCAAATATATTCAACGGATTCTTGTTCAGGGCATGCTTGACTATGACTGTGTACAATTTCAAGACATTCCAAGATACTTTTGGGGTCTTTTTTGACGAAAAAGTTAAGTCACTGCCTAAGTGCATGGATCGCTTTCCTGATTTTCAAAAATTCATTAAAAATATTCCTTAAGCGATATGCAAATATTTTCAACGGATTCTTGTTCAGGGCGTCGTTGACTATGACTGAGTACAATTTCAAGACATTCCAACATACTTGGAATGTCCAAGTGCATGGATCGCTTTCCTGATTTTCAAAAGTTCATTAAAAATATTCTTCAAGAGATATGCAAATATATTCAACGGATTCTTGTTCAGGGCATGCTTGACTATGACTGTGTACAATTTCAAGACATTCCAAGATACTTTTGGGGTCTTTTTTGAATAAAAAGTTAAGTCACTGCCTAAGTGCACAGACTTTCATCATTTTCAAAAATTCATTAAAAATATTCCTTAAGAGATATGCAAATATTTTCAATTGATTCTTGTTCAGGGCGTCGTTGACTATGACTGAGTACAATTTCAAGACATTCCAACATACTTGGAATGTCCAAGTGCATGGATCGCTTTTCGGATTTTCAAAAATTCATTAAAAATATTCTTCAAGAGATATGCAAATATATTCAACAGATTCTTGTTCAGGGCATGCTTGACTATGACTGTGTACAATTTCAAGACATTCCAAGATACTTTTGGGGTCTTTTTTGACAAAAAAGTTAAGTCACTGCCTAAGTGCATGGATCGCTTTCCTGATTTTCAAAAATTCATTAAAAATATTCCTTAAGCGATATGCAAATATTTTCAACGGATTCTTGTTCAGGGCGTCGTTGACTATGACTGAGTACAATTTCAAGACATTCCAACATACTTGGAATGTCCAAGTGCATGGATCGCTTTCCTGATTTTCAAAAGTTCATTAAAAATATTCTTCAAGAGATATGCAAATATATTCAACGGATTCTTGTTCAGGGCATGCTTGACTATGACTGTGTACAATTTCAAGACATTCCAAGATACTTTTGGGGTCTTTTTTGAATAAAAAGTTAAGTCACTGCCTAAGTGCACAGACTTTCCTCATTTTCAAAAATTCATTAAAAATATTCTTTAAGAGATATGCAAATATTTTCAATTGATTCTTGTTCAGGGCGTCGTTGACTATGACTGAGTACAATTTCAAGACATTCCAACATACTTGGAATGTCCAAGTGCATCGATTGCTTTTCGGATTTTCAAAAATTCATTAAAAATATTCTTCAAGAGATATGCAAATATATTCAACGGATTCTTGTTCAGGGCATGCTTGACTATGACTGTGTACAATTTCAAGACATTCCAAGATACTTTTGGGGTCTTTTTTGACAAAAAAGTTAAGTCACTGCCTAAGTGCATGGATCGCTTTCCTGATTTTCAAAAATTCATTAAAAATATTCCTTAAGCGATATGCAAATATTTTCAACGGATTCTTGTTCAGGGCGTCGTTGACTATGACTGAGTACAATTTCAAGACATTCCAACATACTTGGAATGTCCAAGTGCATGGATCGCTTTCCTGATTTTCAAAAGTTCATTAAAAATATTCTTCAAGAGATATGCAAATATATTCAACGGATTCTTGTTCAGGGCATGCTTGACTATGACTGTGTACAATTTCAAGACATTCCAAGATACTTTTGGGGTCTTTTTTGAATAAAAAGTTAAGTCACTGCCTAAGTGCACAGACTTTCCTCATTTTCAAAAATTCTTTAAAAATATTCCTTAAGAGATATGCAAATATTTTCAATTGATTCTTGTTCAGGGCGTCGTTGACTATGACTGAGTACAATTTCAAGACATTCCAACATACTTGGAATGTCCAAGTGCATGGATCGCTTTTCGGATTTTCAAAAATTCATTAAAAATATTCTTCAAGAGATATGCAAATATATTCAACGGATTCTTGTTCAGGGCATGCTTGACTATGACTGTGTACAATTTCAAGACATTCCAATTTACTTTTGGGGTTTTTTTTGAAAAAAAAGTCAAGTCACTAAGTGCATCAGGGCAAATGGATCGTTTCCTTCGTCTCACCTGATATCCTGCTGTGTGATCCACGGTGTCCAAACGTTTGTTTCCAGCGACTGGGCGACATGGATGAACTCCTGCAGCTTTAATGCTTTGAAAACAAACCAAAAACATCAAAAGTTAAGTCACTGCCTAAGTGCATGGATCGCTTTCCTAATTTTCAAAAATTCATTAAAAATATTCCTTAAGAGATATGCAAATATTTTCAATTGATTCTTGTTCAGGGCGTCGTTGACTATGACTGAGTACAATTTCAAGACATTCCAACATACTTGGAATGTCCAAGTGCATGGATCGCTTTTCGGATTTTCAAAAATTCATTAAAAATATTCTTCAAGAGATATGCAAATATATTCAACGGATTCTTGTTCAGGGCATGCTTGACTATGACTGTGTACAATTTCAAGACATTCCAAGATACTTTTGGGGTCTTTTTTGAATAAAAAGTTAAGTCACTGCCTAAGTGCACAGACTTTCCTCATTTTCAAAAATTCTTTAAAAATATTCCTTAAGAGATATGCAAATATTTTCAATTGATTCTTGTTCAGGGCGTCGTTGACTATGACTGAGTACAATTTCAAGACATTCCAACATACTTGGAATGTCCAAGTGCATGGATCGCTTTCCTGATTTTCAAAAGTTCATTAAAAATATTCTTCAAGAGATATGCAAATATATTCAACGGATTCTTGTTCAGGGCATGCTTGACTATGACTGTGTACAATTTCAAGACATTCCAAGATACTTTTGGGGTCTTTTTTGAATAAAAAGTTAAGTCACTGCCTAAGTGCACAGACTTTCCTCATTTTCAAAAATTCTTTAAAAATATTCCTTAAGAGATATGCAAATATTTTCAATTGATTCTTGTTCAGGGCGTCGTTGACTATGACTGAGTACAATTTCAAGACATTCCAACATACTTGGAATGTCCAAGTGCATGGATCGCTTTTCGGATTTTCAAAAATTCATTAAAAATATTCTTCAAGAGATATGCAAATATATTCAACGGATTCTTGTTCAGGGCATGCTTGACTATGACTGTGTACAATTTCAAGACATTCCAATTTACTTTTGGGGTTTTTTTTGAAAAAAAAGTCAAGTCACTAAGTGCATCAGGGCAAATGGATCGTTTCCTTCGTCTCACCTGATATCCTGCTGTGTGATCCACGGTGTCCAAACGTTTGTTTCCAGCGACTGGATGACATGGATGAACTCCTGCAGCTTTAATTCTTTAAAAACAACCCAAAAACATCAAAAGTTAAGTCACTGCCTAAGTGCATGGATCGCTTTCCTGATTTTCAAAAATTCATTAAAAATATTCCTCAAGAGATATGCAAATATATTCAACGGATTCTTGTTCAGGGCATGCTTGACTATGACTGTGTACAATTTCAAGACATTCCAAGATACTTTTGGGGTCTTTTTTGACGAAAAAGTTAAGTCACTGCCTAAGTGCATGGATCGCTTTCCTGATTTTCAAAAATTCATTAAAAATATTCCTTAAGCGATATGCAAATATTTTCAACGGATTCTTGTTCAGGGCGTCGTTGACTATGACTGAGTACAATTTCAAGACATTCCAACATACTTGGAATGTCCAAGTGCATGGATCGCTTTCCTGATTTTCAAAAGTTCATTAAAAATATTCTTCAAGAGATATGCAAATATATTCAACGGATTCTTGTTCAGGGCATGCTTGACTATGACTGTGTACAATTTCAAGACATTCCAAGATACTTTTGGGGTCTTTTTTGAATAAAAAGTTAAGTCACTGCCTAAGTGCACAGACTTTCCTCATTTTCAAAAATTCTTTAAAAATATTCCTTAAGAGATATGCAAATATTTTCAATTGATTCTTGTTCAGGGCGTCGTTGACTATGACTGAGTACAATTTCAAGACATTCCAACATACTTGGAATGTCCAAGTGCATGGATCGCTTTTCGGATTTTCAAAAATTCATTAAAAATATTCTTCAAGAGATATGCAAATATATTCAACGGATTCTTGTTCAGGGCATGCTTGACTATGACTGTGTACAATTTCAAGACATTCCAATTTACTTTTGGGGGTTTTTTTGAAAAAAAAGTCAAGTCACTAAGTGCATCAGGGCAAATGGATCGTTTCCTTCGTCTCACCTGATATCCTGCTGTGTGATCCACGGTGTCCAAACGTTTGTTTCCAGCGACTGGACGACATGGATGAACTCCTGCAGCTTTAATTCTTTAAAAACAACCCAAAAACATCAAAAGTTAAGTCACTGCCTAAGTGCATGGATCGCTTTCCTGATTTTCAAAAATTCATTAAAAATATTCCTCAAGAGATATGCAAATATATTCAACGGATTCTTGTTCAGGGCATGCTTGACTATGACTGTGTACAATTTCAAGACATTCCAAGATACTTTTGGGGTCTTTTTTGACGAAAAAGTTAAGTCACTGCCTAAGTGCATGGATCGCTTTCCTGATTTTCAAAAATTCATTAAAAATATTCCTTAAGCGATATGCAAATATTTTCAACGGATTCTTGTTCAGGGCGTCGTTGACTATGACTGAGTACAATTTCAAGACATTCCAACATACTTGGAATGTCCAAGTGCATGGATCGCTTTCCGGATTTTCAACAATTCATTAAAAATATTCTTCAAGAGATATGCAAATATATTCAACGGATTCTTATTCAGGGCATGCTTGACTATGACTGTGTACAATTTCAAGACATTCCAATTTACTTTTGGGGTTTTTTTTGAAAAAAAAGTCAAGTCACTAAGTGCATCAGGGCAAATGGATCGTTTCCTTCGTCTCACCTGATATCCTGCTGTGTGATCCACGGTGTCCAAACGTTTGTTTCCAGCGACTGGGCGACATGGATGAACTCCTGCAGCTTTAATGCTTTGAAAACAAACCAAAAACATCAAAAGTTAAGTCACTGCCTAAGTGCATGGATCGCTTTCCTAATTTTCAAAAATTCATTAAAAATATTCCTTAAGAGATATGCAAATATTTTCAATTGATTCTTGTTCAGGGCGTCGTTGACTATGACTGAGTACAATTTCAAGACATTCCAACATACTTGGAATGTCCAAGTGCATGGATCGCTTTTCGGATTTTCAAAAATTCATTAAAAATATTCTTCAAGAGATATGCAAATATATTCAACGGATTCTTGTTCAGGGCATGCTTGACTATGACTGTGTACAATTTCAAGACATTCCAAGATACTTTTGGGGTCTTTTTTGAATAAAAAGTTAAGTCACTGCCTAAGTGCACAGACTTTCCTCATTTTCAAAAATTCTTTAAAAATATTCCTTAAGAGATATGCAAATATTTTCAATTGATTCTTGTTCAGGGCGTCGTTGACTATGACTGAGTACAATTTCAAGACATTCCAACATACTTGGAATGTCCAAGTGCATGGATCGCTTTTCGGATTTTCAAAAATTCATTAAAAATATTCTTCAAGAGATATGCAAATATATTCAACGGATTCTTGTTCAGGGCATGCTTGACTATGACTGTGTACAATTTCAAGACATTCCAATTTACTTTTGGGGTTTTTTTTGAAAAAAAAGTCAAGTCACTAAGTGCATCAGGGCAAATGGATCGTTTCCTTTGTCTCACCTGATATCCTGCTGTGTGATCCACGGTGTCCAAACGTTTGTTTCCAGCGACTGGACGACATGGATGAACTCCTGCAGCTTTAATTCTTTAAAAACAACCCAAAAACATCAAAAGTTAAGTCACTGCCTAAGTGCATGGATCGCTTTCCTGATTTTCAAAAATTCATTAAAAATATTCCTCAAGAGATATGCAAATATATTCAACGGATTCTTGTTCAGGGCATGCTTGACTATGACTGTGTACAATTTCAAGACATTCCAAGATACTTTTGGGGTCTTTTTTGACGAAAAAGTTAAGTCACTGCCTAAGTGCATGGATCGCTTTCCTGATTTTCAAAAATTCATTAAAAATATTCCTTAAGCGATATGCAAATATTTTCAACGGATTCTTGTTCAGGGCGTCGTTGACTATGACTGAGTACAATTTCAAGACATTCCAACATACTTGGAATGTCCAAGTGCATGGATCGCTTTCCGGATTTTCAAAAATTCATTAAAAATATTCTTCAAGAGATATGCAAATATATTCAACGGATTCTTATTCAGGGCATGCTTGACTATGACTGTGTACAATTTCAAGACATTCCAATTTACTTTTGGGGTTTTTTTTGAAAAAAAAG
Organism: Microchirus variegatus; assembly: GCF_963457635.1. Classification (NCBI taxonomy): domain Eukaryota; kingdom Metazoa; phylum Chordata; class Actinopteri; order Pleuronectiformes; family Soleidae; genus Microchirus; species Microchirus variegatus. The sequence goes on from NW_028154766.1 coordinate 479,447, forward strand.
TCAAGTCACTAAGTGCATCAGGGCAAATGGATCGTTTCCTTCGTCTCACCTGATATCCTGCTGTGTGATCCACGGTGTCCAAACGTTTGTTTCCAGCGACTGGGCGACATGGATGAACTCCTGCAGCTTTAATGCTTTGAAAACAAACCAAAAACATCAAAAGTTAAGTCACTGCCTAAGTGCATGGATCGCTTTCCTAATTTTCAAAAATTCATTAAAAATATTCCTTAAGAGATATGCAAATATTTTCAATTGATTCTTGTTCAGGGCGTCGTTGACTATGACTGGGTACAATTTCAAGACATTCCAACATACTTGGAATGTCCAAGTGCATGGATCGCTTTTCGGATTTTCAAAAATTCATTAAAAATATTCTTCAAGAGATATGCAAATATATTCAACGGATTCTTGTTCAGGGCATGCTTGACTATGACTGTGTACAATTTCAAGACATTCCAAGATACTTTTGGGGTCTTTTTTGAATAAAAAGTTAAGTCACTGCCTAAGTGCACAGACTTTCCTCATTTTCAAAAATTCTTTAAAAATATTCCTTAAGAGATATGCAAATATTTTCAATTGATTCTTGTTCAGGGCGTCGTTGACTATGACTGAGTACAATTTCAAGACATTCCAACATACTTGTTGGAATGTCCAAGTGCATGGATCGCTTTTCGGATTTTCAAAAATTCATTAAAAATATTCTTCAAGAGATATGCAAATATATTCAACGGATTCTTGTTCAGGGCATGCTTGACTATGACTGTGTACAATTTCAAGACATTCCAATTTACTTTTGGGGTTTTTTTTGAAAAAAAAGTCAAGTCACTCAGTGCATCAGGGCAAATGGATCGTTTCCTTCGTCTCACCTGATATCCTGCTGTGTGATCCACGGTGTCCAAACGTTTGTTTCCAGCGACTGGACGACATGGATGAACTCCTGCAGCTTTAATTCTTTAAAAACAACCCAAAAACATCAAAAGTTAAGTCACTGCCTAAGTGCATGGATCGCTTTCCTGATTTTCAAAAATTCATTTAAAATATTCCTCAAGAGATATGCAAATATATTCAACGGATTCTAGTTCAGGGCATGCTTGACTATGACTGTGTACAATTTCAAGACATTCCAAGATACTTTTGGGGTCTTTTTTGACGAAAAAGTTAAGTCACTGCCTAAGTGCATGGATCGCTTTCCTGATTTTCAAAAATTCATTAAAAATATTCCTTAAGCGATATGCAAATATTTTCAACGGATTCTTGTTCAGGGCGTCGTTGACTATGACTGAGTACAATTTCAAGACATTCCAACATACTTGGAATGTCCAAGTGCATGGATCGCTTTCCGGATTTTCAAAAATTCATTAAAAATATTCTTCAAGAGATATGCAAATATATTCAACGGATTCTTATTCAGGGCATGCTTGACTATGACTGTGTACAATTTCAAGACATTCCAATTTACTTTTGGGGTTTTTTTTGAAAAAAAAGTCAAGTCACTAAGTGCATCAGGGCAAATGGATCGTTTCCTTCGTCTCACCTGATATCCTGCTGTGTGATCCACGGTGTCCAAACGTTTGTTTCCAGCGACTGGGCGACATGGATGAACTCCTGCAGCTTTAATGCTTTGAAAACAAACCAAAAACATCAAAAGTTAAGTCACTGCCTAAGTGCATGGATCGCTTTCCTGATTTTCAGAAATTCTTTAAAAATATTCCTTAAACGATATGCAAATATTTTCAATTGATTCTTGTTCAGGGCGTCGTTGACTATGACTGAGTACAATTTCAAGACATTCCAACATACTTGGAATGTCCAAGTGCATGGATCGCTTTTCGGATTTTCAAAAATTCATTAAAAATATTCTTCAAGAGATATGCAAATATATTCAACGGATTCTTGTTCAGGGCATGCTTGACTATGACTGTGTACAATTTCAAGACATTCCAAGATACTTTTGGGGTCTTTTTTGAATAAAAAGTTAAGTCACTGCCTAAGTGCATGGATCGCTTTCCTGATTTTCAAAAATTCATTAAAAATATTCCTTAAGCGATATGCAAATATTTTCAACGGATTCTTGTTCAGGGCGTCGTTGACTATGACTGAGTACAATTTCAAAACATTCCAACATACTTGGAATGTCCAAGTGCATGGATCGCTTTCCTGATTTTCAAAAGTTCATTAAAAATATTCTTCAAGAGATATGCAAATATATTCAACGGATTCTTGTTCAGGGCATGCTTGACTATGACTGTGTACAATTTCAAGACATTCCAAGATACTTTTGGGGTCTTTTTTGAATAAAAAGTTAAGTCACTGCCTAAGTGCACAGACTTTCCTCATTTTCAAAAATTCATTAAAAATATTCCTTAAGAGATATGCAAATATTTTCAATTGATTCTTGTTCAGGGCGTCGTTGACTATGACTGAGTACAATTTCAAGACATTCCAACATACTTGGAATGTCCAAGTGCATGGATCGCTTTTCGGATTTTCAAAAATTCATTAAAAATATTCTTCAAGAGATATGCAAATATATTCAACGGATTCTTGTTCAGGGCATGCTTGACTATGACTGTGTACAATTTCAAGACATTCCAAGATACTTTTGGGGTCTTTTTTGACAAAAAAGTTAAGTCACTGCCTAAGTGCATGGATCGCTTTCCTAATTTTCAAAAATTCATTAAAAATATTCCTTAAGAGATATGCAAATATTTTCAATTGATTCTTGTTCAGGGCGTCGTTGACTATGACTGAGTACAATTTCAAGACATTCCAACATACTTGGAATGTCCAAGTGCATGGATCGCTTTCCTGATTTTCAAAAGTTCATTAAAAATATTCTTCAAGAGATATGCAAATATATTCAACGGATTCTTGTTCAGGGCATGCTTGACTATGACTGTGTACAATTTCAAGACATTCCAAGATACCTTTGGGGTCTTTTTTGGATAAAAAGTTAAGTCACTGCCTAAGTGCACAGACTTTCATCATTTTCAAAAATTCATTAAAAATATTCCTTAAGAGATATGCAAATATTTTCAATGGATTCTTGTTCAGGGCGTCGTTGACTATGACCGAGTACAATTTCAAGACATTCCAACATACTTGGAATGTCCAAGTGCATGGATCGCTTTCCGGATTTTCAAAAATTCATTAAAAATATTCTTCAAGAGATATGCAAATATATTCAACGGATTCTTGTTCAGGGCATGCTTGACTATGACTGTGTACAATTTCAAGACATTCCAAGATACTTTTGGGGTCTTTTTTGACAAAAAAGTTAAGTCACTGCCTAAGTGCATGGATCGCTTTCCTGATTTTCAAAAATTCATTAAAAATATTCCTCAAGCGATATGCAAATATTTTCAACGGATTCTTGTTCAGGGCGTCGTTGACTATGACTGAGTACAATTTCAAGACATTCCAACATACTTGGAATGTCCAAGTGCATGGATCGCTTTCCTGATTTTCAAAAGTTCATTAAAAATATTCTTCAAGAGATATGCAAATATATTCAACGGATTCTTGTTCAGGGCATGCTTGACTATGACTGTGTACAATTTCAAGACATTCCAAGATACTTTTGGGGTCTTTTTTGAATAAAAAGTTAAGTCACTGCCTAAGTGCACAGACTTTCCTCATTTTCAAAAATTCATTAAAAATATTCCTTAAGCGATATGCAAATATTTTCAACGGATTCTTGTTCAGGGCGTCGTTGACTATGACTGAGTACAATTTCAAAACATTCCAACATACTTGGAATGTCCAAGTGCATGGATCGCTTTCCTGATTTTCAAAAGTTCATTAAAAATATTCTTCAAGAGATATGCAAATATATTCAACGGATTCTTGTTCAGGGCATGCTTGACTATGACTGTGTACAATTTCAAGACATTCCAAGATACTTTTGGGGTCTTTTTTGAATAAAAAGTTAAGTCACTGCCTAAGTGCACAGACTTTCCTCATTTTCAAAAATTCATTAAAAATATTCCTTAAGAGATATGCAAATATTTTCAATTGATTCTTGTTCAGGGCGTCGTTGACTATGACTGAGTACAATTTCAAGACATTCCAACATACTTGGAATGTCCAAGTGCATGGATCGCTTTTCGGATTTTCAAAAATTCATTAAAAATATTCTTCAAGAGATATGCAAATATATTCAACGGATTCTTGTTCAGGGCATGCTTGACTATGACTGTGTACAATTTCAAGACATTCCAAGATACTTTTGGGGTCTTTTTTGACAAAAAAGTTAAGTCACTGCCTAAGTGCATGGATCGCTTTCCTAATTTTCAAAAATTCATTAAAAATATTCCTTAAGAGATATGCAAATATTTTCAATTGATTCTTGTTCAGGGCGTCGTTGACTATGACTGAGTACAATTTCAAGACATTCCAACATACTTGGAATGTCCAAGTGCATGGATCGCTTTCCTGATTTTCAAAAGTTCATTAAAAATATTCTTCAAGAGATATGCAAATATATTCAACGGATTCTTGTTCAGGGCATGCTTGACTATGACTGTGTACAATTTCAAGACATTCCAAGATACCTTTGGGGTCTTTTTTGGATAAAAAGTTAAGTCACTGCCTAAGTGCACAGACTTTCATCATTTTCAAAAATTCATTAAAAATATTCCTTAAGAGATATGCAAATATTTTCAATGGATTCTTGTTCAGGGCGTCGTTGACTATGACCGAGTACAATTTCAAGACATTCCAACATACTTGGAATGTCCAAGTGCATGGATCGCTTTCCGGATTTTCAAAAATTCATTAAAAATATTCTTCAAGAGATATGCAAATATATTCAACGGATTCTTGTTCAGGGCATGCTTGACTATGACTGTGTACAATTTCAAGACATTCCAAGATACTTTTGGGGTCTTTTTTGACAAAAAAGTTAAGTCACTGCCTAAGTGCATGGATCGCTTTCCTGATTTTCAAAAATTCATTAAAAATATTCCTCAAGCGATATGCAAATATTTTCAACGGATCCTTGTTCAGGGCGTCGTTGACTATGACTGAGTACAATTTCAAGACATTCCAACATACTTGGAATGTCCAAGTGCATGGATCGCTTTCCTGATTTTCAAAAGTTCATTAAAAATATTCTTCAAGAGATATGCAAATATATTCAACGGATTCTTGTTCAGGGCATGCTTGACTATGACTGTGTACAATTTCAAGACATTCCAAGATACTTTTGGGGTCTTTTTTGAATAAAAAGTTAAGTCACTGCCTAAGTGCACAGACTTTCCTCATTTTCAAAAATTCATTAAAAATATTCCTTAAGAGATATGCAAATATTTTCAATTGATTCTTGTTCAGGGCGTCGTTGACTATGACTGAGTACAATTTCAAGACATTCCAACATACTTGGAATGTCCAAGTGCATGGATCGCTTTTCGGATTTTCAAAAATTCATCAAAAATATTCTTCAAGAGATATGCAAATATATTCAACGGATTCTTGTTCAGGGCATGCTTGACTATGACTGTGTACAATTTCAAGACATTCCAATTTACTTTTGGGGTTTTTTTTGAAAAAAAAGTCAAGTCACTAAGTGCATCAGGGCAAATGGATCGTTTCCTTCGTCTCACCTGATATCCTGCTGTGTGATCCACGGTGTCCAAACGTTTGTTTCCAGCGACTGGACGACATGGATGAACTCCTGCAGCTTTAATTCTTTAAAAACAACCCAAAAACATCAAAAGTTAAGTCACTGCCTAAGTGCATGGATCGCTTTCCTGATTTTCAAAAATTCATTAAAAATATTCCTCAAGAGATATGCAAATATATTCAACGGATTCTTGTTCAGGGCATGCTTGACTATGACTGTGTACAATTTCAAGACATTCCAAGATACTTTTGGGGTCTTTTTTGACGAAAAAGTTAAGTCACTGCCTAAGTGCATGGATCGCTTTCCTGATTTTCAAAAATTCATTAAAAATATTCCTTAAGCGATATGCAAATATTTTCAACGGATTCTTGTTCAGGGCGTCGTTGACTATGACTGAGTACAATTTCAAGACATTCCAACATACTTGGAATGTCCAAGTGCATGGATCGCTTTCCGGATTTTCAAAAATTCATTAAAAATATTCTTCAAGAGATATGCAAATATATTCAACGGATTCTTATTCAGGGCATGCTTGACTATGACTGTGTACAATTTCAAGACATTCCAATTTACTTTTGGGGTTTTTTTTGAAAAAAAAGTCAAGTCACTAAGTGCATCAGGGCAAATGGATCGTTTCCTTCGTCTCACCTGATATCCTGCTGTGTGATCCACGGTGTCCAAACGTTTGTTTCCAGCGACTGGGCGACATGGATGAACTCCTGCAGCTTTAATGCTTTGAAAACAAACCAAAAACATCAAAAGTTAAGTCACTGCCTAAGTGCATGGATCGCTTTCCTAATTTTCAAAAATTCATTAAAAATATTCCTTAAGAGATATGCAAATATTTTCAATTGATTCTTGTTCAGGGCGTCGTTGACTATGACTGAGTACAATTTCAAGACATTCCAACATACTTGGAATGTCCAAGTGCATGGATCGCTTTTCGGATTTTCAAAAATTCATTAAAAATATTCTTCAAGAGATATGCAAATATATTCAACGGATTCTTGTTCAGGGCATGCTTGACTATGACTGTGTACAATTTCAAGACATTCCAAGATACTTTTGGGGTCTTTTTTGAATAAAAAGTTAAGTCACTGCCTAAGTGCATGGATCGCTTTCCTGATTTTCAAAAATTCATTAAAAATATTCCTTAAGCGATATGCAAATATTTTCAACGGATTCTTGTTCAGGGCGTCGTTGACTATGACTGAGTACAATTTCAAAACATTCCAACATACTTGGAATGTCCAAGTGCATGGATCGCTTTCCTGATTTTCAAAAGTTCATTAAAAATATTCTTCAAGAGATATGCAAATATATTCAACGGATTCTTGTTCAGGGCATGCTTGACTATGACTGTGTACAATTTCAAGACATTCCAAGATACTTTTGGGGTCTTTTTTGAATAAAAAGTTAAGTCACTGCCTAAGTGCACAGACTTTCCTCATTTTCAAAAATTCATTAAAAATATTCCTTAAGAGATATGCAAATATTTTCAATTGATTCTTGTTCAGGGCGTCGTTGACTATGACTGAGTACAATTTCAAGACATTCCAACATACTTGGAATGTCCAAGTGCATGGATCGCTTTTCGGATTTTCAAAAATTCATTAAAAATATTCTTCAAGAGATATGCAAATATATTCAACGGATTCTTGTTCAGGGCATGCTTGACTATGACTGTGTACAATTTCAAGACATTCCAAGATACTTTTGGGGTCTTTTTTGACAAAAAAGTTAAGTCACTGCCTAAGTGCATGGATCGCTTTCCTGATTTTCAAAAATTCATTAAAAATATTCCTTAAGCGATATGCAAATATTTTCAACGGATTCTTGTTCAGGGCGTCGTTGACTATGACTGAGTACAATTTCAAGACATTCCAACATACTTGGAATGTCCAAGTGCATGGATCGCTTTCCTGATTTTCAAAAGTTCATTAAAAATATTCTTCAAGAGATATGCAAATATATTCAACGGATTCTTGTTCAGGGCATGCTTGACTATGACTGTGTACAATTTCAAGACATTCCAAGATACCTTTGGGGTCTTTTTTGGATAAAAAGTTAAGTCACTGCCTAAGTGCACAGACTTTCATCATTTTCAAAAATTCATTAAAAATATTCCTTAAGAGATATGCAAATATTTTCAATGGATTCTTGTTCAGGGCGTCGTTGACTATGACCGAGTACAATTTCAAGACATTCCAACATACTTGGAATGTCCAAGTGCATGGATCGCTTTCCGGATTTTCAAAAATTCATTAAAAATATTCTTCAAGAGATATGCAAATATATTCAACGGATTCTTGTTCAGGGCATGCTTGACTATGACTGTGTACAATTTCAAGACATTCCAAGATACTTTTGGGGTCTTTTTTGACGAAAAAGTTAAGTCACTGCCTCAGTGCATGGATCGCTTTCCTGATTTTCAGAAATTCTTTAAAAATATTCCTTAAACGATATGCAAATATTTTCAACGGATTCTTGTTCAGGGCGTCGTTGACTATGACTGAGTACAATTTCAAGACATTCCAACATACTTGGAATGTCCAAGTGCATGGATCGCTTTCCTGATTTTCAAAAGTTCATTAAAAATATTCTTCAAGAGATATGCAAATATATTCAACGGATTCTTGTTCAGGGCATGCTTGACTATGACTGTGTACAATTTCAAGACATTCCAGGATACTTTTGGGGTCTTTTTTGAATAAAAAGTTAAGTCACTGCCTAAGTGCACAGACTTTCCTCATTTTCAAAAATTCATTAAAAATATTCCTTAAGAGATATGCAAATATTTTCAATTGATTCTTGTTCAGGGCGTCGTTGACTATGACTGAGTACAATTTCAAGACATTCCAACATACTTGGAATGTCCAAGTGCATGGATCGCTTTTCGGATTTTCAAAAATTCATTAAAAATATTCTTCAAGAGATATGCAAATATATTCAACGGATTCTTGTTCAGGGCATGCTTGACTATGACTGTGTACAATTTCAAGACATTCCAAGATACTTTTGGGGTCTTTTTTGAATAAAAAGTTAAGTCACTGCCTAAGTGCATGGATCGCTTTTCTGATTTTCAAAAATTCATTAAAAATATTCCTTAAGCGATATGCAAATATTTTCAACGGATTCTTGTTCAGGGCGTCGTTGACTATGACTGAGTACAATTTCAAAACATTCCAACATACTTGGAATGTCCAAGTGCATGGATCGCTTTCCTGATTTTCAAAAGTTCATTAAAAATATTCTTCAAGAGATATGCAAATATATTCAACGGATTCTTGTTCAGGGCATGCTTGACTATGACTGTGTACAATTTCAAGACATTCCAAGATACTTTTGGGGTCTTTTTTGAATAAAAAGTTAAGTCACTGCCTAAGTGCACAGACTTTCCTCATTTTCAAATATTCATTAAAAATATTCCTTAAGAGATATGCAAATATTTTCAATGGATTCTTGTTCAGGGCGTTGTTGACTATGACTGAGTACAATTTCAAGACATTCCACCATACTTGGAATGTCCAAGTGCATGGATCGCTTTCCGGATTTTCAAAAATTCATTAAAAATATTCTTCAAGAGATATGCAAATATATTCAACGGATTCTTGTTCAGGGCATGCTTGACTATGACTGTGTACAATTTCAAGACATTCCAAGATACTTTTGGGGTCTTTTTTGACGAAAAAGTTAAGTCACTGCCTAAGTGCATGGATCGCTTTCCTGATTTTCAGAAATTCTTTAAAAATATTCCTTAAACGATATGCAAATATTTTCAACGGATTCTTGTTCAGGGCGTCGTTGACTATGACTGAGTACAATTTCAAGACATTCCAACATACTTGGAATGTCCAAGTGCATGGATCGCTTTCCTGATTTTCAAAAGTTCATTAAAAATATTCTTCAAGAGATATGCAAATATATTCAACGGATTCTTGTTCAGGGCATGCTTGACTATGACTGTGTACAATTTCAAGACATTCCAAGATACTTTTGGGGTCTTTTTTGAATAAAAAGTTAAGTCACTGCCGAAGTGCACAGACTTTCCTCATTTTCAAAAATTCATTAAAAATATTCCTTAAGAGATATGCAAATATTTTCAATTGATTCTTGTTCAGGGCGTCGTTGACTATGACTGAGTACAATTTCAAGACATTCCAACATACTTGGAATGTCCAAGTGCATGGATCGCTTTTCGGATTTTCAAAAATTCATTAAAAATATTCTTCAAGAGATATGCAAATATATTCAACGGATTCTTGTTCAGGGCATGCTTGACTATGACTGTGTACAATTTCAAGACATTCCAAGATACTTTTGGGGTCTTTTTTGAATAAAAAGTTAAGTCACTGCCTAAGTGCATGGATCGCTTTCCTGATTTTCAAAAATTCATTAAAAATATTCCTTAAGCGATATGCAAATATTTTCAACGGATTCTTGTTCAGGGCGTCGTTGACTATGACTGAGTACAATTTCAAAACATTCCAACATACTTGGAATGTCCAAGTGCATGGATCGCTTTCCTGATTTTCAAAAGTTCATTAAAAATATTCTTCAAGAGATATGCAAATATATTCAACGGATTCTTGTTCAGGGCATGCTTGACTATGACTGTGTACAATTTCAAGACATTCCAAGATACTTTTGGGGTCTTTTTTGAATAAAAAGTTAAGTCACTGCCTAAGTGCACAGACTTTCCTCATTTTCAAAAATTCATTAAAAATATTCCTTAAGAGATATGCAAATATTTTCAATTGATTCTTGTTCAGGGCGTCGTTGACTATGACTGAGTACAATTTCAAGACATTCCAACATACTTGGAATGTCCAAGTGCATGGATCGCTTTTCGGATTTTCAAAAATTCATTAAAAATATTCTTCAAGAGATATGCAAATATATTCAACGGATTCTTGTTCAGGGCATGCTTGACTATGACTGTGTACAATTTCAAGACATTCCAAGATACTTTTGGGGTCTTTTTTGACAAAAAAGTTAAGTCACTGCCTAAGTGCATGGATCGCTTTCCTGATTTTCAAAAATTCATTAAAAATATTCCTTAAGCGATATGCAAATATTTTCAACGGATTCTTGTTCAGGGCGTCGTTGACTATGACTGAGTACAATTTCAAGACATTCCAACATACTTGGAATGTCCAAGTGCATGGATCGCTTTCCTGATTTTCAAAAGTTCATTAAAAATATTCTTCAAGAGATATGCAAATATATTCAACGGATTCTTGTTCAGGGCATGCTTGACTATGACTGTGTACAATTTCAAGACATTCCAAGATACCTTTGGGGTCTTTTTTGGATAAAAAGTTAAGTCACTGCCTAAGTGCACAGACTTTCATCATTTTCAAAAATTCATTAAAAATATTCCTTAAGAGATATGCAAATATTTTCAATGGATTCTTGTTCAGGGCGTCGTTGACTATGACCGAGTACAATTTCAAGACATTCCAACATACTTGGAATGTCCAAGTGCATGGATCGCTTTCCGGATTTTCAAAAATTCATTAAAAATATTCTTCAAGAGATATGCAAATATATTCAACGGATTCTTGTTCAGGGCATGCTTGACTATGACTGTGTACAATTTCAAGACATTCCAAGATACTTTTGGGGTCTTTTTTGACGAAAAAGTTAAGTCACTGCCTCAGTGCATGGATCGCTTTCCTGATTTTCAGAAATTCTTTAAAAATATTCCTTAAACGATATGCAAATATTTTCAACGGATTCTTGTTCAGGGCGTCGTTGACTATGACTGAGTACAATTTCAAGACATTCCAACATACTTGGAATGTCCAAGTGCATGGATCGCTTTCCTGATTTTCAAAAGTTCATTAAAAATATTCTTCAAGAGATATGCAAATATATTCAACGGATTCTTGTTCAGGGCATGCTTGACTATGACTGTGTACAATTTCAAGACATTCCAGGATACTTTTGGGGTCTTTTTTGAATAAAAAGTTAAGTCACTGCCTAAGTGCACAGACTTTCCTCATTTTCAAAAATTCATTAAAAATATTCCTTAAGAGATATGCAAATATTTTCAATTGATTCTTGTTCAGGGCGTCGTTGACTATGACTGAGTACAATTTCAAGACATTCCAACATACTTGGAATGTCCAAGTGCATGGATCGCTTTTCGGATTTTCAAAAATTCATTAAAAATATTCTTCAAGAGATATGCAAATATATTCAACGGATTCTTGTTCAGGGCATGCTTGACTATGACTGTGTACAATTTCAAGACATTCCAAGATACTTTTGGGGTCTTTTTTGAATAAAAAGTTAAGTCACTGCCTAAGTGCATGGATCGCTTTTCTGATTTTCAAAAATTCATTAAAAATATTCCTTAAGCGATATGCAAATATTTTCAACGGATTCTTGTTCAGGGCGTCGTTGACTATGACTGAGTACAATTTCAAAACATTCCAACATACTTGGAATGTCCAAGTGCATGGATCGCTTTCCTGATTTTCAAAAGTTCATTAAAAATATTCTTCAAGAGATATGCAAATATATTCAACGGATTCTTGTTCAGGGCATGCTTGACTATGACTGTGTACAATTTCAAGACATTCCAAGATACTTTTGGGGTCTTTTTTGAATAAAAAGTTAAGTCACTGCCTAAGTGCACAGACTTTCCTCATTTTCAAATATTCATTAAAAATATTCCTTAAGAGATATGCAAATATTTTCAATGGATTCTTGTTCAGGGCGTTGTTGACTATGACTGAGTACAATTTCAAGACATTCCACCATACTTGGAATGTCCAAGTGCATGGATCGCTTTCCGGATTTTCAAAAATTCATTAAAAATATTCTTCAAGAGATATGCAAATATATTCAACGGATTCTTGTTCAGGGCATGCTTGACTATGACTGTGTACAATTTCAAGACATTCCAAGATACTTTTGGGGTCTTTTTTGACGAAAAAGTTAAGTCACTGCCTAAGTGCATGGATCGCTTTCCTGATTTTCAGAAATTCTTTAAAAATATTCCTTAAACGATATGCAAATATTTTCAACGGATTCTTGTTCAGGGCGTCGTTGACTATGACTGAGTACAATTTCAAGACATTCCAACATACTTGGAATGTCCAAGTGCATGGATCGCTTTCCTGATTTTCAAAAGTTCATTAAAAATATTCTTCAAGAGATATGCAAATATATTCAACGGATTCTTGTTCAGGGCATGCTTGACTATGACTGTGTACAATTTCAAGACATTCCAAGATACTTTTGGGGTCTTTTTTGAATAAAAAGTTAAGTCACTGCCGAAGTGCACAGACTTTCCTCATTTTCAAAAATTCATTAAAAATATTCCTTAAGAGATATGCAAATATTTTCAATTGATTCTTGTTCAGGGCGTCGTTGACTATGACTGAGTACAATTTCAAGACATTCCAACATACTTGGAATGTCCAAGTGCATGGATCGCTTTTCGGATTTTCAAAAATTCATTAAAAATATTCTTCAAGAGATATGCAAATATATTCAACGGATTCTTGTTCAGGGCATGCTTGACTATGACTGTGTACAATTTCAAGACATTCCAAGATACTTTTGGGGTCTTTTTTGAATAAAAAGTTAAGTCACTGCCTAAGTGCATGGATCGCTTTCCTGATTTTCAAAAATTCATTAAAAATATTCCTTAAGCGATATGCAAATATTTTCAACGGATTCTTGTTCAGGGCGTCGTTGACTATGACTGAGTACAATTTCAAGACATTCCAACATACTTGGAATGTCCAAGTGCATGGATCGCTTTCCTGATTTTCAAAAGTTCATTAAAAATATTCTTCAAGAGATATGCAAATATATTCAACGGATTCTTGTTCAGGGCATGCTTGACTATGACTGTGTACAATTTCAAGACATTCCAAGATACTTTTGGGGTCTTTTTTGAATAAAAAGTTAAGTCACTGCCGAAGTGCACAGACTTTCCTCATTTTCAAAAATTCATTAAAAATATTCCTTAAGAGATATGCAAATATTTTCAATTGATTCTTGTTCAGGGCGTCGTTGACTATGACTGAGTACAATTTCAAGACATTCCAACATACTTGGAATGTCCAAGTGCATGGATCGCTTTTCGGATTTTCAAAAATTCATTAAAAATATTCTTCAAGAGATATGCAAATATATTCAACGGATTCTTGTTCAGGGCATGCTTGACTATGACTGTGTACAATTTCAAGACATTCCAAGATACTTTTGGGGTCTTTTTTGAATAAAAAGTTAAGTCACTGCCTAAGTGCATGGATCGCTTTCCTGATTTTCAAAAATTCATTAAAAATATTCCTTAAGCGATATGCAAATATTTTCAACGGATTCTTGTTCAGGGCGTCGTTGACTATGACTGAGTACAATTTCAAGACATTCCAACATACTTGGAATGTCCAAGTGCATGGATCGCTTTCCTGATTTTCAAAAGTTCATTAAAAATATTCTTCAAGAGATATGCAAATATATTCAACGGATTCTTGTTCAGGGCATGCTTGACTATGACTGTGTACAATTTCAAGACATTCCAAGATACTTTTGGGGTCTTTTTTGAATAAAAAGTTAAGTCACTGCCTAAGTGCACAGACTTTCCTCATTTTCAAAAATTCATTAAAAATATTCCTTAAGAGATATGCAAATATTTTCAATTGATTCTTGTTCAGGGCGTCGTTGACTATGACTGAGTACAATTTCAAGACATTCCAACATACTTGGAATGTCCAAGTGCATGGATCGCTTTTCGGATTTTCAAAAATTCATTAAAAATATTCTTCAAGAGATATGCAAATATATTCAACGGATTCTTGTTCAGGGCATGCTTGACTATGACTGTGTACAATTTCAAGACATTCCAAGATACTTTTGGGGTCTTTTTTGACAAAAAAGTTAAGTCACTGCCTAAGTGCATGGATCGCTTTCCTGATTTTCAAAAATTCATTAAAAATGTTCCTTAAGCGATATGCAAATATTTTCAACGGATTCTTGTTCAGGGCGTCGTTGACTATGACTGAGTACAATTTCAAGACATTCCAACATACTTGGAATGTCCAAGTGCATGGATCGCTTTCCTGATTTTCAAAAGTTCATTAAAAATATTCTTCAAGAGATATGCAAATATATTCAACGGATTCTTGTTCAGGGCATGCTTGACTATGACTGTGTACAATTTCAAGACATTCCAAGATACCTTTGGGGTCTTTTTTGAATAAAAAGTTAAGTCACTGCCTAAGTGCACAGACTTTCATCATTTTCAAAAATTCATTAAAAATATTCCTTAAGAGATATGCAAATATTTTCAATTGATTCTTGTTCAGGGCGTCGTTGACTATGACTGAGTACAATTTCAAGACATTCCAACATACTTGGAATGTCCAAGTGCATGGATCCCTTTTCGGATTTTCAAAAATTCATTAAAAATATTCTTCAAGAGATATGCAAATATATTCAACGGATTCTTGTTCAGGGCATGCTTGACTATGACTGTGTACAATTTCAAGACATTCCAAGATACTTTTGGGGTCTTTTTTGACGAAAAAGTTAAGTCACTGCCTAAGTGCATGGATCGCTTTCCTGATTTTCAGAAATTCTTTAAAAATATTCCTTAAGCGATATGCAAATATTTTCAACGGATTCTTGTTCAGGGCGTCGTTGACTATGACTGAGTACAATTTCAAGACATTCCAACATACTTGGAATGTCCAAGTGCATGGATCGCTTTCCTGATTTTCAAAAGTTCATTAAAAATATTCTTCAAGAGAAATGCAAATATATTCAACGGATTCTTGTTCAGGGCATGCTTGACTATGACTGTGTACAATTTCAAGACATTCCAAGATACTTTTGGGGTCTTTTTTGAATAAAAAGTTAAGTCACTGCCTAAGTGCACAGACTTTCCTCATTTTCAAAAATTCATTAAAAATATTCCTTAAGAGATATGCAAATATTTTCAATTGATTCTTGTTCAGGGCGTCGTTGACTATGACTGAGTACAATTTCAAGACATTCCAACATACTTGGAATGTCCAAGTGCATGGATCGCTTTTCGGATTTTCAAAAATTCATTAAAAATATTCTTCAAGAGATATGCAAATATATTCAACGGATTCTTGTTCAGGGCATGCTTGACTATGACTGTGTACAATTTCAAGACATTCCAAGATACTTTTGGGGTCTTTTTTGACAAAAAAGTTAAGTCACTGCCTTAGTGCATGGATCGCTTTCCTCATTTTCAGAAATTCATTAAAAATATTCCTTAAGCGATATGCAAATATTTTCAACGGATTCTTGTTCAGGGCGTCGTTGACTATGACTGAGTACAATTTCAAGACATTCCAACATACTTGGAATGTCCAAGTGCATGGATCGCTTTCCTGATTTTCAAAAGTTCATTAAAAATATTCTTCAAGAGATATGCAAATATATTCAACGGATTCTTGTTCAGGGCATGCTTGACTATGACTGTGTACAATTTCAAGACATTCCAAGATACCTTTGGGGTCTTTTTTGAATAAAAAGTTAAGTCACTGCCTAAGTGCACAGACTTTCATCATTTTCAAAAATTCATTAAAAATATTCCTTAAGAGATATGCAAATATTTTCAATGGATTTTTGTTCAGGGCGTCGTTGACTATGACCGAGTACAATTTCAAGACATTCCAACATACTTGGAATGTCCAAGTGCATGGATCGCTTTCCGGATTTTCAAAAATTCATTAAAAATATTCTTCAAGAGATATGCAAATATATTCAACGGATTCTTGTTCAGGGCATTCTTGACTATGACTGTGTACAATTTCAAGACATTCCAAGATACTTTTGGGGTCTTTTTTGACGAAAAAGTTAAGTCACTGCCTAAGTGCATGGATCGCTTTCCTAATTTTCAAAAATTCATTAAAAATATTCCTTAAGCGATATGCAAATATTTTCAACGGATTCTTGTTCAGGGCGTCGTTGACTATGACTGAGTACAATTTCAAGACATTCCAACATACTTGGAATGTCCAAGTGCATGGATCGCTTTCCTGATTTTCAAAAGTTCATTAAAAATATTCTTCAAGAGATATGCAAATATATTCAACGGATTCTTGTTCAGGGCATGCTTGACTATGACTGTGTACAATTTCAAGACATTCCAAGATACTTTTGGGGTCTTTTTTGACAAAAAAGTTAAGTCACTGCCTCAGTGCACAGACTTTCATCATTTTCAAAAATTCATTAAAAATATTCCTTAAGAGATATGCAAATATTTTCAATTGATTCTTGTTCAGGGCGTCGTTGACTATGACTGAGTACAATTTCAAGACATTCCAACATACTTGGAATGTCCAAGTGCATGGATCGCTTTTCGGATTTTCAAAAATTCATTTAAAATATTCTTCAAGAGATATGCAAATATATTCAACGGATTCTTGTTCAGGGCATGCTTGACTATGACTGTGTACAATTTCAAGACATTCCAAGATACTTTTGGGGTCTTTTTTGACAAAAAAGTTAAGTCACTGCCTAAGTGCATGGATCGCTTTCCTGATTTTCAAAAATTCATTAAAAATATTCCTTAAGCGATATGCAAATATTTTCAACGGATTCTTGTTCAGGGCGTCGTTGACTATGACTGAGTACAATTTCAAGACATTCCAACATACTTGGAATGTCCAAGTGCATGGATCGCTTTCCTGATTTTCAAAAGTTCATTAAAAATATTCTTCAAGAGATATGCAAATATATTCAACGGATTCTTGTTCAGGGCATGCTTGACTATGACTGTGTACAATTTCAAGACATTCCAAGATACTTTTGGGGTCTTTTTTGACAAAAAAGTTAAGTCACTGCCTAAGTGCATGGATCGCTTTCCTGATTTTCAGAAATTCTTTAAAAACATTCCTTAAACGATATGCAAATATTTTCAACGGATTCTTGTTCAGGGCGTCGTTGACTATGACTGAGTACAATTTCAAGACATTCCAACATACTTGGAATGTCCAAGTGCATGGATCGCTTTCCTGATTTTCAAAAGTTCATTAAAAATATTCTTCAAGAGATATGCAAATATATTCAACGGATTCTTGTTCAGGGCATGCTTGACTATGACTGTGTACAATTTCAAGACATTCCAAGATACTTTTGGGGTCTTTTTTGAATAAAAAGTTAAGTCACTGCCTAAGTGCACAGACTTTCCTCATTTTCAAAAATTCATTAAAAATATTCCTTAAGAGATATGCAAATATTTTCAATTGATTCTTGTTCAGGGCGTCGTTGACTATGACTGAGTACAATTTCAAGACATTCCAACATACTTGGAATGTCCAAGTGCATGGATCGCTTTTCGGATTTTCAAAAATTCATTAAAAATATTCTTCAAGAGATATGCAAATATATTCAACGGATTCTTGTTCAGGGCATGCTTGACTATGACTGTGTACAATTTCAAGACATTCCAAGATACTTTTGGGGTCTTTTTTGACAAAAAAGTTAAGTCACTGCCTAAGTGCATGGATCGCTTTCCTGATTTTCAGAAATTCTTTAAAAATATTCCTTAAACGATATGCAAATATTTTCAACGGATTCTTGTTCAGGGCGTCGTTGACTATGACTGAGTACAATTTCAAGACATTCCAACATACTTGGAATGTCCAAGTGCATGGATCGCTTTCCTGATTTTCAAAAGTTCATTAAAAATATTCTTCAAGAGATATGCAAATATATTCAATGGATTCTTGTTCAGGGCATGCTTGACTATGACTGTGTACAATTTCAAGACATTCCAAGATACTTTTGGGGTCTTTTTTGAATAAAAAGTTAAGTCACTGCATAAGTGCACAGACTTTCCTCATTTTCAAAAATTCATTAAAAATATTCCTTAAGAGATATGCAAATATTTTCAATTGATTCTTGTTCAGGGCGTCGTTGACTATGACCGAGTACAATTTCAAGACATTCCAACAAACTTGGAATGTCCAAGTGCATGGATCGCTTTCCGGATTTTCAAAAATTCATTAAAAATATTCTTCAAGAGATATGCAAATATATTCAACGGATTCTTGTTCAGGGCATGCTTGACTATGACTGTGTACAATTTCAAGACATTCCAAGATACTTTTGGGGTCTTTTTTGACAAAAAAGTTAAGTCACTGCCTAAGTGCATGGATCGCTTTCCTGATTTTCAGAAATTCTTTAAAAATATTCCTTAAACGATATGCAAATATTTTCAACAGATTCTTGTTCAGGGCGTCGTTGACTATGACTGAGTACAATTTCAAGACATTCCAACATACTTGGAATGTCCAAGTGCATGGATCGCTTTCCTGATTTTCAAAAGTTCATTAAAAATATTCTTCAAGAGATATGCAAATATATTCAATGGATTCTTGTTCAGGGCATTCTTGACTATGACTGTGTACAATTTCAAGACATTCCAAGATACTTTTGGGGTCTTTTTTGAATAAAAAGTTAAGTCACTGCATAAGTGCACAGACTTTCCTCATTTTCAAAAATTCATTAAAAATATTCCTTAAGAGATATGCAAATATTTTCAATGGATTCTTGTTCAGGGCGTCGTTGACTATGACCGAGTACAATTTGAAGACATTCCAACAAACTTGGAATGTCCAAGTGCATGGATCGCTTTCCGGATTTTCAAAAATTCATTTAAAATATTCTTCAAGAGATATGCAAATATATTCAACGGATTCTTGTTCAGGGCATTCTTGACTATGACTGTGTACAATTTCAAGACATTCCAAGATACTTTTGGGGTCTTTTTTGACGAAAAAGTTAAGTCACTGCCTAAGTGCATGGATCGCTTTCCTGATTTTCAGAAATTCTTTAAAAATATTCCTTAAACGATATGCAAATATTTTCAACGGATTCTTGTTCAGGGCGTCGTTGACTATGACTGAGTACAATTTCAAGACATTCCAACATACTTGGAATGTCCAAGTGCATGGATCGCTTTCCTGATTTTCAAAAGTTCATTAAAAATATTCTTCAAGAGATATGCAAATATATTCAACGGATTCTTGTTCAGGGCATGCTTGACTATGACTGTGTACAATTTCAAGACATTCCAAGATACTTTTGGGGTCTTTTTTGAATAAAAAGTTAAGTCACTGCCTAAGTGCACAGACTTTCCTCATTTTCAAAAATTCATTAAAAATATTCCTTAAGAGATATGCAAATATTTTCAATTGATTCTTGTTCAGGGCGTCGTTGACTATGACTGAGTACAATTTCAAGACATTCCAACATACTTGGAATGTCCAAGTGCATGGATCTCTTTTCGGATTTTCAAAAATTCATTAAAAATATTCTTCAAGAGATATGCAAATATATTCAACGGATTCTTGTTCAGGGCATGCTTGACTATGACTGTGTACAATTTCAAGACATTCCAAGATACTTTTGGGGTCTTTTTTGACGAAAAAGTTAAGTCACTGCCTAAGTGCATGGATCGCTTTCCTGATTTTCAAAAATTCATTAAAAATATTCCTTAAGCGATATGCAAATATTTTCAACGGATTCTTGTTCAGGGCGTCGTTGACTATGACTGAGTACAATTTCAAGACATTCCAACATACTTGGAATGTCCAAGTGCATGGATCGCTTTCCTGATTTTCAAAAGTTCATTAAAAATATTCTTCAAGAGATATGCAAATATATTCAACGGATTCTTGTTCAGGGCATGCTTGACTATGACTGTGTACAATTTCAAGACATTCCAAGATACCTTTGGCGTCTTTTTTGAATAAAAAGTTAAGTCACTGCCTAAGTGCACAGACTTTCATCATTTTCAAAAATTCATTAAAAATATTCCTTAAGAGATATGCAAATATTTTCAATGGATTCTTGTTCAGGGCGTCGTTGACTATGACCGAGTACAATTTCAAGACATTCCAACATACTTGGAATGTCCAAGTGCATGGATCGCTTTCCGGATTTTCAAAAATTCATTAAAAATATTCTTCAAGAGATATGCAAATATATTCAACGGATTCTTGTTCAGGGCATTCTTGACTATGACTGTGTACAATTTCAAGACATTCCAAGATACTTTTGGGGTCTTTTTTGACGAAAAAGTTAAGTCACTGCCTAAGTGCATGGATCGCTTTCCTGATTTTCAGAAATTCTTTAAAAATATTCCTTAAACGATATGCAAATATTTTCAACGGATTCTTGTTCAGGGCGTCGTTGACTATGACTGAGTACAATTTCAAGACATTCCAACATACTTGGAATGTCCAAGTGCATGGATCGCTTTCCTGATTTTCAAAAGTTCATTAAAAATATTCTTCAAGAGATATGCAAATATATTCAACGGATTCTTGTTCAGGGCATGCTTGACTATGACTGTGTACAATTTCAAGACATTCCAAGATACTTTTGGGGTCTTTTTTGAATAAAAAGTTAAGTCACTGCCTAAGTGCACAGACTTTCCTCATTTTCAAAAATTCATTAAAAATATTCCTTAAGAGATATGCAAATATTTTCAATTGATTCTTGTTCAGGGCGTCGTTGACTATGACTGAGTACAATTTCAAGACATTCCAACATACTTGGAATGTCCAAGTGCATGGATCGCTTTTCGGATTTTCAAAAATTCATTAAAAATATTCTTCAAGAGATATGCAAATATATTCAACGGATTCTTGTTCAGGGCATGCTTGACTATGACTGTGTACAATTTCAAGACATTCCAAGATACTTTTGGGGTCTTTTTTGACAAAAAAGTTAAGTCACTGCCTAAGTGCATGGATCGCTTTCCTGATTTTCAGAAATTCTTTAAAAATATTCCTTAAACGATATGCAAATATTTTCAACGGATTCTTGTTCAGGGCGTCGTTGACTATGACTGAGTACAATTTCAAGACATTCCAACATACTTGGAATGTCCAAGTGCATGGATCGCTTTCCTGATTTTCAAAAGTTCATTAAAAATATTCTTCAAGAGATATGCAAATATATTCAACGGATTCTTGTTCAGGGCATGCTTGACTATGACTGTGTACAATTTCAAGACATTCCAAGATACTTTTGGGGTCTTTTTTGACGAAAAAGTTAAGTCACTGCCTAAGTGCATGGATCGCTTTCCTGATTTTCAAAAATTCATTAAAAATATTCCTTAAGCGATATGCAAATATTTTCAACGGATTCTTGTTCAGGGCGTCGTTGACTATGACTGAGTACAATTTCAAGACATTCCAACATACTTGGAATGTCCAAGTGCATGGATCGCTTTCCTGATTTTCAAAAGTTCATTAAAAATATTCTTCAAGAGATATGCAAATATATTCAACGGATTCTTGTTCAGGGCATGCTTGACTATGACTGTGTACAATTTCAAGACATTCCAAGATACTTTTGGGGTCTTTTTTGAATAAAAAGTTAAGTCACTGCCTAAGTGCACAGACTTTCATCATTTTCAAAAATTCATTAAAAATATTCCTTAAGAGATATGCAAATATTTTCAATTGATTCTTGTTCAGGGCGTCGTTGACTATGACTGAGTACAATTTCAAGACATTCCAACATACTTGGAATGTCCAAGTGCATGGATCGCTTTTCGGATTTTCAAAAATTCATTTAAAATATTCTTCAAGAGATATGCAAATATATTCAACGGATTCTTGTTCAGGGCATGCTTGACTATGACTGTGTACAATTTCAAGACATTCCAAGATACTTTTGGGGTCTTTTTTGACGAAAAAGTTAAGTCACTGCCTAAGTGCATGGATCGCTTTCCTGATTTTCAAAAATTCATTAAAAATATTCCTTAAGCGATATGCAAATATTTTCAACGGATTCTTGTTCAGGGCGTCGTTGACTATGACTGAGTACAATTTCAAGACATTCCAACATACTTGGAATGTCCAAGTGCATGGACCGCTTTCCTGATTTTCAAAAGTTCATTAAAAATATTCTTCAAGAGATATGCAAATATATTCAACGGATTCTTGTTCAGGGCATGCTTGACTATGACTGTGTACAATTTCAAGACATTCCAAGATACTTTTGGGGTCTTTTTTGAATAAAAAGTTAAGTCACTGCCTAAGTGCACAGACTTTCATCATTTTCAAAAATTCATTAAAAATATTCCTTAAGAGATATGCAAATATTTTCAATTGATTCTTGTTCAGGGCGTCGTTGACTATGACTGAGTACAATTTCAAGACATTCCAACATACTTGGAATGTCCAAGTGCATGGATCGCTTTTCGGATTTTCAAAAATTCATTTAAAATATTCTTCAAGAGATATGCAAATATATTCAACGGATTCTTGTTCAGGGCATGCTTGACTATGACTGTGTACAATTTCAAGACATTCCAAGATACTTTTGGGGTCTTTTTTGACAAAAAAGTTAAGTCACTGCCTAAGTGCATGGATCGCTTTCCTGATTTTCAAAAATTCATTAAAAATATTCCTTAAGCGATATGCAAATATTTTCAACGGATTCTTGTTCAGGGCGTCGTTGACTATGACTGAGTACAATTTCAAGACATTCCAACATACTTGGAATGTCCAAGTGCATGGACCGCTTTCCTGATTTTCAAAAGTTCATTAAAAATATTCTTCAAGAGATATGCAAATATATTCAACGGATTCTTGTTCAGGGCATGCTTGACTATGACTGTGTACAATTTCAAGACATTCCAAGATACTTTTGGGGTCTTTTTTGACAAAAAAGTTAAGTCACTGCCTAAGTGCATGGATCGCTTTCCTGATTTTCAGAAATTCTTTAAAAATATTCCTTAAACGATATGCAAATATTTTCAACGGATTCTTGTTCAGGGCGTCGTTGACTATGACTGAGTACAATTTCAAGACATTCCAACATACTTGGAATGTCCAAGTGCATGGATCACTTTCCTGATTTTCAAAAGTTCATTAAAAATATTCTTCAAGAGATATGCAAATATATTCAACGGATTCTTGTTCAGGGCATGCTTGACTATGACTGTGTACAATTTCAAGACATTCCAAGATACTTTTGGGGTCTTTTTTGAATAAAAAGTTAAGTCACTGCCTAAGTGCACAGACTTTCCTCATTTTCAAAAATTCATTAAAAATATTCCTTAAGAGATATGCAAATATTTTCAATTGATTCTTGTTCAGGGCGTCGTTGACTATGACTGAGTACAATTTCAAGACATTCCAACATACTTGGAATGTCCAAGTGCATGGATCGCTTTTCGGATTTTCAAAAATTCATTAAAAATATTCTTCAAGAGATATGCAAATATATTCAACGGATTCTTGTTCAGGGCATGCTTGACTATGACTGTGTACAATTTCAAGACATTCCAAGATACTTTTGGGGTCTTTTTTGACAAAAAAGTTAAGTCACTGCCTAAGTGCATGGATCGCTTTCCTGATTTTCAGAAATTCTTTAAAAATATTCCTTAAACGATATGCAAATATTTTCAACGGATTCTTGTTCAGGGCGTCGTTGACTATGACTGAGTACAATTTCAAGACATTCCAACATACTTGGAATGTCCAAGTGCATGGATCGCTTTCCTGATTTTCAAAAGTTCATTAAAAATATTCTTCAAGAGATATGCAAATATATTCAATGGATTCTTGTTCAGGGCATGCTTGACTATGACTGTGTACAATTTCAAGACATTCCAAGATACTTTTGGGGTCTTTTTTGAATAAAAAGTTAAGTCACTGCATAAGTGCACAGACTTTCCTCATTTTCAAAAATTCATTAAAAATATTCCTTAAGAGATATGCAAATATTTTCAATGGATTCTTGTTCAGGGCGTCGTTGACTATTACCGAGTACAATTTCAAGACATTCCAACAAACTTGGAATGTCCAAGTGCATGGATCGCTTTCCGGATTTTCAAAAATTCATTTAAAATATTCTTCAAGAGATATGCAAATATATTCAACGGATTCTTGTTCAGGGCATTCTTGACTATGACTGTGTACAATTTCAAGACATTCCAAGATACTTTTGGGGTCTTTTTTGACGAAAAAGTTAAGTCACTGCCTAAGTGCATGGATCGCTTTCCTGATTTTCAGAAATTCTTTAAAAATATTCCTTAAACGATATGCAAATATTTTCAACGGATTCTTGTTCAGGGCGTCGTTGACTATGACTGAGTACAATTTCAAGACATTCCAACATACTTGGAATGTCCAAGTGCATGGATCGCTTTCCTGATTTTCAAAAGTTCATTAAAAATATTCTTCAAGAGATATGCAAATATATTCAACGGATTCTTGTTCAGGGCATGCTTGACTATGACTGTGTACAATTTCAAGACATTCCAAGATACTTTTGGGGTCTTTTTTGAATAAAAAGTTAAGTCACTGCCTAAGTGCACAGACTTTCCTCATTTTCAAAAATTCATTAAAAATATTCCTTAAGAGATATGCAAATATTTTCAATTGATTCTTGTTCAGGGCGTCGTTGACTATGACTGAGTACAATTTCAAGACATTCCAACATACTTGGAATGTCCAAGTGCATGGATCTCTTTTCGGATTTTCAAAAATTCATTAAAAATATTCTTCAAGAGATATGCAAATATATTCAACGGATTCTTGTTCAGGGCATGCTTGACTATGACTGTGTACAATTTCAAGACATTCCAAGATACTTTTGGGGTCTTCTTTGACGAAAAAGTTAAGTCACTGCCTAAGTGCATGGATCGCTTTCCTGATTTTCAGAAATTCTTTAAAAATATTCCTTAAACGATATGCAAATATTTTCAACGGATTCTTGTTCAGGGCGTCGTTGACTATGACTGAGTACAATTTCAAGACATTCCAACATACTTGGAATGTCCAAGTGCATGGATCGCTTTCCTGATTTTCAAAAGTTCATTAAAAATATTCTTCAAGAGATATGCAAATATATTCAACGGATTCTTGTTCAGGGCATGCTTGACTATGACTGTGTACAATTTCAAGACATTCCAAGATACTTTTGGGGTCTTTTTTGAATAAAAAGTTAAGTCACTGCCTAAGTGCACAGACTTTCCTCATTTTCAAAAATTCATTAAAAATATTCCTTAAGAGATATGCAAATATTTTCAATTGATTCTTGTTCAGGGCGTCGTTGACTATGACTGAGTACAATTTCAAGACATTCCAACATACTTGGAATGTCCAAGTGCATGGATCGCTTTTCGGATTTTCAAAAATTCATTAAAAATATTCTTCAAGAGATATGCAAATATATTCAACGGATTCTTGTTCAGGGCATGCTTGACTATGACTGTGTACAATTTCAAGACATTCCAAGATACTTTTGGGGTCTTTTTTGAATAAAAAGTTAAGTCACTGCCTAAGTGCACAGACTTTCCTCATTTTCAAAAATTCATTAAAAATATTCCTTAAGAGATATGCAGATATTTTCAATTGATTCTTGTTCAGGGCGTCGTTGACTATGACTGAGTACAATTTCAAGACATTCCAACATACTTGGAATGTCCAAGTGCATGGATCTCTTTTCGGATTTTCAAAAATTCATTAAAAATATTCTTCAAGAGATATGCAAATATATTCAACGGATTCTTGTTCAGGGCATGCTTGACTATGACTGTGTACAATTTCAAGACATTCCAAGATACTTTTGGGGTCTTTTTTGACGAAAAAGTTAAGTCACTGCCTAAGTGCATGGATCGCTTTCCTGATTTTCAGAAATTCTTTAAAAATATTCCTTAAACGATATGCAAATATTTTCAACGGATTCTTGTTCAGGGCGTCGTTGACTATGACTGAGTACAATTTCAAGACATTCCAACATACTTGGAATGTCCAAGTGCATGGATCGCTTTCCTGATTTTCAAAAGTTCATTAAAAATATTCTTCAAGAGATATGCAAATATATTCAACGGATTCTTGTTCAGGGCATGCTTGACTATGACTGTGTACAATTTCAAGACATTCCAAGATACTTTTGGGGTCTTTTTTGAATAAAAAGTTAAGTCACTGCCTAAGTGCACAGACTTTCCTCATTTTCAAAAATTCATTAAAAATATTCCTTAAGAGATATGCAAATATTTTCAATTGATTCTTGTTCAGGGCGTCGTTGACTATGACTGAGTACAATTTCAAGACATTCCAACATACTTGGAATGTCCAAGTGCATGGATCGCTTTTCGGATTTTCAAAAATTCATTAAAAATATTCTTCAAGAGATATGCAAATATATTCAACGGATTCTTGTTCAGGGCATGCTTGACTATGACTGTGTACAATTTCAAGACATTCCAAGATACTTTTGGGGTCTTTTTTGACAAAAAAGTTAAGTCACTGCCTAAGTGCATGGATCGCTTTCCTGATTTTCAGAAATTCTTTAAAAATATTCCTTATACGATATGCAAATATTTTCAACGGATTCTTGTTCAGGGCGTCGTTGACTATGACTGAGTACAATTTCAAGACATTCCAACATACTTGGAATGTCCAAGTGCATGGATCGCTTTCCTGATTTTCAAAAGTTCATTAAAAATATTCTTCAAGAGATATGCAAATATATTCAACGGATTCTTGTTCAGGGCATGCTTGACTATGACTGTGTACAATTTCAAGACATTCCAAGATACTTTTGGGGTCTTTTTTGAATAAAAAGTTAAGTCACTGCCTAAGTGCACAGACTTTCCTCATTTTCAAAAATTCATTAAAAATATTCCTTAAGAGATATGCAAATATTTTCAATTGATTCTTGTTCAGGGCGTCGTTGACTATGACTGAGTACAATTTCAAGACATTCCAACATACTTGGAATGTCCAAGTGCATGGATCGCTTTTTGGATTTTCAAAAATTCATTAAAAATATTCTTCAAGAGATATGCAAATATATTCAACGGATTCTTGTTCAGGGCATGCTTGACTATGACTGTGTACAATTTCAAGACATTCCAAGATACTTTTGGGGTCTTTTCTGACAAAAAAGTTAAGTCACTGCCTAAGTGCATGGATCGCTTTCCTGATTTTCAAAAATTCATTAAAAATATTCCTTAAGCGATATGCAAATATTTTCAACGGATTCTTGTTCAGGGCGTCGTTGACTATGACTGAGTACAATTTCAAGACATTCCAACATACTTGGAATGTCCAAGTGCATGGATCGCTTTCCTGATTTTCAAAAGTTCATTAAAAATATTCTTCAAGAGATATGCAAATATATTCAACGGATTCTTGTTCAGGGCATGCTTGACTATGACTGTGTACAATTTCAAGACATTCCAAGATACCTTTGGGGTCTTTTTTGAATAAAAAGTTAAGTCACTGCCTAAGTGCACAGACTTTCATCATTTTCAAAAATTCATTAAAAATATTCCTTAAGAGATATGCAAATATTTTCAATGGATTTTTGTTCAGGGCGTCGTTGACTATGACCGAGTACAATTTCAAGACATTCCAACATACTTGGAATGTCCAAGTGCATGGATCGCTTTCCGGATTTTCAAAAATTCATTAAAAATATTCTTCAAGAGATATGCAAATATATTCAACGGATTCTTGTTCAGGGCATGCTTGACTATGACTGTGTACAATTTCAAGACATTCCAAGATACTTTTGGGGTCTTTTTTGACGAAAAAGTTAAGTCACTGCCTAAGTGCATGGATCGCTTTCCTGATTTTCAGAAATTCTTTAAAAATATTCCTTAAACGATATGCAAATATTTTCAACGGATTCTTGTTCAGGGCGTCGTTGACTATGACTGAGTACAATTTCAAGACATTCCAACATACTTGGAATGTCCAAGTGCATGGATCGCTTTCCTGATTTTCAAAAGTTCATTAAAAATATTCTTCAAGAGATATGCAAATATATTCAACGGATTCTTGTTCAGGGCATGCTTGACTATGACTGTGTACAATTTCAAGACATTCCAAGATACTTTTGGGGTCTTTTTTGAATAAAAAGTTAAGTCACTGCCTAAGTGCACAGACTTTCCTCATTTTCAAAAATTCATAAAAAAAATATTCCTTAAGAGATATGCAAATATTTTCAATTGATTCTTGTTCAGGGCGTCGTTGACTATGACTGAGTACAATTTCAAGACATTCCAACATACTTGGAATGTCCAAGTGCATGGATCGCTTTTCGGATTTTCAAAAATTCATTAAAAATATTCTTCAAGAGATATGCAAATATATTCAACGGATTCTTGTTCAGGGCATGCTTGACTATGACTGTGTACAATTTCAAGACATTCCAAGATACTTTTGGGGTCTTTTTTGACAAAAAAGTTAAGTCACTGCCTAAGTGCATGGATCGCTTTCCTGATTTTCAGAAATTCTTTAAAAATATTCCTTAAACGATATGCAAATATTTTCAACGGATTCTTGTTCAGGGCGTCGTTGACTATGACTGAGTACAATTTCAAGACATTCCAACATACTTGGAATGTCCAAGTGCATGGATCGCTTTCCTGATTTTCAAAAGTTCATTAAAAATATTCTTCAAGAGATATGCAAATATATTCAACGGATTCTTGTTCAGGGCATGCTTGACTATGACTGTGTACAATTTCAAGACATTCCAAGATACTTTTGGGGTCTTTTTTGAATAAAAAGTTAAGTCACTGCCTAAGTGCACAGACTTTCCTCATTTTCAAAAATTCATTAAAAATATTCCTTAAACGATATGCAAATATTTTCAACGGATTCTTGTTCAGGGCGTCGTTGACTATGACTGAGTACAATTTCAAGACATTCCAACATACTTGGAATGTCCAAGTGCATGGATCGCTTTCCTGATTTTCAAAAGTTCATTAAAAATATTCTTCAAGAGATATGCAAATATATTCAACGGATTCTTGTTCAGGGCATGCTTGACTATGACTGTGTACAATTTCAAGACATTCCAAGATACTTTTGGGGTCTTTTTTGACGAAAAAGTTAAGTCACTGCCTAAGTGCATGGATCGCTTTCCTGATTTTCAAAAATTCATTAAAAATATTCCTTAAGCAATATGCAAATATTTTCAACGGATTCTTGTTCAGGGCGTCATTGACTATGACTGAGTACAATTTCAAGACATTCCAACATACTTGGAATGTCCAAGTGCATGGATCGCTTTCCTGATTTTCAAAAGTTCATTAAAAATATTCTTCAAGAGATATGCAAATATATTCAACGGATTCTTGTTCAGGGCATGCTTGACTATGACTGTGTACAATTTCAAGACATTCCAAGATACTTTTGGGGTCTTTTTTGAATAAAAAGTTAAGTCACTGCCTAAGTGCACAGACTTTCATCATTTTCAAAAATTCATTAAAAATATTCCTTAAGAGATATGCAAATATTTTCAATTGATTCTTGTTCAGGGCGTCGTTGACTATGACTGAGTACAATTTCAAGACATTCCAACATACTTGGAATGTCCAAGTGCATGGATCGCTTTTCGGATTTTCAAAAATTCATTTAAAATATTCTTCAAGAGATATGCAAATATATTCAACGGATTCTTGTTCAAGGCATGCTTGACTATGACTGTGTACAATTTCAAGACATTCCAAGATACTTTTGGGGTCTTTTTTGACAAAAAAGTTAAGTCACTGCCTAAGTGCATGGATAGCTTTCCTGATTTTCAAAAATTCATTAAAAATATTCCTTAAGCGATATGCAAATATTTTCAACGGATTCTTGTTCAGGGCGTCGTTGACTATGACTGAGTACAATTTCAAGACATTCCAACATACTTGGAATGTCCAAGTGCATGGATCGCTTTCCTGATTTTCAAAAGTTCATTAAAAATATTCTTCAAGAGATATGCAAATATATTCAACGGATTCTTGTTCAGGGCATGCTTGACTATGACTGTGTACAATTTCAAGACATTCCAAGATACTTTTGGGGTCTTTTTTGACAAAAAAGTTAAGTCACTGCCTAAGTGCATGGATCGCTTTCCTGATTTTCAGAAATTCTTTAAAAATATTCCTTAAACGATATGCAAATATTTTCAACGGATTCTTGTTCAGGGCGTCGTTGACTATGACTGAGTACAATTTCAAGACATTCCAACATACTTGGAATGTCCAAGTGCATGGATCGCTTTCCTGATTTTCAAAAGTTCATTAAAAATATTCTTCAAGAGATATGCAAATATATTCAACGGATTCTTGTTCAGGGCATGCTTGACTATGACTGTGTACAATTTCAAGACATTCCAAGATACTTTTGGGGTCTTTTTTGAATAAAAAGTTAAGTCACTGCCTAAGTGCACAGACTTTCATCATTTTCAAAAATTCATTAAAAATATTCCTTAAGAGATATGCAAATATTTTCAATGGATTCTTGTTCAGGGCGTCGTTGACTATGACCGAGTACAATTTCAAGACATTCCAACATACTTGGAATGTCCAAGTGCATGGATCGCTTTCCGGATTTTCAAAAATTCATTAAAAATATTCTTCAAGAGATATGCAAATATATTCAACGGATTCTTGTTCAGGGCATGCTTGACTATGACTGTGTACAATTTCAAGACATTCCAAGATACTTTTGGGGTCTTTTTTGACAAAAAAGTTAAGTCACTGCCTAAGTGCATGGATCGCTTTCCTGATTTTCAGAAATTCTTTAAAAATATTCCTTAAACGATATGCAAATATTTTCAACGGATTCTTGTTCAGGGCGTCGTTGACTATGACTGAGTACAATTTCAAGACATTCCAACATACTTGGAATGTCCAAGTGCATGGATCGCTTTCCTGATTTTCAAAAGTTCATTAAAAATATTCTTCAAGAGATATGCAAATATATTCAACGGATTCTTGTTCAGGGCATGCTTGACTATGACTGTGTACAATTTCAAGACATTCCAAGATACTTTTGGGGTCTTTTTTGAATAAAAAGTTAAGTCACTGCCTAAGTGCACAGACTTTCCTCATTTTCAAAAATTCATTAAAAATATTCCTTAAGCGATATGCAAATATTTTCAACGGATTCTTGTTCAGGGCGTCGTTGACTATGACTGAGTACAATTTCAAGACATTCCAACATACTTGGAATGTCCAAGTGCATGGATCGCTTTCCTGATTTTCAAAAGTTCATTAAAAATATTCTTCAAGAGATATGCAAATATATTCAACGGATTCTTGTTCAGGGCATGCTTGACTATGACTGTGTACAATTTCAAGACATTCCAAGATACTTTTGGGGTCTTTTTTGACAAAAAAGTTAAGTCACTGCCTAAGTGCATGGATCGCTTTCCTGATTTTCAGAAATTCTTTAAAAATATTCCTTAAACGATATGCAAATATTTTCAACGGATTCTTGTTCAGGGCGTCGTTGACTATGACTGAGTACAATTTCAAGACATTCCAACATACTTGGAATGTCCAAGTGCATGGATCGCTTTCCTGATTTTCAAAAGTTCATTAAAAATATTCTTCAAGAGATATGCAAATATATTCAATGGATTCTTGTTCAGGGCATGCTTGACTATGACTGTGTACAATTTCAAGACATTCCAAGATACTTTTGGGGTCTTTTTTGAATAAAAAGTTAAGTCACTGCATAAGTGCACAGACTTTCCTCATTTTCAAAAATTCATTAAAAATATTCCTTAAGAGATATGCAAATATTTTCAATGGATTCTTGTTCAGGGCGTCGTTGACTATGACCGAGTACAATTTCAAGACATTCCAACAAACTTGGAATGTCCAAGTGCATGGATCGCTTTCCGGATTTTCAAAAATTCATTTAAAATATTCTTCAAGAGATATGCAAATATATTCAACGGATTCTTGTTCAGGGCATTCTTGACTATGACTGTGTACAATTTCAAGACATTCCAAGATACTTTTGGGGTCTTTTTTGACGAAAAAGTTAAGTCACTGCCTAAGTGCATGGATCGCTTTCCTGATTTTCAGAAATTCTTTAAAAATATTCCTTAAACGATATGCAAATATTTTCAACGGATTCTTGTTCAGGGCGTCGTTGACTATGACTGAGTACAATTTCAAGACATTCCAACATACTTGGAATGTCCAAGTGCATGGATCGCTTTCCTGATTTTCAAAAGTTCATTAAAAATATTCTTCAAGAGATATGCAAATATATTCAACGGATTCTTGTTCAGGGCATGCTTGACTATGACTGTGTACAATTTCAAGACATTCCAAGATACTTTTGGGGTCTTTTTTGAATAAAAAGTTAAGTCACTGCCTAAGTGCACAGACTTTCCTCATTTTCAAAAATTCATTAAAAATATTCCTTAAGAGATATGCAAATATTTTCAATTGATTCTTGTTCAGGGCGTCGTTGACTATGACTGAGTACAATTTCAAGACATTCCAACATACTTGGAATGTCCAAGTGCATGGATCGCTTTTCGGATTTTCAAAAATTCATTAAAAATATTCTTCAAGAGATATGCAAATATATTCAACGGATTCTTGTTCAGGGCATGCTTGACTATGACTGTGTACAATTTCAAGACATTCCAAGATACTTTTGGGGTCTTTTTTGACGAAAAAGTTAAGTCACTGCCTAAGTGCATGGATCGCTTTCCTGATTTTCAGAATTCCTTTAAAAATATTCCTTAAACGATATGCAAATATTTTCAACGGATTCTTGTTCAGGGCGTCGTTGACTATGACTGAGTACAATTTCAAGACATTCCAACATACTTGGAATGTCCAAGTGCATGGATCGCTTTCCTGATTTTCAAAAGTTCATTAAAAATATTCTTCAAGAGATATGCAAATATATTCAACGGATTCTTGTTCAGGGCATGCTTGACTATGACTGTGTACAATTTCAAGACATTCCAAGATACTTTTGGGGTCTTTTTTGAATAAAAAGTTAAGTCACTGCCTAAGTGCACAGACTTTCCTCATTTTCAAAAATTCATTAAAAATATTCCTTAAGAGATATGCAAGATGGCGCCTCCCGTGTGGTCGCCTGTTGCAGCAGCTCTCGCTATTTTCTAGCCTTTTTCTCTTCAAACTATGTTTTTTCCTACTTTTTTCAACTTCTTTTAAGTGTGTCTTTTTGTTTAAGCACTGTCACCATGGGCACCAAGTACACCATGCTTGTTGTGGCCCTGTTGGTGAGTTTTTTACACTTTTCGACCGTGTCGGGGGATCCCGTGTGGAGTCACGGCTCCATTGTTTACAGTAGGGATCAGCTGTTAGCGCTGCGCTGCACAGCTGTGCTGCCGGAGGAGCGACCCGATATTCCCCGTGGGCTCAGGAGGAGAAAACGGGGGTGTCGCGCTGGAGTCCAACGTCGTGCTGGAAGGAGACGTTATAGACCTGTTCTCCCGTCCATTATTAAGGGAAATGTAAGATCTCTCCCTAATAAAATGGACGAGTTAGCGGCGCTGACCCGGCACGAGAGGGATTACCGGCACTGCAGCATCATGCTGTTCACCGAGACGTGGCTCACCGCTGCTGCCCCGGACACGGACACCGCGCTGGACGGATTCCAGCTGATTCGCGCGGACAGGACGAAAGAGAGTGGAAAGAGGAAAGGAGGAGGACTGGCAGTGTTTGTGAATGATAGATGGTGTAACTCTGGGCACATCACTATTAAAGAGCAACACTGCTGTAAGGACTTGGAACTGTTAGCCGTTAGCATGAGACCGAACCAACTGCCGCGGGAATTCTCGCATGTTATCGCGATAGCTGCGTACGTTCCCCCCTCTGCTAACGCTAATGCAGCCTGTGACGTCCTGCACTCAGTGGTGAGCAGGCTGCAGACACAGCATCCACAGGCTCTCCTCCTGATCTCTGGGGATTTTAATCATGCCTCTCCTTCCACCTCTCTGCCCACACTCACTCAGTATGTCACCTGCCACACCAGAGACAATAAAATACTGGACCTTTTCTATGCCAACACCAAGGAGGCATATAAATCAACCCCTCCCCCCCCCCTCGGAAGATCTGATCACAACCTGGTTCATCTCCTTCCTGTGTACAAACCTCTTGTACACAGGCAGCCAGCTGTGACCCGCACAGTGAAAGTATGGTCTGAGGAGACCGATGAGGCTCTGATGGACTGTTTTGAGTCTACTGTGTGGGACGAACTTTGTGAGGGACATGGGGAGGACATCGACAGTCTCACATACACAATTACGGACTACATAAACTTCTATGTTGAGAGCACTGTACCCACCAGGACAGTACGATGTTTCTCTAACAACAAACCCTGGATTAACCCTGACATAAAGGCTCTCCTTAAGGAGAAAAAGAGAGTTTTTAGGTCAGGAAACAAGGAGGAGCTGAAGACTGTTCAGAGGGAGCTGAGGAGAAAGATCAGGGAGGGAAAGGACAGCTACAGGAAGAAGATGGAGGAGCAGCTGCAGCAGAGAGATGTCAGCGGAGTCTGGAGAGGCCTGAAAACCATCTCAGGCCAAAACAAGCTGGACTCCCAGACTGTAGGGGACCAGAGGTGGGCTAACGACTTGAATTTATTCTTCAATAGGTTTGATCAGGCCCCCACCTCTCCCCCGACAGCCCTGCTGGAACCTCTTTCATCTGGATCACCAGTAAACTGCCCGACCTCCACCCCCCTCCCTTCATCTCCAAGCTCGTTCAACAACACACAACCCCCCTGCTCCAATCTGTCCTTCACACCTAACCAGGTGAGAAAAGAGCTCAAAAAGATCAAGGCGAAGAAGGCTGCAGGTCCTGATGGCATCAGCTCCAGGCTCCTCAAATCCTGTGCAGTTCAGCTGTGTGGGATAATGGGGACCATCTTCAACATGAGCCTGAAACTGGGGAGAGTACCACACTTATGGAAGACGTCCTGTGTGGTACCAGTGCCAAAAACACCACACCCCAAAGACTTTAACAGTTACAGGCCGGTGGCACTAACATCCCACCTGATGAAGATCCTGGAGCGTCTGGTGCTGTCTCATCTGCGCCCTGTGGTGAGACCAGCGATGGACCCACTGCAGTTCGCCTACCAGCCCAGCATCGGGGTGGATGACGCTGTCATCTACCTGCAGGACAGAGCTCTTTCTCACCTGGAGAAGTCGGGGAGCACTGTGAGGATCATGTTTTTTGATTTCTCCAGTGCTTTCAACACCATCCAGCCAGCATTTCTGAAGGACAAGCTGGAGCATGCAGGAGTTGATCCTCACCTCACATCCTGGATTGTGGATTATTTGACTGATCGACCCCAGTATGTGAGGACTCGGGATTGTGTGTCGGACATGGCTGTCTGCAGTACAGGGGCCCCACAGGGAACAGTTCTGGCTCCGTTCCTCTTCACCCTGTACACTGCAGACTTCTCCTACAGCTCCCCCTCCTGTCACCTGCAGAAGTTCTCTGACGACTCTGCCATTGTCGGCCTCATCACGGACGATGACGACAGAGAGTACAGAGAACTTGTTCAGGATTTTGTGGACTGGTCCCTGCGGAACCGCCTCCAGCTCAACGCGGGGAAAACTAAGGAGCTGGTGGTGGATTTCCGCAGAAGACGACACTCTCCTCCATCGCCGGTGTGCATCCAGGAAAAGGACATAGAGATGGTGACATCTTACAAATACTTGGGTGTTCACCTTAACAATAAACTGGACTGGTCTGATCATGCTGCTGCGCTCTACAGGAAGGGTCAGAGCAGACTCTACCTGTTGAGGAAACTAAGGTCTTTTGGAGTTCAGGGAGAACTCCTGAAGACCTTCTACGACTCAGTAGTGGCATCAGCCATTTTTTACGCAGTGGTCTGCTGGGGCAGTGGCATCACAGCCGCAGACAGGAAGAGGCTGGACAGGCTGATTAAGAAAGCCAGCTCTGTCCTTGGATGTCCCCTGGAACCAGTGGAGGTGGTGGGAGAGAGGAGAATGGCTACCAAGCTATCATCTCTGATGGACAACCTCTCCCACCCCCTGCAGAACACCATCGCAGCACTGGGCAGCTCCTTCAGTCACAGACTAAAACATCCAAAATGTCTGAAGGAGCGTTATCGCAGGTCGTTCCTCCCTGCAGCTGTTAGACTGTACAACAAGTACTGCTCTAAGTAGACCCCACACACACACACACACACACACACACACACACACACACACACACACACACACACACACACACACACTCCTCTCTCCATGTGCAATATACTGTTAATTCTCATTGGTGTAATATACTATATATATTTTTTCATAATGTAAACTTTTTTTGAAGTGCAATATATTGTCATTTTTCATACTGTCAAATTTTTTATACTGTAGTTTTCTCATCAGTGCAATATCCTTATCCTTATTTATTATCCTTATTTAATAGCTCAGCCTTGTTTCCGTACACTATAAATACCATGTGCATACTGTGTATATTCTGCAGACCGGTTGTAATGTACATTCTATTTTTAAACCTATTTTTATAGTCAGTGTTAATATCTTTATATATTGTACTTTATAGATTCGATTTCTTTTTGGTAATGCATGTTTATTATTTATTATCCTTATCCTTACTGTCTTGCTGCTGTAACACTGTAAATTTCCCCACTGCGGGACGAATAAAGGACTTCTTATCTTATCTTATCTTATAAATATTTTCAATTGATTCTTGTTCAGGGCGTCGTTGACTATGACTGAGTACAATTTCAAGACATTCCAACATACTTGGAATGTCCAAGTGCATGGATCGCTTTTCGGATTTTCAAAAATTCATTAAAAATATTCTTCAAGAGATATGCAAATATATTCAACGGATTCTTGTTCAGGGCATGCTTGACTATGACTGTGTACAATTTCAAGACATTCCAAGATACTTTTGGGGTCTTTTTTGACAAAAAAGTTAAGTCACTGCCTAAGTGCATGGATCGCTTTCCTGATTTTCAAAAATTCATTAAAAATATTCCTTAAGCGATATGCAAATATTTTCAACGGATTCTTGTTCAGGGCGTCGTTGACTATGACTGAGTACAATTTCAAGACATTCCAACATACTTGGAATGTCCAAGTGCATGGATCGCTTTCCTGATTTTCAAAAGTTCATTAAAAATATTCTTCAAGAGATATGCAAATATATTCAACGGATTCTTGTTCAGGGCATGCTTGACTATGACTGTGTACAATTTCAAGACATTCCAAGATACCTTTGGGGTCTTTTTTGAATAAAAAGTTAAGTCACTGCCTAAGTGCACAGACTTTCATCATTTTCAAAAATTCATTAAAAATATTCCTTAAGAGATATGCAAATATTTTCAATGGATTCTTGTTCAGGGCGTCGTTGACTATGACCGAGTACAATTTCAAGACATTCCAACATACTTGGAATGTCCAAGTGCATGGATCGCTTTCCGGATTTTCAAAAATTCATTAAAAATATTCTTCAAGAGATATGCAAATATATTCAACGGATTCTTGTTCAGGGCATTCTTGACTATGACTGTGTACAATTTCAAGACATTCCAAGATACTTTTGGGGTCTTTTTTGACGAAAAAGTTAAGTCACTGCCTAAGTGCATGGATCGCTTTCCTGATTTTCAGAAATTCTTTAAAAATATTCCTTAAACGATACGCAAATATTTTCAACGGATTCTTGTTCAGGGCGTCGTTGACTATGACTGAGTACAATTTCAAGACATTCCAACATACTTGGAATGTCCAAGTGCATGGATCGCTTTCCTGATTTTCAAAAGTTCATTAAAAATATTCTTCAAGAGATATGCAAATATATTCAACGGATTCTTGTTCAGGGCATGCTTGACTATGACTGTGTACAATTTCAAGACATTCCAAGATACTTTTGGGGTCTTTTTTGACAAAAAAGTTAAGTCACTGCCTAAGTGCACAGACTTTCATCATTTTCAAAAATTCATTAAAAATATTCCTTAAGAGATATGCAAATATTTTCAATGGATTCTTGTTCAGGGCGTCGTTGACTATGACTGAGTACAATTTCAAGACATTCCAACATACTTGGAATGTCCAAGTGCATGGATCGCTTTCCGGATTTTCAAAAATTCATTAAAAATATTCTTCAAGAGATATGCAAATATATTCAACGGATTCTTGTTCAGGGCATTCTTGACTATGACTGTGTACAATTTCAAGACATTCCAAGATACTTTTGGGGTCTTTTTTGACAAAAAAGTTAAGTCACTGCCTAAGTGCATGGATCGCTTTCCTGATTTTCAAAAATTCATTAAAAATATTCCTTAAGCGATATGCAAATATTTTCAACGGATTCTTGTTCAGGGCGTCGTTGACTATGACTGAGTACAATTTCAAGACATTCCAACATACTTGGAATGTCCAAGTGCATGGATCGCTTTCCTGATTTTCAAAAGTTCATTAAAAATATTCTTCAAGAGATATGCAAATATATTCAACGGATTCTTGTTCAGGGCATGCTTGACTATGACTGTGTACAATTTCAAGACATTCCAAGATACCTTTGGGGTCTTTTTTGAATAAAAAGTTAAGTCACTGCCTAAGTGCACAGACTTTCATCATTTTCAAAAATTCATTAAAAATATTCCTTAAGAGATATGCAAATATTTTCAATGGATTCTTGTTCAGGGCGTCGTTGACTATGACCGAGTACAATTTCAAGACATTCCAACATACTTGGAATGTCCAAGTGCATGGATCGCTTTCCGGATTTTCAAAAATTCATTAAAAATATTCTTCAAGAGATATGCAAATATATTCAACGGATTCTTGTTCAGGGCATTCTTGACTATGACTGTGTACAATTTCAAGACATTCCAAGATACTTTTGGGGTCTTTTTTGACGAAAAAGTTAAGTCACTGCCTAAGTGCATGGATCGCTTTCCTGATTTTCAGAAATTCTTTAAAAATATTCCTTAAACGATATGCAAATATTTTCAACGGATTCTTGTTCAGGGCGTCGTTGACTATGACTGAGTACAATTTCAAGACATTCCAACATACTTGGAATGTCCAAGTGCATGGATCGCTTTTCCTGATTTTCAAAAGTTCATTAAAAATATTCTTCAAGAGATATGCAAATATATTCAACGGATTCTTGTTCAGGGCATGCTTGACTATGACTGTGTACAATTTCAAGACATTCCAAGATACCTTTGGGGTCTTTTTTGAATAAAAAGTTAAGTCACTGCCTAAGTGCACAGACTTTCATCATTTTCAAAAATTCATTAAAAATATTCCTTAAGAGATATGCAAATATTTTCAATGGATTCTTGTTCAGGGCGTCGTTGACTATGACCGAGTACAATTTCAAGACATTCCAACATACTTGGAATGTCCAAGTGCATGGATCGCTTTCCGGATTTTCAAAAATTCATTAAAAATATTCTTCAAGAGATATGCAAATATATTCAACGGATTCTTGTTCAGGGCATTCTTGACTATGACTGTGTACAATTTCAAGACATTCCAAGATACTTTTGGGGTCTTTTTTGACGAAAAAGTTAAGTCACTGCCTAAGTGCATGGATCGCTTTCCTGATTTTCAGAAATTCTTTAAAAATATTCCTTAAACGATACGCAAATATTTTCAACGGATTCTTGTTCAGGGCGTCGTTGACTATGACTGAGTACAATTTCAAGACATTCCAACATACTTGGAATGTCCAAGTGCATGGATCGCTTTCCTGATTTTCAAAAGTTCATTAAAAATATTCTTCAAGAGATATGCAAATATATTCAACGGATTCTTGTTCAGGGCATGCTTGACTATGACTGTGTACAATTTCAAGACATTCCAAGATACTTTTGGGGTCTTTTTTGACAAAAAAGTTAAGTCACTGCCTAAGTGCACAGACTTTCATCATTTTCAAAAATTCATTAAAAATATTCCTTAAGAGATATGCAAATATTTTCAATGGATTCTTGTTCAGGGCGTCGTTGACTATGACTGAGTACAATTTCAAGACATTCCAACATACTTGGAATGTCCAAGTGCATGGATCGCTTTCCGGATTTTCAAAAATTCATTAAAAATATTCTTCAAGAGATATGCAAATATATTCAACGGATTCTTGTTCAGGGCATTCTTGACTATGACTGTGTACAATTTCAAGACATTCCAAGATACTTTTGGGGTCTTTTTTGACAAAAAAGTTAAGTCACTGCCTAAGTGCATGGATCGCTTTCCTGATTTTCAAAAATTCATTAAAAATATTCCTTAAGCGATATGCAAATATTTTCAACGGATTCTTGTTCAGGGCGTCGTTGACTATGACTGAGTACAATTTCAAGACATTCCAACATACTTGGAATGTCCAAGTGCATGGATCGCTTTCCTGATTTTCAAAAGTTCATTAAAAATATTCTTCAAGAGATATGCAAATATATTCAACGGATTCTTGTTCAGGGCATGCTTGACTATGACTGTGTACAATTTCAAGACATTCCAAGATACCTTTGGGGTCTTTTTTGAATAAAAAGTTAAGTCACTGCCTAAGTGCACAGACTTTCATCATTTTCAAAAATTCATTAAAAATATTCCTTAAGAGATATGCAAATATTTTCAATGGATTCTTGTTCAGGGCGTCGTTGACTATGACCGAGTACAATTTCAAGACATTCCAACATACTTGGAATGTCCAAGTGCATGGATCGCTTTCCGGATTTTCAAAAATTCATTAAAAATATTCTTCAAGAGATATGCAAATATATTCAACGGATTCTTGTTCAGGGCATTCTTGACTATGACTGTGTACAATTTCAAGACATTCCAAGATACTTTTGGGGTCTTTTTTGACGAAAAAGTTAAGTCACTGCCTAAGTGCATGGATCGCTTTCCTGATTTTCAGAAATTCTTTAAAAATATTCCTTAAACGATATGCAAATATTTTCAACGGATTCTTGTTCAGGGCGTCGTTGACTATGACTGAGTACAATTTCAAGACATTCCAACATACTTGGAATGTCCAAGTGCATGGATCGCTTTTCCTGATTTTCAAAAGTTCATTAAAAATATTCTTCAAGAGATATGCAAATATATTCAACGGATTCTTGTTCAGGGCATGCTTGACTATGACTGCGTACAATTTCAAGACATTCCAAGATACTTTTGGGGTCTTTTTTGACAAAAAAGTTAAGTCACTGCCTAAGTGCATGGATCGCTTTCCTGATTTTCAAAAATTCATTAGAAATATTCCTTAAGCGATATGCAAATATTTTCAACGGATTCTTGTTCAGGGCGTCGTTGACTATGACTGAGTACAATTTCAAGACATTCCAACATACTTGGAATGTCCAAGTGCATGGATCGCTTTCCTGATTTTCAAAAGTTCATTAAAAATATTCTTCAAGAGATATGCAAATATATTCAACGGATTCTTGTTCAGGGCATGCTTGACTATGACTGTGTACAATTTCAAGACATTCCAAGATACCTTTGGGGTCTTTTTTGAATAAAAAGTTAAGTCACTGCCTAAGTGCACAGACTTTCATCATTTTCAAAAATTCATTAAAAATATTCCTTAAGAGATATGCAAATATTTTCAATGGATTCTTGTTCAGGGCGTCGTTGACTATGACCGAGTACAATTTCAAGACATTCCAACATACTTGGAATGTCCAAGTGCATGGATCGCTTTCCTGATTTTCAAAAGTTCATTAAAAATATTCTTCAAGAGATATGCAAATATATTCAACGGATTCTTGTTCAGGGCATGCTTGACTATGACTGTGTACAATTTCAAGACATTCCAAGATACTTTTGGGGTCTTTTTTGAATAAAAAGTTAAGTCACTGCCTCAGTGCACAGACTTTCCTCATTTTCAAAAATTCATTAAAAATATTCCTTTAGAGATATGCAAATATTTTCAATTGATTCTTGTTCAGGGCGTCGTTGACTATGACTGAGTACAATTTCAAGACATTCCAACATAC
The DNA here is from genome assembly GCF_963457635.1 of Microchirus variegatus. NCBI lineage: Eukaryota > Metazoa > Chordata > Actinopteri > Pleuronectiformes > Soleidae > Microchirus > Microchirus variegatus. Next base: position 521,828 of record NW_028154766.1, read on the forward strand.
TTGGAATGTCCAAGTGCATGGATCGCTTTTCGGATTTTCAAAAATTCATTAAAAATATTCTTCAAGAGATATGCAAATATATTCAACATATTCTTGTTCAGGGCATGCTTGACTATGACTGTGTACAATTTCAAGACATTCCAAGATACTTTTGGGGTCTTTTTTGACAAAAAAGTTTAGTCACTGCCGAAGTGCATGGATCGCTTTCCTGATTTTCAGAAATTCTTTAAAAATATTCCTTAAACGATATCCAAATATTTTCAACGGATTCTTGTTCAGGGCGTCGTTGACTATGACTGAGTACAATTTCAAGACATTCCAACATACTTGGAATGTCCAAGTGCATGGATCGCTTTCCTGATTTTCAAAAGTTCATTAAAAATATTCTTCAAGAGATATGCAAATATATTCAACGGATTCTTGTTCAGGGCATGCTTGACTATGACTGTGTACAATTTCAAGACATTCCAAGATACTTTTGGGGTCTTTTTTGAATAAAAAGTTAAGTCACTGCCTAAGTGCACAGACTTTCATCATTTTCAAAAATTCATTAAAAATATTCCTTAAGAGATATGCAAATATTTTCAATGGATTCTTGTTCAGGGCATCGTTGACTATGACCGAGTACAATTTCAAGACATTCCAACATACTTGGAATGTCCAAGTGCATGGATCGCTTTCCGGATTTTCAAAAATTCATTAAAAATATTCTTCAAGAGATATGCAAATATATTCAACGGATTCTTGTTCAGGGCATTCTTGACTATGACTGTGTACAATTTCAAGACATTCCAAGATACTTTTGGGGTCTTTTTTGACAAAAAAGTTAAGTCACTGCCTAAGTGCATGGATCGCTTTCCTGATTTTCAGAAATTCTTTAAAAATATTCCTTAAACGATATGCAAATATTTTCAACGGATTCTTGTTCAGGGCGTCGTTGACTATGACTGAGTACAATTTCAAGACATTCCAACATACTTGGAATGTCCAAGTGCATGGATCGCTTTCCTGATTTTCAAAAGTTCATTAAAAATATTCTTCAAGAGATATGCAAATATATTCAACGGATTCTTGTTCAGGGCATGCTTGACTATGACTGTGTACAATTTCAAGACATTCCAATTTACTTTTGGGTTTTTTTTTGAAAAAAAAGTCAAGTCACTAAGTGCATCAGGGCAAATGGATCGTTTCCTTCGTCTCACCTGATATCCTGCTGTGTGATCCACGGTGTCCAAACGTTTGTTTCCAGCGACTGGACGACATGGATGAACTCCTGCAGCTTTAATTCTTTAAAAACAACCCAAAAACATCAAAAGTTAAGTCACTGCCTAAGTGCATGGATCGCTTTCCTGATTTTCAAAAATTCATTAAAAATATTCCTCAAGAGATATGCAAATATATTCAACGGATTCTTGTTCAGGGCATGCTTGACTATGACTGTGTACAATTTCAAGACATTCCAAGATACTTTTGGGGTCTTTTTTGACGAAAAAGTTAAGTCACTGCCTAAGTGCATGGATCGCTTTCCTGATTTTCAAAAATTCATTAAAAATATTCCTTAAGCGATATGCAAATATTTTCAACGGATTCTTGTTCAGGGCGTCGTTGACTATGACTGAGTACAATTTCAAGACATTCCAACATACTTGGAATGTCCAAGTGCATGGATCGCTTTCCGGATTTTCAAAAATTCATTAAAAATATTCTTCAAGAGATATGCAAATATATTCAACGGATTCTTATTCAGGGCATGCTTGACTATGACTGTGTACAATTTCAAGACATTCCAATTTACTTTTGGGGTTTTTTTTGAAAAAAAAGTCAAGTCACTAAGTGCATCAGGGCAAATGGATCGTTTCCTTCGTCTCACCTGATATCCTGCTGTGTGATCCACGGTGTCCAAACGTTTGTTTCCAGCGACTGGGCGACATGGATGAACTCCTGCAGCTTTAATGCTTTAAAAACAAACCAAAAACATCAAAAGTTAAGTCACTGCCTAAGTGCATGGATCGCTTTCCTAATTTTCAAAAATTCATTAAAAATATTCCTTAAGAGATATGCAAATATTTTCAATTGATTCTTGTTCAGGGCGTCGTTGACTATGACTGAGTACAATTTCAAGACATTCCAACATACTTGGAATGTCCAAGTGCATGGATCGCTTTTCGGATTTTCAAAAATTCATTAAAAATATTCTTCAAGAGATATGCAAATATATTCAACGGATTCTTGTTCAGGGCATGCTTGACTATGACTGTGTACAATTTCAAGACATTCCAAGATACTTTTGGGGTCTTTTTTGACAAAAAAGTTAAGTCACTGCCTAAGTGCATGGATCGCTTTCCTGATTTTCAAAAATTCATTAAAAATATTCCTTAAGCGATATGCAAATATTTTCAACGGATTCTTGTTCAGGGCGTCGTTGACTATGACTGAGTACAATTTCAAGACATTCCAACATACTTGGAATGTCCAAGTGCATGGATCGCTTTCCTGATTTTCAAAAGTTCATTAAAAATATTCTTCAAGAGATATGCAAATATATTCAACGGATTCTTGTTCAGGGCATGCTTGACTATGACTGTGTACAATTTCAAGACATTCCAAGATACCTTTGGGGTCTTTTTTGAATAAAAAGTTAAGTCACTGCCTAAGTGCACAGACTTTCATCATTTTCAAAAATTCATTAAAAATATTCCTTAAGAGATATGCAAATATTTTCAATTGATTCTTGTTCAGGGCGTCGTTGACTATGACTGAGTACAATTTCAAGACATTCCAACATACTTGGAATGTCCAAGTGCATGGATCGCTTTCCTGATTTTCAAAAGTTCATTAAAAATATTCTTCAAGAGATATGCAAATATATTCAACGGATTCTTGTTCAGGGCATGCTTGACTATGACTGTGTACAATTTCAAGACATTCCAAGATACTTTTGGGGTCTTTTTTGAATAAAAAGTTAAGTCACTGCCTAAGTGCACAGACTTTCCTCATTTTCAAAAATTCATTAAAAATATTCCTTAAGAGATATGCAAGATGGCGCCTCCCGTGTGGTCGCCTGTTGCAGCAGCTCTCGCTATTTTCTAGCCTTTTTCTCTTCAAACTATGTTTTTTCCTACTTTTTTCAACTTCTTTTAAGTGTGTCTTTTTGTTTAAGCACTGTCACCATGGGCACCAAGTACACCATGCTTGTTGTGGCCCTGTTGGTGAGTTTTTTACACTTTTCGACCGTGTCGGGGGATCCCGTGTGGAGTCACGGCTCCATTGTTTACAGTAGGGATCAGCTGTTAGCGCTGCGCTGCACAGCTGTGCTGCCGGAGGAGCGACCCGATATTCCCCGTGGGCTCAGGAGGAGAAAACGGGGGTGTCGCGCTGGAGTCCAACGTCGTGCTGGAAGGAGACGTTATAGACCTGTTCTCCCGTCCATTATTATGGGAAATGTAAGATCTCTCCCTAATAAAATGGACGAGTTAGCGGCGCTGACCCGGCACGAGAGGGATTACCGGCACTGCAGCATCATGCTGTTCACCGAGACGTGGCTCACCGCTGCTGCCCCGGACACGGACACCGCGCTGGACGGATTCCAGCTGATTCGCGCGGACAGGACGAAAGAGAGTGGAAAGAGGAAAGGAGGAGGACTGGCAGTGTTTGTGAATGATAGATGGTGTAACTCTGGGCACATCACTATTAAAGAGCAACACTGCTGTAAGGACTTGGAACTGTTAGCCGTTAGCATGAGACCGAACTATCTGCCGCGGGAATTCTCGCATGTTATCGCGATAGCTGCGTACGTTCCCCCCTCTGCTAACGCTAATGCAGCCTGTGACGTCCTGCACTCAGTGGTGAGCAGGCTGCAGACACAGCATCCACAGGCTCTCCTCCTGATCTCTGGGGATTTTAATCATGCCTCTCCTTCCACCTCTCTGCCCACACTCACTCAGTATGTCACCTGCCACACCAGAGACAATAAAATACTGGACCTTTTCTATGCCAACACCAAGGAGGCATATAAATCAACCCCTCTCCCCCCCCTCGGAAGATCTGATCACAACCTGGTTCATCTCCTTCCTGTGTACAAACCTCTTGTACACAGGCAGCCAGCTGTGACCCGCACAGTGAAAGTATGGTCTGAGGAGACCGATGAGGCTCTGATGGACTGTTTTGAGTCTACTGTGTGGGACGAACTTTGTGAGGGACATGGGGAGGACATCGACAGTCTCACATACACAATTACGGACTACATAAACTTCTATGTTGAGAGCACTGTACCCACCAGGACAGTACGATGTTTCTCTAACAACAAACCCTGGATTAACCCTGACATAAAGGCTCTCCTTAAGGAGAAAAAGAGAGTTTTTAGGTCAGGAAACAAGGAGGAGCTGAAGACTGTTCAGAGGGAGCTGAGGAGAAAGATCAGGGAGGGAAAGGACAGCTACAGGAAGAAGATGGAGGAGCAGCTGCAGCAGAGAGATGTCAGCGGAGTCTGGAGAGGCCTGAAAACCATCTCAGGCCAAAACAAGCTGGACTCCCAGACTGTAGGGGACCAGAGGTGGGCTAACGACTTGAATTTATTCTTCAATAGGTTTGATCAGGCCCCCACCTCTCCCCCGACAGCCCTGCTGGAACCTCTTTCATCTGGATCACCAGTAAACTGCCCGACCTCCACCCCCCTCCCTTCATCTCCAAGCTCGTTCAACAACACACAACCCCCCTGCTCCAATCTGTCCTTCACACCTAACCAGGTGAGAAAAGAGCTCAAAAAGATCAAGGCGAAGAAGGCTGCAGGTCCTGATGGCATCAGCTCCAGGCTCCTCAAATCCTGTGCAGTTCAGCTGTGTGGGATAATGGGGACCATCTTCAACATGAGCCTGAAACTGGGGAGAGTACCACACTTATGGAAGACGTCCTGTGTGGTACCAGTGCCAAAAACACCACACCCCAAAGACTTTAACAGTTACAGGCCGGTGGCACTAACATCCCACCTGATGAAGATCCTGGAGCGTCTGGTGCTGTCTCATCTGCGCCCTGTGGTGAGACCAGCGATGGACCCACTGCAGTTCGCCTACCAGCCCAGCATCGGGGTGGATGACGCTGTCATCTACCTGCAGGACAGAGCTCTTTCTCACCTGGAGAAGTCGGGGAGCACTGTGAGGATCATGTTTTTTGATTTCTCCAGTGCTTTCAACACCATCCAGCCAGCATTTCTGAAGGACAAGCTGGAGCATGCAGGAGTTGATCCTCACCTCACATCCTGGATTGTGGATTATTTGACTGATCGACCCCAGTATGTGAGGACTCGGGATTGTGTGTCGGACATGGCTGTCTGCAGTACAGGGGCCCCACAGGGAACAGTTCTGGCTCCGTTCCTCTTCACCCTGTACACTGCAGACTTCTCCTACAGCTCCCCCTCCTGTCACCTGCAGAAGTTCTCTGACGACTCTGCCATTGTCGGCCTCATCACGGACGATGACGACAGAGAGTACAGAGAACTTGTTCAGGATTTTGTGGACTGGTCCCTGCGGAACCGCCTCCAGCTCAACGCGGGGAAAACTAAGGAGCTGGTGGTGGATTTCCGCAGAAGACGACACTCTCCTCCATCGCCGGTGTGCATCCAGGAAAAGGACATAGAGATGGTGACATCTTACAAATACTTGGGTGTTCACCTTAACAATAAACTGGACTGGTCTGATCATGCTGCTGCGCTCTACAGGAAGGGTCAGAGCAGACTCTACCTGTTGAGGAAACTAAGGTCTTTTGGAGTTCAGGGAGAACTCCTGAAGACCTTCTACGACTCAGTAGTGGCATCAGCCATTTTTTACGCAGTGGTCTGCTGGGGCAGTGGCATCACAGCCGCAGACAGGAAGAGGCTGGACAGGCTGATTAAGAAAGCCAGCTCTGTCCTTGGATGTCCCCTGGAACCAGTGGAGGTGGTGGGAGAGAGGAGAATGGCTACCAAGCTATCATCTCTGATGGACAACCTCTCCCACCCCCTGCAGAACACCATCGCAGCACTGGGCAGCTCCTTCAGTCACAGACTAAAACATCCAAAATGTCTGAAGGAGCGTTATCGCAGGTCGTTCCTCCCTGCAGCTGTTAGACTGTACAACAAGTACTGCTCTAAGTAGACCCCACACACACACACACACACACTCCTCTCTCCATGTGCAATATACTGTTAATTCTCATTGGTGTAATATACTATATATATTTTTTCATAATGTAAACTTTTTTTGAAGTGCAATATATTGTCATTTTTCATACTGTCAAATTTTTTATACTGTAGTTTTCTCATCAGTGCAATATCCTTATCCTTATTTATTATCCTTATTTAATAGCTCAGCCTTGTTTCCGTACACTATAAATACCATGTGCATACTGTGTATATTCTGCAGACCGGTTGTAATGTACATTCTATTTTTAAACCTATTTTTATAGTCAGTGTTAATATCTTTATATATTGTACTTTATAGATTCGATTTCTTTTTGGTAATGCATGTTTATTATTTATTATCCTTATCCTTACTGTCTTGCTGCTGTAACACTGTAAATTTCCCCACTGCGGGACGAATAAAGGACTTCTTATCTTATCTTATCTTATAAATATTTTCAATTGATTCTTGTTCAGGGCGTCGTTGACTATGACTGAGTACAATTTCAAGACATTCCAACATACTTGGAATGTCCAAGTGCATGGATCGCTTTTCGGATTTTCAAAAATTCATTAAAAATATTCTTCAAGAGATATGCAAATATATTCAACGGATTCTTGTTCAGGGCATGCTTGACTATGACTGTGTACAATTTCAAGACATTCCAAGATACTTTTGGGGTCTTTTTTGACAAAAAAGTTAAGTCACTGCCTAAGTGCATGGATCGCTTTCCTGATTTTCAAAAATTCATTAAAAATATTCCTTAAGCGATATGCAAATATTTTCAACGGATTCTTGTTCAGGGCGTCGTTGACTATGACTGAGTACAATTTCAAGACATTCCAACATACTTGGAATGTCCAAGTGCATGGATCGCTTTCCTGATTTTCAAAAGTTCATTAAAAATATTCTTCAAGAGATATGCAAATATATTCAACGGATTCTTGTTCAGGGCATGCTTGACTATGACTGTGTACAATTTCAAGACATTCCAAGATACCTTTGGGGTCTTTTTTGAATAAAAAGTTAAGTCACTGCCTAAGTGCACAGACTTTCATCATTTTCAAAAATTCATTAAAAATATTCCTTAAGAGATATGCAAATATTTTCAATGGATTCTTGTTCAGGGCGTCGTTGACTATGACCGAGTACAATTTCAAGACATTCCAACATACTTGGAATGTCCAAGTGCATGGATCGCTTTCCGGATTTTCAAAAATTCATTAAAAATATTCTTCAAGAGATATGCAAATATATTCAACGGATTCTTGTTCAGGGCATTCTTGACTATGACTGTGTACAATTTCAAGACATTCCAAGATACTTTTGGGGTCTTTTTTGACGAAAAAGTTAAGTCACTGCCTAAGTGCATGGATCGCTTTCCTGATTTTCAGAAATTCTTTAAAAATATTCCTTAAACGATACGCAAATATTTTCAACGGATTCTTGTTCAGGGCGTCGTTGACTATGACTGAGTACAATTTCAAGACATTCCAACATACTTGGAATGTCCAAGTGCATGGATCGCTTTCCTGATTTTCAAAAGTTCATTAAAAATATTCTTCAAGAGATATGCAAATATATTCAACGGATTCTTGTTCAGGGCATGCTTGACTATGACTGTGTACAATTTCAAGACATTCCAAGATACTTTTGGGGTCTTTTTTGACAAAAAAGTTAAGTCACTGCCTAAGTGCACAGACTTTCATCATTTTCAAAAATTCATTAAAAATATTCCTTAAGAGATATGCAAATATTTTCAATGGATTCTTGTTCAGGGCGTCGTTGACTATGACTGAGTACAATTTCAAGACATTCCAACATACTTGGAATGTCCAAGTGCATGGATCGCTTTTCGGATTTTCAAAAATTCATTAAAAATATTCTTCAAGAGATATGCAAATATATTCAACAGATTCTTGTTCAGGGCATTCTTGACTATGACTGTGTACAATTTCAAGACATTCCAAGATACTTTTGGGGTCTTTTTTGACAAAAAAGTTAAGTCACTGCCTAAGTGCATGGATCGCTTTCCTGATTTTCAAAAATTCATTAAAAATATTCCTTAAGCGATATGCAAATATTTTCAACGGATTCTTGTTCAGGGCGTCGTTGACTATGACTGAGTACAATTTCAAGACATTCCAACATACTTGGAATGTCCAAGTGCATGGATCGCTTTCCTGATTTTCAAAAGTTCATTAAAAATATTCTTCAAGAGATATGCAAATATATTCAACGGATTCTTGTTCAGGGCATGCTTGACTATGACTGTGTACAATTTCAAGACATTCCAAGATACTTTTGGGGTCTTTTTTGAATAAAAAGTTAAGTCACTGCCTAAGTGCACAGACTTTCATCATTTTCAAAAATTCATTAAAAATATTCCTTAAGAGATATGCAAATATTTTCAATGGATTCTTGTTCAGGGCGTCGTTGACTATGACCGAGTACAATTTCAAGACATTCCAACATACTTGGAATGTCCAAGTGCATGGATCGCTTTCCGGATTTTCAAAAATTCATTAAAAATATTCTTCAAGAGATATGCAAATATATTCAACGGATTCTTGTTCAGGGCATTCTTGACTATGACTGTGTACAATTTCAAGACATTCCAAGATACTTTTGGGGTCTTTTTTGACGAAAAAGTTAAGTCACTGCCTAAGTGCATGGATCGCTTTCCTGATTTTCAGAAATTCTTTAAAAATATTCCTTAAACGATACGCAAATATTTTCAACGGATTCTTGTTCAGGGCGTCGTTGACTATGACTGAGTACAATTTCAAGACATTCCAACATACTTGGAATGTCCAAGTGCATGGATCGCTTTCCTGATTTTCAAAAGTTCATTAAAAATATTCTTCAAGAGATATGCAAATATATTCAACGGATTCTTGTTCAGGGCATGCTTGACTATGACTGTGTACAATTTCAAGACATTCCAAGATACTTTTGGGGTCTTTTTTGACAAAAAAGTTAAGTCACTGCCTAAGTGCACAGACTTTCATCATTTTCAAAAATTCATTAAAAATATTCCTTAAGAGATATGCAAATATTTTCAATGGATTCTTGTTCAGGGCGTCGTTGACTATGACTGAGTACAATTTCAAGACATTCCAACATACTTGGAATGTCCAAGTGCATGGATCGCTTTTCGGATTTTCAAAAATTCATTAAAAATATTCTTCAAGAGATATGCAAATATATTCAACAGATTCTTGTTCAGGGCATTCTTGACTATGACTGTGTACAATTTCAAGACATTCCAAGATACTTTTGGGGTCTTTTTTGACAAAAAAGTTAAGTCACTGCCTAAGTGCATGGATCGCTTTCCTGATTTTCAAAAATTCATTAAAAATATTCCTTAAGCGATATGCAAATATTTTCAACGGATTCTTGTTCAGGGCGTCGTTGACTATGACTGAGTACAATTTCAAGACATTCCAACATACTTGGAATGTCCAAGTGCATGGATCGCTTTCCTGATTTTCAAAAGTTCATTAAAAATATTCTTCAAGAGATATGCAAATATATTCAACGGATTCTTGTTCAGGGCATGCTTGACTATGACTGTGTACAATTTCAAGACATTCCAAGATACCTTTGGGGTCTTTTTTGAATAAAAAGTTAAGTCACTGCCTAAGTGCACAGACTTTCATCATTTTCAAAAATTCATTAAAAATATTCCTTAAGAGATATGCAAATATTTTCAATGGATTCTTGTTCAGGGCGTCGTTGACTATGACCGAGTACAATTTCAAGACATTCCAACATACTTGGAATGTCCAAGTGCATGGATCGCTTTCCGGATTTTCAAAAATTCATTAAAAATATTCTTCAAGAGATATGCAAATATATTCAACGGATTCTTGTTCAGGGCATTCTTGACTATGACTGTGTACAATTTCAAGACATTCCAAGATACTTTTGGGGTCTTTTTTGACGAAAAAGTTAAGTCACTGCCTAAGTGCATGGATCGCTTTCCTGATTTTCAGAAATTCTTTAAAAATATTCCTTAAACGATACGCAAATATTTTCAACGGATTCTTGTTCAGGGCGTCGTTGACTATGACTGAGTACAATTTCAAGACATTCCAACATACTTGGAATGTCCAAGTGCATGGATCGCTTTTCCTGATTTTCAAAAGTTCATTAAAAATATTCTTCAAGAGATATGCAAATATATTCAACGGATTCTTGTTCAGGGCATGCTTGACTATGACTGCGTACAATTTCAAGACATTCCAAGATACTTTTGGGGTCTTTTTTGACAAAAAAGTTAAGTCACTGCCTAAGTGCATGGATCGCTTTCCTGATTTTCAAAAATTCATTAGAAATATTCCTTAAGCGATATGCAAATATTTTCAACGGATTCTTGTTCAGGGCGTCGTTGACTATGACTGAGTACAATTTCAAGACATTCCAACATACTTGGAATGTCCAAGTGCATGGATCGCTTTCCTGATTTTCAAAAGTTCATTAAAAATATTCTTCAAGAGATATGCAAATATATTCAACGGATTCTTGTTCAGGGCATGCTTGACTATGACTGTGTACAATTTCAAGACATTCCAAGATACCTTTGGGGTCTTTTTTGAATAAAAAGTTAAGTCACTGCCTAAGTGCACAGACTTTCATCATTTTCAAAAATTCATTAAAAATATTCCTTAAGAGATATGCAAATATTTTCAATGGATTCTTGTTCAGGGCGTCGTTGACTATGACTGAGTACAATTTCAAGACATTCCAACATACTTGGAATGTCCAAGTGCATGGATCACTTTCCGGATTTTCAAAAATTCATTAAAAATATTCTTCAAGAGATATGCAAATATATTCAACGGATTCTTGTTCAGGGCATTCTTGACTATGACTGTGTACAATTTCAAGACATTCCAAGATACTTTTGGGGTCTTTTTTGACGAAAAAGTTAAGTCACTGCCTAAGTGCATGGATCGCTTTCCTGATTTTCAGAAATTCTTTAAAAATATTCCTTAAACGATATGCAAATATTTTCAACGGATTCTTGTTCAGGGCGTCGTTGACTATGACTGAGTACAATTTCAAGACATTCCAACATACTTGGAATGTCCAAGTGCATGGATCGCTTTCCTGATTTTCAAAAGTTCATTAAAAATATTCTTCAAGAGATATGCAAATATATTCAACGGATTCTTGTTCAGGGCATGCTTGACTATGACTGTGTACAATTTCAAGACATTCCAAGATACCTTTGGGGTCTTTTTTGAATAAAAAGTTAAGTCACTGCCTAAGTGCACAGACTTTCATCATTTTCAAAAATTCATTAAAAATATTCCTTAAGAGATATGCAAATATATTCAATGGATTCTTGTTCAGGGCGTCGTTGACTATGACCGAGTACAATTTCAAGACATTCCAACATACTTGGAATGTCCAAGTGCATGGATCGCTTTCCTGATTTTCAAAAGTTCATTAAAAATATTCTTCAAGAGATATGCAAATATATTCAACGGATTCTTGTTCAGGGCATGCTTGACTATGACTGTGTACAATTTCAAGACATTCCAAGATACTTTTGGGGTCTTTTTTGAATAAAAAGTTAAGTCACTGCCTCAGTGCACAGACTTTCCTCATTTTCAAAAATTCATTAAAAATATTCCTTAAGAGATATGCAAATATTTTCAATTGATTCTTGTTCAGGGCGTCGTTGACTATGACTGAGTACAATTTCAAGACATTCCAACATACTTGGAATGTCCAAGTGCATGGATCGCTTTTCGGATTTTCAAAAATTCATTAAAAATATTCTTCAAGAGATATGCAAATATATTCAACATATTCTTGTTCAGGGCATGCTTGACTATGACTGTGTACAATTTCAAGACATTCCAAGATACTTTTGGGGTCTTTTTTGACAAAAAAGTTTAGTCACTGCCGAAGTGCATGGATCGCTTTCCTGATTTTCAGAAATTCTTTAAAAATATTCCTTAAACGATATCCAAATATTTTCAACGGATTCTTGTTCAGGGCGTCGTTGACTATGACTGAGTACAATTTCAAGACATTCCAACATACTTGGAATGTCCAAGTGCATGGATCGCTTTCCTGATTTTCAAAAGTTCATTAAAAATATTCTTCAAGAGATATGCAAATATATTCAACGGATTCTTGTTCAGGGCATGCTTGACTATGACTGTGTACAATTTCAAGACATTCCAAGATACTTTTGGGGTCTTTTTTGAATAAAAAGTTAAGTCACTGCCTAAGTGCACAGACTTTCATCATTTTCAAAAATTCATTAAAAATATTCCTTAAGAGATATGCAAATATTTTCAATGGATTCTTGTTCAGGGCGTCGTTGACTATGACCGAGTACAATTTCAAGACATTCCAACATACTTGGAATGTCCAAGTGCATGGATCGCTTTCCGGATTTTCAAAAATTCATTAAAAATATTCTTCAAGAGATATGCAAATATATTCAACGGATTCTTGTTCAGGGCATTCTTGACTATGACTGTGTACAATTTCAAGACATTCCAAGATACTTTTGGGGTCTTTTTTGACGAAAAAGTTAAGTCACTGCCTAAGTGCATGGATCGCTTTCCTGATTTTCAGAAATTCTTTAAAAATATTCCTTAAACGATATGCAAATATTTTCAACGGATTCTTGTTCAGGGCGTCGTTGACTATGACTGAGTACAATTTCAAGACATTCCAACATACTTGGAATGTCCAAGTGCATGGATCGCTTTCCTGATTTTCAAAAGTTCATTAAAAATATTCTTCAAGAGATATGCAAATATATTCAACGGATTCTTGTTCAGGGCATGCTTGACTATGACTGTGTACAATTTCAAGACATTCCAATTTACTTTTGGGTTTTTTTTTGAAAAAAAAGTCAAGTCACTAAGTGCATCAGGGCAAATGGATCGTTTCCTTCGTCTCACCTGATATCCTGCTGTGTGATCCACGGTGTCCAAACGTTTGTTTCCAGCGACTGGACAACATGGATGAACTCCTGCAGCTTTAATTCTTTAAAAACAACCCAAAAACATCAAAAGTTAAGTCACTGCCTAAGTGCATGGATCGCTTTCCTGATTTTCAAAAATTCATTAAAAATATTCCTCAAGAGATATGCAAATATATTCAACGGATTCTTGTTCAGGGCATGCTTGACTATGACTGTGTACAATTTCAAGACATTCCAAGATACTTTTGGGGTCTTTTTTGACGAAAAAGTTAAGTCACTGCCTAAGTGCATGGATCGCTTTCCTGATTTTCAAAAATTCATTAAAAATATTCCTTAAGCGATATGCAAATATTTTCAACGGATTCTTGTTCAGGGCGTCGTTGACTATGACTGAGTACAATTTCAAGACATTCCAACATACTTGGAATGTCCAAGTGCATGGATCGCTTTCCGGATTTTCAAAAATTCATTAAAAATATTCTTCAAGAGATATGCAAATATATTCAACGGATTCTTATTCAGGGCATGCTTGACTATGACTGTGTACAATTTCAAGACATTCCAATTTACTTTTGGGGGTTTTTTTGAAAAAAAAGTCAAGTCACTAAGTGCATCAGGGCAAATGGATCGTTTCCTTCGTCTCACCTGATATCCTGCTGTGTGATCCACGGTGTCCAAACGTTTGTTTCCAGCGACTGGACGACATGGATGAACTCCTGCAGCTTTAATTCTTTAAAAACAAACCAAAAACATCAAAAGTTAAGTCACTGCCTAAGTGCATGGATCGCTTTCCTAATTTTCAAAAATTCATTAAAAATATTCCTTAAGAGATATGCAAATATTTTCAATTGATTCTTGTTCAGGGCGTCGTTGACTATGACTGAGTACAATTTCAAGACATTCCAACATACTTGGAATGTCCAAGTGCATGGATCGCTTTTCAGATTTTCAAAAATTCATTAAAAATATTCTTCAAGAGATATGCAAATATATTCAACGGATTCTTGTTCAGGGCATGCTTGACTATGACTGTGTACAATTTCAAGACATTCCAAGATACTTTTGGGGTCTTTTTTGACAAAAAAGTTAAGTCACTGCCTAAGTGCATGGATCGCTTTCCTGATTTTCAAAAATTCATTAAAAATATTCCTTAAGCGATATGCAAATATTTTCAACGGATTCTTGTTCAGGGCGTCGTTGACTATGACTGAGTACAATTTCAAGACATTCCAACATACTTGGAATGTCCAAGTGCATGGATCGCTTTCCTGATTTTCAAAAGTTCATTAAAAATATTCTTCAAGAGATATGCAAATATATTCAACGGATTCTTGTTCAGGGCATGCTTGACTATGACTGTGTACAATTTCAAGACATTCCAAGATACCTTTGGGGTCTTTTTTGAATAAAAAGTTAAGTCACTGCCTAAGTGCACAGACTTTCATCATTTTCAAAAATTCATTAAAAATATTCCTTAAGAGATATGCAAATATTTTCAATTGATTCTTGTTCAGGGCGTCGTTGACTATGACTGAGTACAATTTCAAGACATTCCAACATACTTGGAATGTCCAAGTGCATGGATCACTTTTCGGATTTTCAAAAATTCATTAAAAATATTCTTCAAGAGATATGCAAATATATTCAACGGATTCTTGTTCAGGGCATGCTTGACTATGACTGTGTACAATTTCAAGACATTCCAAGATACTTTTGGGGTCTTTTTTGACGAAAAAGTTAAGTCACTGCCTAAGTGCATGGATCGCTTTCCTGATTTTCAGAAATTCTTTAAAAATATTCCTTAAGCGATATGCAAATATTTTCAACGGATTCTTGTTCAGGGCGTCGTTGACTATGACTGAGTACAATTTCAAGACATTCCAACATACTTGGAATGTCCAAGTGCATGGATCGCTTTCCTGATTTTCAAAAGTTCATTAAAAATATTCTTCAAGAGATATGCAAATATATTCAACGGATTCTTGTTCAGGGCATGCTTGACGATGACTGTGTACAATTTCAAGACATTCCAAGATACTTTTGGGGTCTTTTTTGAATAAAAAGTTAAGTCACTGCCTAAGTGCACAGACTTTCCTCATTTTCAAAAATTCATTAAAAATATTCCTTAAGAGATATGCAAATATATTCAACGGATTCTTGTTCAGGGCATGCTTGACTATGACTGTGTACAATTTCAAGACATTCCAAGATACTTTTGGGGTCTTTTTTGAATAAAAAGTTAAGTCACTGCCTAAGTGCACAGACTTTCCTCATTTTCAAAAATTCATTAAAAATATTCCTTAAGAGATATGCAAATATTTTCAATTGATTCTTGTTCAGGGCGTCGTTGACTATGACTGAGTACAATTTCAAGACATTCCAACATACTTGGAATGTCCAAGTGCATGGATCGCTTTTCGGATTTTCAAAAATTCATTAAAAATATTCTTCAAGAGATATGCAAATATATTCAACGGATTCTTGTTCAGGGCATGCTTGACTATGACTGTGTACAATTTCAAGACATTCCAAGATACTTTTGGGGTCTTTTTTGACAAAAAAGTTAAGTCACTGCCTAAGTGCATGGATCGCTTTCCTCATTTTCAGAAATTCATTAAAAATATTCCTTAAGCGATATGCAAATATTTTCAACGGATTCTTGTTCAGGGCGTCGTTGACTATGACTGAGTACAATTTCAAGACATTCCAACATACTTGGAATGTCCAAGTGCATGGATCGCTTTCCTGATTTTCAAAAGTTCATTAAAAATATTCTTCAAGAGATATGCAAATATATTCAACGGATTCTTGTTCAGGGCATGCTTGACTATGACTGTGTACAATTTCAAGACATTCCAAGATACCTTTGGGGTCTTTTTTGAATAAAAAGTTAAGTCACTGCCTAAGTGCACAGACTTTCATCATTTTCAAAATTCATTAAAAATATTCCTTAAGAGATATGCAAATATATTCAACGGATTCTTGTTCAGGGCATTCTTGACTATGACTGTGTACAATTTCAAGACATTCCAAGATACTTTTGGGGTCTTTTTTGACGAAAAAGTTAAGTCACTGCCTAAGTGCATGGATCGCTTTCCTGATTTTCAGAAATTCTTTAAAAATATTCCTTAAACGATATGCAAATATTTTCAACGGATTCTTGTTCAGGGCGTCGTTGACTATGACTGAGTACAATTTCAAGACATTCCAACATACTTGGAATGTCCAAGTGCATGGATCGCTTTCCTGATTTTCAAAAGTTCATTAAAAATATTCTTCAAGAGATATGCAAATATATTCAACGGATTCTTGTTCAGGGCATGCTTGACTATGACTGTGTACAATTTCAAGACATTCCAAGATACTTTTGGGGTCTTTTTTGAAAAAAAAGTTAAGTCACTGCCTAAGTGCACAGACTTTCCTGATTTTCAAAAATTCATTAAAAATATTCCTTAAGAGATATGCAAATATTTTCAATTGATTCTTGTTCAGGGCGTCGTTGACTATGACTGAGTACAATTTCAAGACATTCCAACATACTTGGAATGTCCAAGTGCATGGATCGCTTTTCGGATTTTCAAAAATTCATTAAAAATATTCTTCAAGAGATATGCAAATATATTCAACGGATTCTTGTTCAGGGCATGCTTGACTATGACTGTGTACAATTTCAAGACATTCCAAGATACTTTTGGGGTCTTTTTTGACAAAAAAGTTAAGTCACTGCCTAAGTGCATGGATCGCTTTCCTCATTTTCAGAAATTCATTAAAAATATTCCTTAAGAGATATGCAAATATATTCAACGGATTCTTGTTCAGGGCATTCTTGACTATGACTGTGTACAATTTCAAGACATTCCAAGATACTTTTGGGGTCTTTTTTGACGAAAAAGTTAAGTCACTGCCTAAGTGCATGGATCGCTTTCCTGATTTTCAGAAATTCTTTAAAAATATTCCTTAAACGATATGCAAATATTTTCAACGGATTCTTGTTCAGGGCGTCGTTGACTATGACTGAGTACAATTTCAAGACATTCCAACATACTTGGAATGTCCAAGTGCATGGATCGCTTTCCTGATTTTCAAAAGTTCATTAAAAATATTCTTCAAGAGATATGCAAATATATTCAACGGATTCTTGTTCAGGGCATGCTTGACTATGACTGTGTACAATTTCAAGACATTCCAAGATACTTTTGGGGTCTTTTTTGAAAAAAAAGTTAAGTCACTGCCTAAGTGCACAGACTTTCCTGATTTTCAAAAATTCATTAAAAATATTCCTTAAGAGATATGCAAATATTTTCAATTGATTCTTGTTCAGGGCGTCGTTGACTATGACTGAGTACAATTTCAAGACATTCCAACATACTTGGAATGTCCAAGTGCATGGATCGCTTTTCGGATTTTCAAAAATTCATTAAAAATATTCTTCAAGAGATATGCAAATATATTCAACGGATTCTTGTTCAGGGCATGCTTGACTATGACTGTGTACAATTTCAAGACATTCCAAGATACTTTTGGGGTCTTTTTTGACAAAAAAGTTAAGTCACTGCCTAAGTGCATGGATCGCTTTCCTCATTTTCAGAAATTCATTAAAAATATTCCTTAAGCGATATGCAAATATTTTCAACGGATTCTTGTTCAGGGCGTCGTTGACTATGACTGAGTACAATTTCAAGACATTCCAACATACTTGGAATGTCCAAGTGCATGGATCGCTTTCCTGATTTTCAAAAGTTCTTTAAAAATATTCTTCAAGAGATATGCAAATATATTCAACGGATTCTTGTTCAGGGCATGCTTGACTATGACTGTGTACAATTTCAAGACATTCCAAGATACCTTTGGGGTCTTTTTTGAATAAAAAGTTAAGTCACTGCCTAAGTGCACAGACTTTCATCATTTTCAAAAATTCATTAAAAATATTCCTTAAGAGATATGCAAATATTTTCAATGGATTCTTGTTCAGGGCGTCGTTGACTATGACCGAGTACAATTTCAAGACATTCCAACATACTTGGAATGTCCAAGTGCATGGATCGCTTTCCGGATTTTCAAAAATTCATTAAAAATATTCTTCAAGAGATATGCAAATATATTCAACGGATTCTTGTTCAGGGCATGCTTGACTATGACTGTGTACAATTTCAAGACATTCCAAGATACTTTTGGGGTCTTTTTTGACGAAAAAGTTAAGTCACTGCCTAAGTGCATGGATCGCTTTCCTGATTTTCAGAAATTCTTTAAAAATATTCCTTAAACGATATGCAAATATTTTCAACGGATTCTTGTTCAGGGCGTCGTTGACTATGACTGAGTACAATTTCAAGACATTCCAACATACTTGGAATGTCCAAGTGCATGGATCGCTTTCCTGATTTTCAAAAGTTCATTAAAAATATTCTTCAAGAGATATGCAAATATATTCAACGGATTCTTGTTCAGGGCATGCTTGACTATGACTGTGTACAATTTCAAGACATTCCAAGATACTTTTGGGGTCTTTTTTGAAAAAAAAGTTAAGTCACTGCCTAAGTGCACAGACTTTCCTCATTTTCAAAAATTCATTAAAAATATTCCTTAAGAGATATGCAAATATTTTCAATTGATTCTTGTTCAGGGCGTCGTTGACTATGACTGAGTACAATTTCAAGACATTCCAACATACTTGGAATGTCCAAGTGCATGGATCGCTTTTCGGATTTTCAAAAATTCATTAAAAATATTCTTCAAGAGATATGCAAATATATTCAACGGATTCTTGTTCAGGGCATGCTTGACTATGACTGTGTACAATTTCAAGACATTCCAAGATACTTTTGGGGTCTTTTTTGACAAAAAAGTTAAGTCACTGCCTAAGTGCATGGATCGCTTTCCTCATTTTCAGAAATTCATTAAAAATATTCCTTAAGCGATATGCAAATATTTTCAACGGATTCTTGTTCAGGGCGTCGTTGACTATGACTGAGTACAATTTCAAGACATTCCAACATACTTGGAATGTCCAAGTGCATGGATCGCTTTCCTGATTTTCAAAAGTTCATTAAAAATATTCTTCAAGAGATATGCAAATATATTCAACGGATTCTTGTTCAGGGCATGCTTGACTATGACTGTGTACAATTTCAAGACATTCCAAGATACCTTTGGGGTCTTTTTTGAATAAAAAGTTAAGTCACTGCCTAAGTGCACAGACTTTCATCATTTTCAAAAATTCATTAAAAATATTCCTTAAGAGATATGCAAATATTTTCAATGGATTCTTGTTCAGGGCGTCGTTGACTATGACCGAGTACAATTTCAAGACATTCCAACATACTTGGAATGTCCAAGTGCATGGATCGCTTTCCGGATTTTCAAAAATTCATTAAAAATATTCTTCAAGAGATATGCAAATATATTCAACGGATTCTTGTTCAGGGCATGCTTGACTATGACTGTGTACAATTTCAAGACATTCCAAGATACCTTTGGGGTCTTTTTTGACGAAAAAGTTAAGTCACTGCCTAAGTGCATGGATCGCTTTCCTGATTTTCAAAGATTCATTAAAAATATTCCTTAAGCGATATGCAAATATTTTCAACGGATTCTTGTTCAGGGCGTCGTTGACTATGACTGAGTACAATTTCAAGACATTCCAACATACTTGGAATGTCCAAGTGCATGGATCGCTTTCCTGATTTTCAAAAGTTCATTAAAAATATTCTTCAAGAGATATGCAAATATATTCAACGGATTCTTGTTCAGGGCATGCTTGACTATGACTGTGTACAATTTCAAGACATTCCAAGATACTTTTGGGGTCTTTTTTGAATAAAAAGTTAAGTCACTGCCTAAGTGCACAGACTTTCATCATTTTCAAAAATTCATTAAAAATATTCCTTAAGAGATATGCAAATATTTTCAATTGATTCTTGTTCAGGGCGTCGTTGACTATGACTGAGTACAATTTCAAGACATTCCAACATACTTGGAATGTCCAAGTGCATGGATCGCTTTTCGGATTTTCAAAAATTCATTAAAAATATTCTTCAAGAGATATGCAAATATATTCAACGGATTCTTGTTCAGGGCATGCTTGACTATGACTGTGTACAATTTCAAGACATTCCAAGAAACTTTTGGGGTCTTTTTTGACAAAAAAGTTAAGTCACTGCCTAAGTGCATGGATCGCTTTCCTGATTTTCAAAAATTCATTAAAAATATTCCTTAAGCGATATGCAAATATTTTCAACGGATTCTTGTTCAGGGCGTCGTTGACTATGACTGAGTACAATTTCAAGACATTCCAACATACTTGGAATGTCCAAGTGCATGGATCGCTTTCCTGATTTTCAAAAGTTCATTAAAAATATTCTTCAAGAGATATGCAAATATATTCAACGGATTCTTGTTCAGGGCATGCTTGACTATGACTGTGTACAATTTCAAGACATTCCAAGAAACTTTTGGGGTCTTTTTTGAATAAAAAGTTAAGTCACTGCCTAAGTGCACAGACTTTCCTCATTTTCAAAAATTCATTAAAAATATTCCTTAAGAGATATGCAAATATTTTCAATTGATTCTTGTTTAGGGCGTCGTTGACTATGACTGAGTACAATTTCAAGACATTCCAACATACTTGGAATGTCCAAGTGCATGGATCGCTTTTCGGATTTTCAAAAATTCATTAAAAATATTCTTCAAGAGATATGCAAATATATTCAACGGATTCTTGTTCAGGGCATGCTTGACTATGACTGTGTACAATTTCAAGACATTCCAAGATACTTTTGGGGTCTTTTTTGACGAAAAAGTTAAGTCACTGCCTAAGTGCATGGATCGCTTTCCTGATTTTCAAAAATTCATTAAAAATATTCCTTAAGCGATATGCAAATATTTTCAACGGATTCTTGTTCAGGGCGTCGTTTACTATGACTGAGTACAATTTCAAGACATTCCAACATACTTGGAATGTCCAAGTGCATGGATCGCTTTCCTGATTTTCAAAAGTTCATTAAAAATATTCTTCAAGAGATATGCAAATATATTCAACGGATTCTTGTTCAGGGCATGCTTGACTATGACTGTGTACAATTTCAAGACATTCCAAGATACTTTTGGGGTCTTTTTTGAATAAAAAGTTAAGTCACTGCCTAAGTGCACAGACTTTCATCATTTTCAAAAATTCATTAAAAATATTCCTTAAGAGATATGCAAATATTTTCAATTGATTCTTGTTCAGGGCGTCGTTGACTATGACTGAGTACAATTTCAAGACATTCCAACATACTTGGAATGTCCAAGTGCATGGATCGCTTTTCGGATTTTCAAAAATTCATTAAAAATATTCTTCAAGAGATATGCAAATATATTCAACGGATTCTTGTTCAGGGCATGCTTGACTATGACTGTGTACAATTTCAAGACATTCCAAGATACTTTTGGGGTCTTTTTTGACAAAAAAGTTAAGTCACTGCCTAAGTGCATGGATCGCTTTCCTGATTTTCAAAAATTCATTAAAAATATTCCTTAAGCGATATGCAAATATTTTCAACGGATTCTTGTTCAGGGCGTCGTTGACTATGACTGAGTACAATTTCAAGACATTCCAACATACTTGGAATGTCCAAGTGCATGGATCGCTTTCCTGATTTTCAAAAGTTCATTAAAAATATTCTTCAAGAGATATGCAAATATATTCAACGGATTCTTGTTCAGGGCATGCTTGACTATGACTGTGTACAATTTCAAGACATTCCAAGATACTTTTGGGGTCTTTTTTGAATAAAAAGTTAAGTCACTGCCTAAGTGCACAGACTTTGGTCATTTTCAAAAATTCATTTAAAATATTCCTTAAGAGATATGCAAATATTTTCAATTGATTCTTGTTCAGGGCGTCGTTGACTATGACTGAGTACAATTTCAAGACATTCCAACATACTTGGAATGTCCAAGTGCATGGATCGCTTTTCGGATTTTCAAAAATTCATTAAAAATATTCTTCAAGAGATATGCAAATATATTCAACGGATTCTTGTTCAGGGCATGCTTGACTATGACTGTGTACAATTTCAAGACATTCCAAGAAACTTTTGGGGTCTTTTTTGACAAAAAAGTTAAGTCACTGCCTAAGTGCATGGATCGCTTTCCTGATTTTCAAAAATTCATTAAAAATATTCCTTAAGCGATATGCAAATATTTTCAACGGATTCTTGTTCAGGGCGTCGTTGACTATGACTGAGTACAATTTCAAGACATTCCAACATACTTGGAATGTCCAAGTGCATGGATCGCTTTCCTGATTTTCAAAAGTTCATTAAAAATATTCTTCAAGAGATATGCAAATATATTCAACGGATTCTTGTTCAGGGCATGCTTGACTATGACTGTGTACAATTTCAAGACATTCCAAGAAACTTTTGGGGTCTTTTTTGAATAAAAAGTTAAGTCACTGCCTAAGTGCACAGACTTTCCTCATTTTCAAAAATTCATTAAAAATATTCCTTAAGAGATATGCAAATATTTTCAATTGATTCTTGTTTAGGGCGTCGTTGACTATGACTGAGTACAATTTCAAGACATTCCAACATACTTGGAATGTCCAAGTGCATGGATCGCTTTTCGGATTTTCAAAAATTCATTAAAAATATTCTTCAAGAGATATGCAAATATATTCAACGGATTCTTGTTCAGGGCATGCTTGACTATGACTGTGTACAATTTCAAGACATTCCAAGATACTTTTGGGGTCTTTTTTGACGAAAAAGTTAAGTCACTGCCTAAGTGCATGGATCGCTTTCCTGATTTTCAAAAATTCATTAAAAATATTCCTTAAGCGATATGCAAATATTTTCAACGGATTCTTGTTCAGGGCGTCGTTTACTATGACTGAGTACAATTTCAAGACATTCCAACATACTTGGAATGTCCAAGTGCATGGATCGCTTTCCTGATTTTCAAAAGTTCATTAAAAATATTCTTCAAGAGATATGCAAATATATTCAACGGATTCTTGTTCAGGGCATGCTTGACTATGACTGTGTACAATTTCAAGACATTCCAAGATACTTTTGGGGTCTTTTTTGAATAAAAAGTTAAGTCACTGCCTAAGTGCACAGACTTTCATCATTTTCAAAAATTCATTAAAAATATTCCTTAAGAGATATGCAAATATTTTCAATTGATTCTTGTTCAGGGCGTCGTTGACTATGACTGAGTACAATTTCAAGACATTCCAACATACTTGGAATGTCCAAGTGCATGGATCGCTTTTCGGATTTTCAAAAATTCATTAAAAATATTCTTCAAGAGATATGCAAATATATTCAACGGATTCTTGTTCAGGGCATGCTTGACTATGACTGTGTACAATTTCAAGACATTCCAAGATACTTTTGGGGTCTTTTTTGACAAAAAAGTTAAGTCACTGCCTAAGTGCATGGATCGCTTTCCTGATTTTCAAAAATTCATTAAAAATATTCCTTAAGCGATATGCAAATATTTTCAACGGATTCTTGTTCAGGGCGTCGTTGACTATGACTGAGTACAATTTCAAGACATTCCAACATACTTGGAATGTCCAAGTGCATGGATCGCTTTCCTGATTTTCAAAAGTTCATTAAAAATATTCTTCAAGAGATATGCAAATATATTCAACGGATTCTTGTTCAGGGCATGCTTGACTATGACTGTGTACAATTTCAAGACATTCCAAGATACTTTTGGGGTCTTTTTTGAATAAAAAGTTAAGTCACTGCCTAAGTGCACAGACTTTGGTCATTTTCAAAAATTCATTTAAAATATTCCTTAAGAGATATGCAAATATTTTCAATTGATTCTTGTTCAGGGCGTCGTTGACTATGACTGAGTACAATTTCAAGACATTCCAACATACTTGGAATGTCCAAGTGCATGGATCGCTTTTCGGATTTTCAAAAATTCATTAAAAATATTCTTCAAGAGATATGCAAATATATTCAACGGATTCTTGTTCAGGGCATGCTTGACTATGACTGTGTACAATTTCAAGACATTCCAAGAAACTTTTGGGGTCTTTTTTGACAAAAAAGTTAAGTCACTGCCTAAGTGCATGGATCGCTTTCCTGATTTTCAAAAATTCATTAAAAATATTCCTTAAGCGATATGCAAATATTTTCAACGGATTCTTGTTCAGGGCGTCGTTGACTATGACTGAGTACAATTTCAAGACATTCCAACATACTTGGAATGTCCAAGTGCATGGATCGCTTTCCTGATTTTCAAAAGTTCATTAAAAATATTCTTCAAGAGATATGCAAATATATTCAACGGATTCTTGTTCAGGGCATGCTTGACTATGACTGTGTACAATTTCAAGACATTCCAAGAAACTTTTGGGGTCTTTTTTGAATAAAAAGTTAAGTCACTGCCTAAGTGCACAGACTTTCCTCATTTTCAAAAATTCATTAAAAATATTCCTTAAGAGATATGCAAATATTTTCAATTGATTCTTGTTTAGGGCGTCGTTGACTATGACTGAGTACAATTTCAAGACATTCCAACATACTTGGAATGTCCAAGTGCATGGATCGCTTTTCGGATTTTCAAAAATTCATTAAAAATATTCTTCAAGAGATATGCAAATATATTCAACGGATTCTTGTTCAGGGCATGCTTGACTATGACTGTGTACAATTTCAAGACATTCCAAGATACTTTTGGGGTCTTTTTTGACGAAAAAGTTAAGTCACTGCCTAAGTGCATGGATCGCTTTCCTGATTTTCAAAAATTCATTAAAAATATTCCTTAAGCGATATGCAAATATTTTCAACGGATTCTTGTTCAGGGCGTCGTTTACTATGACTGAGTACAATTTCAAGACATTCCAACATACTTGGAATGTCCAAGTGCATGGATCGCTTTCCTGATTTTCAAAAGTTCATTAAAAATATTCTTCAAGAGATATGCAAATATATTCAACGGATTCTTGTTCAGGGCATGCTTGACTATGACTGTGTACAATTTCAAGACATTCCAAGATACTTTTGGGGTCTTTTTTGAATAAAAAGTTAAGTCACTGCCTAAGTGCACAGACTTTCATCATTTTCAAAAATTCATTAAAAATATTCCTTAAGAGATATGCAAATATTTTCAATTGATTCTTGTTCAGGGCGTCGTTGACTATGACTGAGTACAATTTCAAGACATTCCAACATACTTGGAATGTCCAAGTGCATGGATCGCTTTTCGGATTTTCAAAAATTCATTAAAAATATTCTTCAAGAGATATGCAAATATATTCAACGGATTCTTGTTCAGGGCATGCTTGACTATGACTGTGTACAATTTCAAGACATTCCAAGATACTTTTGGGGTCTTTTTTGACAAAAAAGTTAAGTCACTGCCTAAGTGCATGGATCGCTTTCCTGATTTTCAAAAATTCATTAAAAATATTCCTTAAGCGATATGCAAATATTTTCAACGGATTCTTGTTCAGGGCGTCGTTGACTATGACTGAGTACAATTTCAAGACATTCCAACATACTTGGAATGTCCAAGTGCATGGATCGCTTTCCTGATTTTCAAAAGTTCATTAAAAATATTCTTCAAGAGATATGCAAATATATTCAACGGATTCTTGTTCAGGGCATGCTTGACTATGACTGTGTACAATTTCAAGACATTCCAAGATACTTTTGGGGTCTTTTTTGAATAAAAAGTTAAGTCACTGCCTAAGTGCACAGACTTTGGTCATTTTCAAAAATTCATTTAAAATATTCCTTAAGAGATATGCAAATATTTTCAATTGATTCTTGTTCAGGGCGTCGTTGACTATGACTGAGTACAATTTCAAGACATTCCAACATACTTGGAATGTCCAAGTGCATGGATTGCTTTTCGGATTTTCAAAAATTCATTAAAAATATTCTTCAAGAGATATGCAAATATATTCAACGGATTCTTGTTCAGGGCATGCTTGACTATGACTGTGTACAATTTCAAGACATTCCAAGATACTTTTGGGGTCTTTTTTGACAAAAAAGTTAAGTCACTGCCTAAGTGCATGGATCGCTTTCCTGATTTTCAAAAATTCATTAAAAATATTCCTTAAGCGATATGCAAATATTTTCAACGGATTCTTGTTCAGGGCGTCGTTGACTATGACTGAGTACAATTTCAAGACATTCCAACATACTTGGAATGTCCAAGTGCATGGATCGCTTTCCTGATTTTCAAAAGTTCATTAAAAATATTCTTCAAGAGATATGCAAATATATTCAACGGATTCTTGTTCAGGGCATGCTTGACTATGACTGTGTACAATTTCAAGACATTCCAAGATACTTTTGGGGTCTTTTTTGAATAAAAAGTTAAGTCACTGCCTAAGTGCACAGACTTTCCTCATTTTCAAAAATTCATTAAAAATATTCCTTAAGAGATATGCAAATATTTTCAATTGATTCTTGTTCAGGGCGTCGTTGACTATGACTGAGTACAATTTCAAGACATTCCAACATACTTGGAATGTCCAAGTGCATGGATCGCTTTTCGGATTTTCAAAAATTCATTAAAAATATTCTTCAAGAGATATGCAAATATATTCAACGGATTCTTGTTCAGGGCATGCTTGACTATGACTGTGTACAATTTCAAGACATTCCAATTTACTTTTGGGGGTTTTTTTGAAAAAAAAGTCAAGTCACTAAGTGCATCAGGGCAAATGGATTGTTTCCTTCGTCTCACCTGATATCCTGCTGTGTGATCCACGGTGTCCAAACGTTTGTTTCCAGCGACTGGACGACATGGATGAACTCCTGCAGCTTTAATTCTTTAAAAACAACCCAAAAACATCAAAAGTTAAGTCACTGCCGAAGTGCATGGATCGCTTTCCTGATTTTCAAAAATTCATTAAAAATATTCCTCAAGAGATATGCAAATATATTCAACGGATTCTTGTTCAGGGCATGCTTGACTATGACTGTGTACAATTTCAAGACATTCCAAGATACTTTTGGGG
Source organism: Microchirus variegatus (assembly GCF_963457635.1). Taxonomy (NCBI): domain Eukaryota; kingdom Metazoa; phylum Chordata; class Actinopteri; order Pleuronectiformes; family Soleidae; genus Microchirus; species Microchirus variegatus. Next base: position 548,919 of record NW_028154766.1, read on the forward strand.
TCTTTTTTGACGAAAAAGTTAAGTCACTGCCTAAGTGCATGGATCGCTTTCCTGATTTTCAAAAATTCATTAAAAATATTCCTTAAGCGATATGCAAATATTTTCAACGGATTCTTGTTCAGGGCGTCGTTGACTATGACTGAGTACAATTTCAAGACATTCCAACATACTTGGAATGTCCAAGTGCATGGATCGCTTTCCGGATTTTCAAAAATTCATTAAAAATATTCTTCAAGAGATATGCAAATATATTCAACGGATTCTTATTCAGGGCATGCTTGACTATGACTGTGTACAATTTCAAGACATTCCAATTTACTTTTGGGGTTTTTTTTGAAAAAAAAGTCAAGTCACTAAGTGCATCAGGGCAAATGGATCGTTTCCTTCGTCTCACCTGATATCCTGCTGTGTGATCCACGGTGTCCAAACGTTTGTTTCCAGCGACTGGGCGACATGGATGAACTCCTGCAGCTTTAATGCTTTGAAAACAAACCAAAAACATCAAAAGTTAAGTCACTGCCTAAGTGCATGGATCGCTTTCCTGATTTTCAAAAATTCATTAAAAATATTCCTCAAGAGATATGCAAATATATTCAACGGATTCTTGTTCAGGGCATGCTTGACTATGACTGTGTACAATTTCAAGACATTCCAAGATACTTTTGGGGTCTTTTTTGACGAAAAAGTTAAGTCACTGCCTAAGTGCATGGATCGCTTTCCTGATTTTCAAAAATTCATAAAAATATTCCTTAAGCGATATGCAAATATTTTCAACGGATTCTTGTTCAGGGCGTCGTTGACTATGACTGAGTACAATTTCAAGACATTCCAACATACTTGGAATGTCCAAGTGCATGGATCGCTTTCCGGATTTTCAAAAATTCATTAAAAATATTCTTCAAGAGATATGCAAATATATTCAACGGATTCTTATTCAGGGCATGCTTGACTATGACTGTGTACAATTTCAAGACATTCCAATTTACTTTTGGGGTTTTTTTTGAAAAAAAAGTCAAGTCACTAAGTGCATCAGGGCAAATGGATCGTTTCCTTCGTCTCACCTGATATCCTGCTGTGTGATCCACGGTGTCCAAACGTTTGTTTCCAGCGACTGGGCGACATGGATGAACTCCTGCAGCTTTAATGCTTTAAAAACAAACCAAAAACATCAAAAGTTAAGTCACTGCCTAAGTGCATGGATCGCTTTCCTAATTTTCAAAAATTCATTAAAAATATTCCTTAAGAGATATGCAAATATTTTCAATTGATTCTTGTTCAGGGCGTCGTTGACTATGACTGAGTACAATTTCAAGACATTCCAACATACTTGGAATGTCCAAGTGCATGGATCGCTTTTCGGATTTTCAAAAATTCATTAAAAATATTCTTCAAGAGATATGCAAATATATTCAACGGATTCTTGTTCAGGGCATGCTTGACTATGACTGTGTACAATTTCAAGACATTCCAAGATACTTTTGGGGTCTTTTTTGAATAAAAAGTTAAGTCACTGCATAAGTGCATGGATCGCTTTCCTGATTTTCAAAAATTCATTAAAAATATTCCTTAAGCGATATGCAAATATTTTCAACGGATTCTTGTTCAGGGCGTCGTTGACTATGACTGAGTACAATTTCAAAACATTCCAACATACTTGGAATGTCCAAGTGCATGGATCGCTTTCCTGATTTTCAAAAGTTCATTAAAAATATTCTTCAAGAGATATGCAAATATATTCAACGGATTCTTGTTCAGGGCATGCTTGACTATGACTGTGTACAATTTCAAGACATTCCAAGATACTTTTGGGGTCTTTTTTGACGAAAAAGTTAAGTCACTGCCTAAGTGCATGGATCGCTTTCCTGATTTTCAGAAATTCTTTAAAAATATTCCTTAAACGATATGCAAATATTTTCAACGGATTCTTGTTCAGGGCGTCGTTGACTATGACTGAGTACAATTTCAAGACATTCCAACATACTTGGAATGTCCAAGTGCATGGATCGCTTTCCGGATTTTCAAAAATTCATTAAAAATATTCTTCAAGAGATATGCAAATATATTCAACGGATTCTTATTCAGGGCATGCTTGACTATGACTGTGTACAATTTCAAGACATTCCAATTTACTTTTGGGGTTTTTTTTGAAAAAAAAGTCAAGTCACTAAGTGCATCAGGGCAAATGGATCGTTTCCTTCGTCTCACCTGATATCCTGCTGTGTGATCCACGGTGTCCAAACGTTTGTTTCCAGCGACTGGGCGACATGGATGAACTCCTGCAGCTTTAATGCTTTGAAAACAAACCAAAAACATCAAAAGTTAAGTCACTGCCTAAGTGCATGGATCGCTTTCCTGATTTTCAAAAATTCATTAAAAATATTCCTCAAGAGATATGCAAATATATTCAACGGATTCTTGTTCAGGGCATGCTTGACTATGACTGTGTACAATTTCAAGACATTCCAAGATACTTTTGGGGTCTTTTTTGACGAAAAAGTTAAGTCACTGCCTAAGTGCATGGATCGCTTTCCTGATTTTCAAAAATTCATAAAAATATTCCTTAAGCGATATGCAAATATTTTCAACGGATTCTTGTTCAGGGCGTCGTTGACTATGACTGAGTACAATTTCAAGACATTCCAACATACTTGGAATGTCCAAGTGCATGGATCGCTTTCCGGATTTTCAAAAATTCATTAAAAATATTCTTCAAGAGATATGCAAATATATTCAACGGATTCTTATTCAGGGCATGCTTGACTATGACTGTGTACAATTTCAAGACATTCCAATTTACTTTTGGGGTTTTTTTTGAAAAAAAAGTCAAGTCACTAAGTGCATCAGGGCAAATGGATCGTTTCCTTCGTCTCACCTGATATCCTGCTGTGTGATCCACGGTGTCCAAACGTTTGTTTCCAGCGACTGGGCGACATGGATGAACTCCTGCAGCTTTAATGCTTTAAAAACAAACCAAAAACATCAAAAGTTAAGTCACTGCCTAAGTGCATGGATCGCTTTCCTAATTTTCAAAAATTCATTAAAAATATTCCTTAAGAGATATGCAAATATTTTCAATTGATTCTTGTTCAGGGCGTCGTTGACTATGACTGAGTACAATTTCAAGACATTCCAACATACTTGGAATGTCCAAGTGCATGGATCGCTTTTCGGATTTTCAAAAATTCATTAAAAATATTCTTCAAGAGATATGCAAATATATTCAACGGATTCTTGTTCAGGGCATGCTTGACTATGACTGTGTACAATTTCAAGACATTCCAAGATACTTTTGGGGTCTTTTTTGAATAAAAAGTTAAGTCACTGCATAAGTGCATGGATCGCTTTCCTGATTTTCAAAAATTCATTAAAAATATTCCTTAAGCGATATGCAAATATTTTCAACGGATTCTTGTTCAGGGCGTCGTTGACTATGACTGAGTACAATTTCAAAACATTCCAACATACTTGGAATGTCCAAGTGCATGGATCGCTTTCCTGATTTTCAAAAGTTCATTAAAAATATTCTTCAAGAGATATGCAAATATATTCAACGGATTCTTGTTCAGGGCATGCTTGACTATGACTGTGTACAATTTCAAGACATTCCAAGATACTTTTGGGGTCTTTTTTGACGAAAAAGTTAAGTCACTGCCTAAGTGCATGGATCGCTTTCCTGATTTTCAGAAATTCTTTAAAAATATTCCTTAAACGATATGCAAATATTTTCAACGGATTCTTGTTCAGGGCGTCGTTGACTATGACTGAGTACAATTTCAAGACATTCCAACATACTTGGAATGTCCAAGTGCATGGATCGCTTTCCTGATTTTCAAAAGTTCATTAAAAATATTCTTCAAGAGATATGCAAATATATTCAACGGATTATTGTTCAGGGCATGCTTGACTATGACTGTGTACAATTTCAAGACATTCCAGGATACTTTTGGGGTCTTTTTTGAATAAAAAGTTAAGTCACTGCCTAAGTGCACAGACTTTCCTCATTTTCAAAAATTCATTAAAAATATTCCTTAAGAGATATGCAAATATTTTCAATTGATTCTTGTTCAGGGCGTCGTTGACTATGACTGAGTACAATTTCAAGACATTCCAACATACTTGGAATGTCCAAGTGCATGGATCGCTTTCCGGATTTTCAAAAATTCATTAAAAATATTCTTCAAGAGATATGCAAATATTTTCAATTGATTCTTGTTCAGGGCGTCGTTGACTATGACTGAGTACAATTTCAAGACATTCCAACATACTTGGAATGTCCAAGTGCATGGATCGCTTTCCTGATTTTCAAAAGTTCATTAAAAATATTCTTCAAGAGATATGCAAATATATTCAACGGATTCTTGTTCAGGGCATGCTTGACTATGATTGTGTACAATTTCAAGACATTCCAAGATACTTTTGGGGTCTTTTTTGACGAAAAAGTTAAGTCACTGCCTAAGTGCATGGATCGCTTTCCTGATTTTCAAAAGTTCATTAAAAATATTCTTCAAGAGATATGCAAATATATTAAACGGATTATTGTTCAGGGCATGCTTGACTATGACTGTGTACAATTTCAAGACATTCCAGGATACTTTTGGGGTCTTTTTTGAATAAAAAGTTAAGTCACTGCCTAAGTGCATGGATCGCTTTCCTGATTTTCAGAAATTCATTAAAAATATTCCTTAAGAGATATGCAAATATATTCAACGGATTCTTGTTCAGGGCATGCTTGACTATGACTGTGTACAATTTCAAGACATTCCAATTTACTTTTGGGTTTTTTTTTGAAAAAAAAGTCAAGTCACTAAGTGCATCAGGGCAAATGGATCGTTTCCTTCGTCTCACCTGATATCCTGCTGTGTGATCCACGGTGTCCAAACGTTTGTTTCCAGCGACTGGACGACATGGATGAACTCCTGCAGCTTTAATTCTTTAAAAACAACCCAAAAACATCAAAAGTTAAGTCACTGCCTAAGTGCATGGATCGCTTTCCTGATTTTCAAAAATTCATTAAAAATATTCCTCAAGAGATATGCAAATATATTCAACGGATTCTTGTTCAGGGCATGCTTGACTATGACTGTGTACAATTTCAAGACATTCCAAGATACTTTTGGGGTCTTTTTTGACAAAAAAGTTAAGTCACTGCCTAAGTGCATGGATCGCTTTCCTGATTTTCAAAAATTCATTAAAAATATTCCTTAAGCGATATGCAAATATTTTCAACGGATTCTTGTTCAGGGCGTCGTTGACTATGACTGAGTACAATTTCAAGACATTCCAACATACTTGGAATGTCCAAGTGCATGGATCGCTTTCCGGATTTTCAAAAATTCATTAAAAATATTCTTCAAGAGATATGCAAATATATTCAACGGATTCTTATTCAGGGCATGCTTGACTATGACTGTGTACAATTTCAAGACATTCCAATTTACTTTTGGGGGTTTTTTTGAAAAAAAAGTCAAGTCACTAAGTGCATCAGGGCAAATGGATCGTTTCCTTCGTCTCACCTGATATCCTGCTGTGTGATCCACGGTGTCCAAACGTTTGTTTCCAGCGACTGGGCGACATGGATGAACTCCTGCAGCTTTAATGCTTTAAAAACAAACCAAAAACATCAAAAGTTAAGTCACTGCCTAAGTGCATGGATCGCTTTCCTAATTTTCAAAAATTCATTAAAAATATTCCTTAAGAGATATGCAAATATTTTCAATTGATTCTTGTTCAGGGCGTCGTTGACTATGACTGAGTACAATTTCAAGACATTCCAACATACTTGGAATGTCCAAGTGCATGGATCGCTTTCCTGATTTTCAAAAATTCATTAAAAATATTCTTCAAGAGATATGCAAATATATTCAACGGATTCTTGTTCAGGGCATGCTTGACTATGACTGTGTACAATTTCAAGACATTCCAAGATACTTTTGGGGTCTTTTTTGAATAAAAAGTTAAGTCACTGCCTAAGTGCATGGATCGCTTTCCTGATTTTCAAAAATTCATTAAAAATATTCCTCAAGAGATATGCAAATATATTCAACGGATTCTTGTTCAGGGCATGCTTGACTATGACTGTGTA